>NW_028318301.1:5654440-5972798 GCF_062004578.1 Staurois parvus
GGAAGGAGAAGATGGAGCATAATGAAGAGAGGTGTGGGAAGGAGAAACGTCAACATCAGCAACAGAAACAGTGAAAATAACAGGGAAAGGTTTTTGTTATTTTCTTTTCTGCTAATTAAATATATATAAAATAAATGTATTTATCATATCCGTAACATATGTACTGGTTATTAGGTACTCCTCTGTGAACCAGATCTGGCTCATTTTATTAATAGTCAGCTTTTTCATTCACTCAACCCCCTTCCTCCACTGCATGAAAGGCCCTCTTTTTGACACCCATTAGTCCTTTGAAATGAACACTTGTAAGCCTTTAGAGCCTTACCATCCTTGCCTGTAAAAAAATAAAAAAGATAAAAAAAAACACACACAGTATATATATATATATATATATATTTTTTTTTTTTTTTTCAATTAGACATTTATGTATACACACACACACAGAGACGTTTTAATCAAGATGGCAGAGTGCAGCGTAGTATGTGCATGGAACAGCGTGTGGTGATAAAAACCAAAAGACTTCAAGTACAGTATTGGACGCTCAACCACAGTAAGACATTTAATTGGTGTAACCATTTCAAAGATGGCCATATTTCCAGTGACGATCCCAGCCTTGGTGGTTCCCAGCCCAAAGCAATAATCCCTGTGAACATTCAGCACGTGGAATGCCTGATCTTGAATAATCGATGCATAACCTGTCGTGAAATTGCATGTGAGATTAATTTTTCTGTGGGAACAGTGAGCACAATGATGAAGTGAAGCAGGCTGTCCTAGGATGGTTCAGGTGTACTGACAAATCTTTCCAAGAAGAAGTTTTACAGGCATTAGTTAAATGCTGGGATAAGTGTATAAGTGTAGCAAGAAATTGGCAGTTTTTCCAGGTAGTATGCAAGCAATTGAAGTGTCAATCTGACATACAGGTACTGGGCAAGTGGGGGAAAGGGAGATTTTTTTAAATTTGTCTCTGCTTTAGCAGAATATGGTATTGAATGGTTGTTGTTGGAAAAGGTGAGGTGGGTGTGGGCAAGTGCTGCTTTGGATTTCAAGGCTCCCCTCTGGGAAAGGGCAGGAAACCTATGATTGAAGGATTGGATGCTTAATTTTTGCTACTAGCTGCTGTTTTCTCCTTCTCCCTGGACTCTCCCTGGAGGACAAGGGGAAGTTGAAATGATCTGCTTTCAGATTTGAAAGACCTCCTCAAAAATCCAGTTGAATGAAAGATGTGCAGCAGCCAGTGTCCTAGCAACCAATGAAGCTTGAGGCTTGCACAGCCTTTTTAGTTGCTTGTACACAGGTGGTTGGTCTGCTTAGTGTCATTGGTTGTAATGGTACAGGCAGTCATCAGAGTCCAAGAAACCATTGATAGAAGGTGAGTGCCCGGAGAGGTAAGTTTTAATTTGGTGATACTGTCACTAAAGGAATGTCTTCCACATGTAGAAGTAGGAGGTTTACGCAAGTGAACTGTCCAGCTCTAGACATTTTGTTAACCCATTCAACAAACAATGTAAATTCAGGTTGAACTCAAGGTTAAAGTGATATTAAAGGCAGGAAAAAAAATTACAAATACGTTATACTTACCTGCTCTGTGCAGTGGTTTTGCACAGAGCATCCCTGATCCTCCTCTTCTTGAGTCCCTCGCAAGCTCTCCTGGCCCTTATCTCCTGCCAAGTGCCCCCATAGCAAGCAGCTTGCTATAGGGGCATCCGAGCAGGCACTTCCCAGCCGATGCTGCATTCACACACGGCTCAGCTCGCTCTCTCCTCCTTGGCTTACTGGCTGTTATTGACAGTAGCAGGAGCTAATGGTTCCTGCCTCACCCAATGAGGAGAAAGATTTCCCGGAGAGCAGCTGCTCTCGTGCACATCACTGGATCGATATGGGGCTCAGCTAAGTATTTGGGGGCACTGCTGCACACAGAATGCATGAAGATAAAAAAAACTTGAGCCTTTATAACCACTTTAACTTGGACCCAAAGCTCATGTGTGATTGTGATAACCCATGCTTTGAAACTATATGTACAAGTTAGGTCCATATATATTTGGACACAGGCACAATTTTAGTTTTTTTTCAGGTATTTATCAAACATATTCAAGCTATAGTTATATCATGGATATGGATGGAAAGTGCACACTCTCAGTTTTAATTTGAGGGTATGTACATCCAAATTGAAGGAAGGATTTAGGAATTACAGCTCTTAAGAGTAGCCATCCTCCCTTTTTCAAGGGACCAAAAATAATTGGACTATTGACTCAAAAGCTGTTTCATGGCCAGGTGTGGGCTGCTCCTTTGTTATTTCTTCATCAATTAAGCAGGTAAAAGGTCTGGAGTTGATGCTAAGTGTGGTGTTTGCATTTGGAATCTATTGCTGTGAACCTACATCATGCGTTCAAAGGAGCTGTCCATGCAAATGAAACAGGCCATAAGGCTTCAGAAAACTAAGCATATCCATCAGAGAGATAGCAGCAACATTAGGAGTGGCCAAATCAATAGGTTGGTACATTCTGAGGAAAGAAGAATGCACTGGTGAGCTCAACAACATAAAAAGGCATGGGCGTCCATGGAAAACAGTAGTGGTGGATGATCGCAGGATCCTCTCTATGGTAAAGAAAAACCCATTCACAACATCCAGACAAGTGAAGGACACTCTCCAGGAGGTGGGCGTATCATTGTCAAAGTCTACAATCAAGAGAAGACTTCACAAGAGCAAAGACAGAGGGTTCACCACAAGGTGCAAGCCATTCATAAGCCTGAAGAATAGAAAATCCAGATTAGACTTTGCCAAAAAAACATCTAAAAAAGCCAGACCAGTTCTGGAAAAGCATTCTTTGCACGTATGAAACAAAGATGAATCTGTTCCAGAATGACAGGAAGAAAAAAAATGTGGAGAAGGCTTGGAACAGCTCATGATCCAAAGCACACGTCATTTGTAAAACATGGGGGAGGCAGTGTGATGGCATGGTCATGCATGGCTTCCAGTGGCACTGGGTCATTGGTGTTTGTTGATGATGTGACAGAAGACAGAAGCAGTCAGATGAATTCTGCAGTGTTTAGAGATATACTGTCAGCCCAGATTCAGCCAAATGCAGCAAAGTTGATTGAATAGCGCTTCACAGTACAGATGGACAATGATCCAAAACACACTGCAAAAGCAACCCGGGATCTTTTGAAGGAAAATAAGTGAAATATTCTGCAATGGCCGAGTCAATCACCTGATCTCAACCCAATTGAGCATGCATTTCACTTGCTGAAGGCAAAACTAAAGGCAGAAAGACTCACAAAGAACAGCTGCAGTTACCAATATGGAAGAAAAATATATTTAAAAAATATTCTTCCAAATATATTGTCATATATTTGAAATACTACAGTTTTGGCCATATTCAATATATTTCAACATGTATTTCAAGATATATATATATATATATATATATATATACACACACACACACACTGCATGTTGAAATGTATTTTTTTTACAACCTATATGAATAATATATTTTTAAAAATACATTTCAAATATACCGTATGGTTTTAAATATACAAATCTACATTTTTGGAATGCATTTACAAATATATGTAAAAATATATGTTAAAATGACTTTGTTAGGTAGGAGGAGTAGATCAGTTTCCCATTTGGGGGGGAGGAGCCTGAGCATGGCGGCGCAGGAGAGTGTGGAGTACACACTCTCCGATAGCCTTCCCTCCCTACTCCCTAAAGTGTCCAAGTAGCTGCGGTGGATGACCGTCGGAGACTTACCCGTGAGAGGGGGGGTCTCGGCGGTGGAGTAGTGGCCTGCGCGGGGTGAGCCGGTGAGGCGTCCGTCTCCTTGAGGTCTGTGGGCGGTGATCCCGGATGGTGTGCCGGTTGCCGGGTGATGAAGAGACGCGGTATGATCACGTGGTCAGCCGCGGAGGAGCTCTGGGAGGAGGAGAAGCCGTCCGGCATCCTAAGGAGGTAGTGAGACTCTGGCATGTTTCCAGCTCACTCCCGGCGGATGTGGGGGTACAGGAGAAGAGAAAGACCCGAAGGAATCCCCCCAATGAGTGGCTACAGCCAGGGAAAGCTGGGCACCAGAAGACTAAAAGCCTGAAGCCGCCTCACAGAAGAAACAAAAAAAGAGGAGGGTGAGAGAGCGGCTGGGCTTGTTTTTTTTTTTTCTTGCTCACTGAACATTGTGTAAACTGGAAGGGGGTGATTTCTATGGGGTCGGAGGGGAAGGAAAAGAAAAGGTAGAATAACTGGCCCCAGAAATGGAAGTGGACATGTAAAAGGAACAGTGGGTCAAATTTTCCCAAGTGCCTATCCTAGCATTTACCCCGAAGTTTAAAGAAGAGAAACAAGTTTCATAGGCGACATGAAAAACAAAAACGTTAAAGGAAGTGGGCCCAAGGGCTCCCAAACTGGTACGATTAAGAAGTATACGTCACAGGGGAATGTGACCCCAGAAAGATCTCAGGGAGTAAGTGAAAGGAGCGAAATGGAAATCAGTATGGAAAACAGTCCTAGACCTTCCCTGGGAATGGGAAATAGTAGTCAACAAACGATAGAGGGAATGGAGATGAGAGAACCTGAAAAAGAACTACAAATGCCAAATAAAAAAGAAGATGGCAGAAATGTTTAAAAACTTGGAAAAATCAATAAAGCAAGAGATGGGGATAATACGGAAAGTATTGGGGCAGTTGTTATCTAGAGTGGAAGAAACGGAGGAAAAAGTTAAAAATCATGCCCAAATTATTCCAAAATTAAAAAAATGGATAATAGACACTAGGAAAGAACATAAAAAGCTGCTTTATATGATGGAGGCTCAAGAAAACAGGGATAGGAGATGTAAATTAGGATAAGAGGAGTACCAGACATCACACAAGGGGAAGATCTCAGGGGGACAACATGCAAAATTTTAAACTCCATATTGGACAGATCTGCTTCAGAGATGTTTAAATTGGATGCTGTTTATAGAATAGGAAAGTTTCAACAAGAAAGAGGTAAAGAAAAACCGAGAGATATAATTGTTCAATTCCATAACTATGGGGACAAAGACGAGATATGGAAGATCAAAAGGAAGAACAAGTATTAAGCATGGAGAAATAAATATTCAAATTTTTGCGGATTTAGCAGCTGGGACATTATGGAGAAAGAGATCATTGAAACACCTATTAGAACACATGAAAAAACAAAATGTGCAATATAGATAGGGGTAGTTAGGTCAACACTCTGTGATTTGGGAAAAGACATATTAGTAAGGGGAAAAGGAGAGAGGGGACGGAGGGGAGGAGAGGAGGTAAAGGAAGGATGGAAGAGATACTGTTTGTAACTTATAATGTAAATGGGCTAAATTGTCCTGGGAAGAGATTTAGGCTGTTTAAGAAGCTACGGCACAGATTATCTTCAGTGTTTTTTTTTTTTTTTTACAGGAGACACATTTGGAGATAGAGACAAATGTGAAGTTAAACTCTGGATATTATCCAGTGTGGTATTATGCAGTCTCCCAAATCAGAAGAGCAAGAGGTGTAGCAATAGGGTTTGCAAAGAATATAAGGTTTGAGTTGGAGGATAGAGTGACAGATCCTGAAGGGAGATTCCTGTTTCTAAAGGGTAAATTACAAGAAATAGAGTGTACAGTAGCTAATATTTATTGTCAAAACAAGAAGCCAGAGATATTCCTGAAAAATGTATTGAAAAGATTGATGGATTTTAAAAAAGGTGGTTTGATTTTGGCTGGAGATTTTAATCTCTGCATGAATGCACAGATGGATACAACCTCTTCTGTGCAGAGAGAAGAGAGTAGGACTATGAGATCATTGAAGAGGTTGATATATGAATGTCAACTGGTTGATACTGTATATGGAGAATTAAGCATATGAAAGATAAAGACTATACTTTATTCTCACATGCACACGAGTCGTATTCGAGATTGGATTATATATTATTAGAACATCGACTTATCGAGACCTTGGTCAAAGTAAAAACTGAAGTAATGTCAATATCGGATCATGCTCCTGTTACAATGAAATTAAGATGGGGGAGGGAGATGAAAGGGGGATTAGTATGGAGGTTGAATGAGACACTTCTCCTGGATCAAGAGACTGATTGAAAATTGGGGAGGAAATCGAGCAATTTTTTGAGATAAATGATACAGGAGAGGTGTCAGTGGCTACAGTATGGGAGGCTCACAAGGTTTACATCAGAGGAATTCTTATTGCAATTGGGGCAAAAAAGAAAAGGGAAAAGAGAGAAAAGATTAATGGGCTTCTAAAGGAAATACTTGATCTAGAACAAATACATAAAAGTAGAATAACAACAGAGATAATGCAGAAGGTAATAAATAAGAAAGAAGAACTAAGTAATTTGATGGAAGAAGAAAAGAGAAGAGTATTTAATAAAATGTCAAGTGAGAGATACAGATGGGGAGATAGGCCTGGAAAGTATTTAATGAGAGCCCTGAGGAAAAAAAAAGAATAGGAAATATATTGAAAAAATAAGAAATCCCAAGGGAGAGCTGGTTCATTCAACCAAAGACATTGCTAAGGTGTTTAAAGAATACTATAGTAAGTTGTATAATATTGCCCCCCATACCCTTATAAATAAGGATGAAATAGGGAATACTGAAAAAAGACGGACATATATAAAAAACGCAGGATTGCCAAAATTAAGTGAAGTACAATTGAATTCTCAAGAATCAGAAATAATGCAGGAAGAAATACAGGCAGCATTAAAGAGTACCATGGTGGGGAAAAGCCCAGGGCCAGATGGATATACTGTGAGGTAATATAAAAAATATAAAGAACTATTAGTACCCAAATTGAAGATATGCATGAATGCATTGGGGGGAGAGATGGAGGTGAGGAGAGAGTCCTTGCAGGGACATGAGGTTCTTATTCATAAAAAAGGGAAGGATGTCACTCAGTGCTCAAGTTATAGATTTCATTGTTGAACACAGATACTAAGTTATATGCAAAGGTATTGGCAAATAGGCTGAAAGAGTTAATGCCCGAATGGATACATGGAGATCAGGTGGGGTTTGTTCCAGGGAAGGAGGGTAGAGACAATGGGTTGAGATCTTTGCTACTTATACAGAAAAGTAATAAAGAGAAAACCCTGGCGGTGTTACTCTCGATTGATGCTGAAAAGGCATTTGATAGAGTAGATTGGAGATACATGATGGATACTTTAGAAGTATTAGGGTTGAGAGTTAGAATGAGAGAGTGGATAGGAAAATTGTATAGTGGGCCCTCCGCAGCTATTATGGTTAATGGGGATATATCAGAGTTTTTTGGGATGTCAAATGGAACAAGACAGGGATGCCCATTGTCTCCATTATTGTATGTTTTGTCAATGGAATCTTTGTTGTCTACAATAAGGAAAAATTTAGACATAAAGGGAATTTGGATAGGAGACACAGAACATAAGGTGGCTGCCTATGCGGATGATCTGTTGTTTTATGTGGGGAATCCCAGGATAACATTGCTAAATTTAATGAAGACATTAAACAAATATGGGGAGTTGTCAAACCTAAAAATGAATCCAAACCTTCTAAATAGAGAAAAAGATAGGATACAAAAGGAATTTCCCTTCGTATGGAAAGAAAAAGAATTAAGCTATCTAGGGATAAAACTCACTGTTTCATATAAGAACGTCTATAAATTAAATTATATCTCATTGTTAAACGAGATTAAGGAGGACTTAAGGAAATCAGAAGGAGGAAACCCGTCATGGATAGGACGTATAAACTTGATAAAAATGGTAATTGTTCCCAAAATGTTATATAAATTTCAAATGATCCCAAATAAGCTCCCAGAGGTTTATTTTAAAATAATTAAAAAAATGATAAGATATATATGGAGGAATAGAAAACCTAGAATAAGTTATGAAATGCTATGTAGAAATAAAGAGAAAGGTGGACTGGGAGTACTAGATTTTAAAAGGTATTATAATTCAGTAATAATGGCGAGAATTTTTGACTGGATGCATAATCCAAAAGGGAAAAGCTGGGTTAAAATGGAAAATGTACTTAGTGGAACTAATTTTTGCAGGATCATATGGGTACCTACTCAAAATGGAGGATTAGTAGATAGCACAAGTGTGTACACTTTAAATGTTTTAAGAGTTTGGGATAAGTTGCACAAACAGAAGGGATGGGAATTTAATTCATTATTAATGCTACTAGGGAATACAGATGTTTTCCTCCGGGCAGGGAGGATATCACAGGAAAATGGATTAAGAAGGAGGATGTACAATTAAGGGATATAATGGTGGGGGAGGAACTGGGAGCACTTAAGGATGTGGAAAGGGAGAAGTTTTCATGAGAAGAGATGAGTAGCGTTATCATCAATTGAAACACTTTGTTGGGAAGCTGCCGAACCCTTTGAGAACCAGAAAGGATTGGAACCCGTTTGAAAGGTTCTTGGAAACACAGGGAGATGGGAAACACAGAATTACTAAAATATACAAGATTCTCACTGAAATAGACACAAAGATAAGGCCAATGTACTGTATATAGGAAAATGGGAAAGGACATGGGTGTTAATAGATGAGGAAAAACAAAAGAAGATATATAGATTAACTCATGAACTTATGTTGGCAGGGTTGTGGAGGGAGAGCCACAATATATCATATATGGTGGGAGTGCCCAAAAATACAAGAATTTTGGGAGAAAATAGTGCATTTGATCTAGAAGATGACTGAAGTTGATGTTATATTAGATCCAGAGATTTGCCTTCTCCATAGTACAGAGTTCCCAGTGAATAAATACAAAGAATCCGGTATAAGGTATTATTTGAATGCAGCAAAAAATGTAGATTTGTATTTTTAAAGACATACAGTATATTTGAAATGTATTTTTAAAAATATATTATTCATATAGTTTGTAAAAAAAACACATTTCAACATGTAGTATATTATATATACACCCTGTTCCAAATTATTATGCAAATTCTATTTAAGTGTCACAATGATTAAATATTTTGTTTTTCAGTGTAACTCATGGAAGGCATTGTGTGTCAGGGCTCTTTTGATCACTGAAAACAATGTTGGACACCTGTGATAATTAGATTGGTGAGCCCAATTTAAGGAAAAACTACTAAAAGGAGGGTGTTCCACATTATTAAGCAGAGCACCATTTTCAAGCAATATGGGGAAGAAAAAGGATCTCTCTGCTGCCGAAAAGAGTGAAATAGTTTAATAGATATTTCACGAAAACTTAAGCGTGATCATCACACTATTAAGAGATTTGTGGCTGATTCAGAGCACAGACGGGTTAGTGCAGATAAAGGCACATTGAGGAAGATTTCTGCCAGATCCATGCATGGGATCAAGAGAGCAGCTGCTAAAATACCATTACATCGCAGCAAACAGATATTTGAAGCTGGTGGTGCCTCTGGAGTCCCACGGACATCAAGGTGTAGAGTCCTTCAGAGTCTTGCAACTGTGCTTAAACCTTCTATTCGGCCACCACTAACCAATGCTCACAAGCAGAAACGGCTGCATTGGGCAGAAAAATACATGAAGACTAATTTTCAAACAGCCCTGTTCACTGATGAGTGCTGTGCAACCCTGGATGGTCCAGATGGATGGAGTAGTGGATGGTTGGTGGATGGCCACCCTGTTCCAACAAGGCTGCGACGTCAGCAAGGCGGTGGTGGAGTCATGTTTTGGGCCGGAATCATGGGAACAGAGCTGCTCGGCCCCTTTAGGGTCCCCGAAGGTGTAAAGATGACCTCTGCAAAGTATGTGGAGTTTAGGACTGACCACTTTCTTCCCTGGTACAGAAGGAAGAACTATGCTTTCCGTAATAAAATCATCTTCATGCATGACAATGCACCATCTCATGCTGCAAAGAATACCTCTGCATCAATGGCTGCTATGGAGATAAAAGGAGAGAAAGTCATGGTGTGGCCTCCATCCTCCCCTGACCTCAATCCTATTGAGAACCTTTGAAGCATCCTCAAGCAAAAGATCTATGAGGGTGGGAGGCAGTTTACATCCAAACAGCAGCTCTGGGAGGCTATTCTGACATCTTGCAAACAAATTCAAGCAGAAACTGTCCAAAAACTCACAAGTTCAATGGATGCAAGACTTGTGAAGCTGCTATCAAATAAGGGGTCCTATGTTACAATGTAATGTGACCTGTTAAAATGTTTAAAAAGTTAAACTGTCGGTAAAAGTTTGATTGAAATAGCTTTTGATTTCACAGTGGCTAAATGGTTAGCACTTCTGCCTGGCAGTACTAGGGTCGTTGGTTCGAATCCCAGCCACGGCATCTCCTGCCTGGAGTTTGCATGTTCTCCCTGTGCCTGCGTGGGTTTCCTGCGGGTGCTCCGGTTTCCTCCCACACTCCAAAGACATGCTGGTAGGTTAATTGGATCCTGTCTAAAATTGGCCCTAGTATGTGTATGTATGAATGTGAGTTAGGGACTGTAGACTGTACGCCCCTTGAGGGTTAGGGACTGATGTGAATGTACAATATATATGTAAAAACGCTGCGTAAATTGACAGCGCTATATAAGTACCTGAAATAAATAAATTTCAGTAAATATGCTGCAAACACAACAAATGACAATTTTCAGTTCTTTACAACCTATAAAGTGTTTTGAAACTTACTGTGCGTAATAATTTGGAACAGTGCATTGTAAGTTTTTTATGTTTAACAAAAATACTGTTATCATTAGGTTTGTTCAATAAAATTTGAATTGTACTCTTAATAGTTGATAACATGAGAATTATGCTGACTGTTATTTACATCAATTATTTAGGTAAATGAGAAAAATATAATTTGCATAATAATAATTTGGAACAGGGTGTGTATATATATATATATATATATATATATATATATATTTATATTGAAATATATTTTATTTTATTGAATATGGCCAAAATTGTAGTATTTTAAATATATGGCAATATATTTGGGAAGAATATTTTTAACATATATTTCAAATATATTTTTCTTCCATGTGGGTAGAGCCTGGCAACGCATCAGAAAGGAGGAAACCCAGTCTTTGGTAATGTCCATGGGTTCCAGACTTCAGGCAGTCATTGCCACTAAAGGATTCTCAACAAAATATTAAAAATGAACATTTTATTTATGATTACCGTATTTTCCGGCGTATAAGGCGACTGGGTGTATAAGACGACCCCCTAATTTTCCAGTTAAAACATAGGTTTTAGGCTATACTCACCGTATAAGACTACCCCCCTTCCGAGGCAACACCATTTAAAAATATCAGGTTTTTTAATTGAAATGGTTATGACTCACCAGTACTTAAAATCCTTCAAAATCCTCATGTTCATCCTCTGACATCATAAGTTCATAAATGACATCTTGTGATACATTTGTAAGACAGTCAACATATGGATCGAATTCCAAATTAGATGGTTACCGCTGGATGTGCGGTAATACGGTAGCTTCGGCTACATACAGTATACAGTATATATACAGCCTGCTGGATGTGCAGTAATGTACATACAGTATACCGCGCTGAGCCAAGCTGGCTCAAAACAAATATCCCTATGAAAGATTAATCTATCAGCCCCCTGGATGTGTGGTATATACAGTATACTGAGCCAAGCTGTTTCAAAACGTACCGGTACGTCCCTACGGTAATCAGACTGCTGGATGTGTGTATGTACAGTAGCTGAGGCTACACACAGTATACGCTGGGCCAATCACGGCAAGCGATGTATTCTACTAATGAATACAAAGCCTGCTCGGATTGGTTGAGGTTGTGACATCATCAGCCCACCTCTCTGATTTAGCCAATCCGAGCAGGCTTTGTATTCATTAGTAGAATACATCACTCGCCGTGATTGGCCCATTGTATACTGTATGTAGCCGCAGCTACCATACATACACACATCCAGCGGGCTGATTACAGTAGGGACGTACTGGTACGTTTTGAAACCGCTTGGCTCAGCGCAGTATACTGTATATATCGCACATCCAGCGGGCTGACAGATTAATCTGTCATAGGGACATTTGTTTTGAGCCAGCTTGGCTCAGCACGGTATACTGTATGTACAGTATTACCACACATACAGCCAGCTTGACCCAAACAAACTCAAGGTTCACATTTCATACCGCGCGTATAAGATGACTCCCAATTTTTGTGGTATATTTTTAAGTATAAAAAGTAGTCTTATACGCCAGAAAATACTGTATATTAATTTGTCCAATTACATTTGAGCCCCTGAAAATGGAGGGACTGTGTAAAAAAATGGTTGCAGTTCCTAAAATTTGTACTTGATATGTTCAACCCCTTGAATGAAAGCTGAACGTCTGCACTTCAAATGGAATTTGTATTGTTTTATTAGAATTTATTCTGGTGGCATACAGAGCCAAAAGTATGAAAACTGTGCCTGTGTCCAAATATATATGGACCTAGCTGTATATGAGTAATGAATCTTTAAATTTTATCATGATTCTACAGGAAAGTTATCTTTGTTCATAAAATTCCACAGTAAAATGCTATTGACCATGTTCAAAAATTAAACACACATTCAGTTAGCACAAAGTTTCATACATCAGCCACATAGTGGCTTCTTGTATCTCTTAGGGGCTCCATTGGGGAAAAAACTGCAGTAGAATTTAAAGATATCTCTAACTGTTGCCCAGACATCATAGTGTATATGTTTCTATGCTATTGCAAATCATCAGTAACCCGTTAACTGGGATACACCTATTTTAGCATAAAACACTTCACATTGAATCATTTACATAAGAAGCTTACACAATGAAGATTATTATATTTAGCTTATGTTTTACAGTGTATTAAGACCTTTAATTATCTCACAGCTTAGCTCTGGATACATATTTTGATTACCCACATAAATTGCAATGGATATTTAATTTGTTAGAGGATATCTAATTCCATACCTGCATCTTTTGTCATTTTCAAATTCTATAAAACAGCTTAGCAAATTGCTATAGTTTATAGCTGAAAATTAAAATTTTTAAGTGATTATGTGTTGTAGCTCTCTGCAGCATTCTTGTGTGAGCCCAGGCCTGTGAGATTACAACCCCCCCAGTGGTGGCTCCCTGATATCCTAGGCTCACAGGAATATGTTTAGATGGCACTGTGCACCATTTGGGCTGAAAGATGATTGATGCTTAATTTGGAGAAGACTTTCTGTGGGGACATGTATTTGTCTTGAAACAAAGTAAGTGTGTGTGTGTTCATGACTGCATGATTCTTTCCAGCATTGGAGTGTCTTCTTAGGTCAGATATTGTTTACATAACTCAAGCTTTCATTAACATGCACACCCCATGGAAACAATCCCTATTTTTGGAAATAGAGTGAACCTTAAAGGATAAGTTCACCTTTTGACCAAAAATAATTTTTTTGCAGGTAAAAAAAAATGTGTATTCATAATTTTTGGTTGCAAGAGCCCGTAAAGCATTGCACCAGCGATTAGCACAAGCCAACAGCTGCTAACGCTGTCAGGACTTGCAGTTCATTCATTCACAAAACTCTGTGAATGAATGGTGTGGCCATGTGGGCAGAGCCCCGCATGGCCACGTTCTATTTAAAAAGTGACAGCTTGTATGGGGAACTTCTCCCTGTACTGGTGTCATGGGTGGTGGAAACAGGCAGCGGCTGCAGCATTAGGAACATGTTACATGTTCCACCCTAAAAACAGATGGAACATGTAACTTATCCTTTAAGGTAATTGTAAACCTCTGACAACTGAACAAATCATATCCTTCTATAGTGTTGTTACTGCTGAAATCCAAAGCACCAAGTGTTATTTCTCTCTGATCTCTTTTCCCCCTTCCTTTTGTTATCTGCTTGGGTCACTGATAATACTGTGCACTGACAGCACCATCTTAAAAGGAGATGGTCTGCTCCCTTCTCCAGCACACAGCAGGTGTCTGGTAGCCTCAACTGTGTATGTTTCTCTATCACAGTGTGTAGAAGGGCATGTGCCCCCTTTCCTCACACAAGTTTTAATTTTCCCTAAACGTTCTGCCAAAAAAACTAAAATAGCTCATATGATTGTGCCATTGTTTGTTTGTTTAGCTTTTCTGAAAAACAATTCAGCATGTTGGATCAGGCACTTTTTGTTGCGGCACAAAAATCGCATGTCGTAGCTGCGACACTAATGATACTAAAATGAGCAATTCGACAACTGACAAGGATTTTGGTTTCTCAACTCATCTATGGCCAGCTTAAAGCTCTGTGCTCTAGCTGTGCACTGTATAACATCAAATTCCCACCCCCTGCCTGCTTAAGCTCATAGATGCTGTGTAAAATGTGTGCTTTAGGAGGCTCTGGAGGGAGAATTTGTTTTGAGGATTTGTTTTGTCTCTGTGTATCACTTCATTAGATATATGTAGGGGTTTACAACCACTTTAACCAGCACACTAACCTCTCCTCCAATGAAAACATCCTGCACACACAGAAAAACTGCTGACATGTTTCTGTCCATGTGCCCTCAGGCCCTTTTCACATGAAGGGTCAAATCAGGTCCACCTGTCAGCTTTTGAGGCAAACTCGATCAGTCTCCACTTCCTCTTATGGACCAGTGGGTGTTAAAGGACCTGTGTCTGTTTACACCCACCTATCTCCACTCCAGTATGGTCAACTAAAAAAAAAAGTAGAGGATGTGGCCTCCGTCTAGGTGTATCAGAGGGCAGTCGGGTGTAAACAGACAGCATAGTCCATTTACTCATGGCCACTCATAGAGCAGAGTGGGCTCAGTCCATGTTTGCTCAGTTTATATCTACTCTGCTCTGATCAGCGGACAGATCCCTAGCTGATCAAATCAGAGTCTCCCCCGTGTGAAAGGGGCCTTAGTCATAGCTAGTTTTAACACACTGAAACATTGTTAAAATAATTTCCCACTAAGACCCCAGTCGCACTGGGTGCTACTTGGCATGTGTTATGTATGCCAAGCGACTTGCCCTATTGTCCGCAATTACAGCAGTCATATTGGTACAGTTCCGACTTGTTCGGATTCGCACCAATTTCTAAAGTAGTGCATGCACTACTACTTGGCATGTGTTATGTATGCCAAGCGACTTGCCCTATTGTCCGCAATTACAGCAGTCATATTGGTACAGTTCCGACTTGTTCGGATTCGCACCAATTTCTAAAGTAGTGCATGCACTACTTTTGGTGCGATTTGCATATACATCTGTGTCAGATGTCTTGCAAATCGCACACCAAATCGCAATGACATCCCGACTTTGAAATCATGCAACTTACAGTGAAGTCGCACGATTTCAAAGTCAGGATCGATGTGACCAGGGTGTAAAGGCAAGGCAGCAATCAGACCAATAAACAAGTGAGAAACCAAATGAGTAGTGCTAGATACATGTAAAGAACTGCCATCAAAACCAGGAGACGTAAAAAAATGGCAAATATAGCAATTTGTTTTAAACATAAACTTACATCCCACCTGTGATTGACGCTCTGTGGGATTCAGGATTGCAATCTAAAGATCCACAAAGACTCTCACTCTAACTATCTTCTTTGAGGATCCTGCCTCTGGGATGGGCATAATCCTTTCCACTCCTTCAAATGAAAAAAAAATACCATGTCACCTCTCCATGTATATTCTGAAAATTATAGGACACATTGGAGCAATGGAACACAGAAGGGGTTCTGACTCAATAACTACAATAAATAATGTTTCCAATCCTAGTGCCAAGGTCTTGCAGTGCACCCACATATTGTGCATTTTGAGCATGATGTGACATTACTGTTTCAGTTACTGTTTTAGTACCTCAATTTATGAAATGATTGATAGCCAAAATATCACCAAATACCACCAAGCATACTAGCTTAGTTCTTGTACTGCTTTATACCTTGACATACTGTACCTCCATAGATGTTAACCTTTACTTTCAGTATGTCAGTGCATACATCAGCAGAAACAGAAAAGTAAAAAGACAGATTTCAAAGCCTTTAACAGTTTGCGGTCTACAAAGTTTTCAGTGCCTCAAAGAGCACATGGTATGTCTACAATGATTTGAGTGAGCACATGGCTGGTTTATACAGTAGACTTGTAAACGTTTGCAAACACTGTTTCTAAAGCAACTAGGATCAGATTTACAGTCTCTTGCATTATCTAATGTGTTTGTCTGCACCTAATAGCAGGAAGTCTTCTTCAGTTACTGCACATGCTTTGTATTTTCTGTGTATCAGACTGCTTGCGCAAATTCAAAGACTGTTGATTCTGGGTTTAATTCTGCTGCTAAAATTGCTGTGCTGTGATAAACTGTGTTTTCCTTGCTCTGCATAACATACATGGTCTCTGCACACAAATTCAGCTACACTTTCCACATTTGCAGCAACATATCTCAGTAACGATCTGCCCATTGTCAGTTTAACCCTATGCGATTAGTTGGTAAACCACCTTCTTTTTCCCAAGATGAACATGATCTGCAAAAGGGAAAATATCTGCTAGACTCAGATGAATAGATAAAGCTGAAGTCCAGGTTTCCAGTCACTGTCACACAGGCCAGGACTAGGACAAAAAATAGGCTAGAGCATTTTAGACTGAGCAGCCCATTTTTTTATTTTTTAAACCAAATTACAAATAATGACAACTACTGGTTTCTCAGTTAGTTATATTTAGCCAACTTTAGTCACTGTAGCTGATCAATCAGAATGGGGGGGATGTCACTGTACATTCAGCACACATGGTATATACAACATCAACTCTACCACACTGTGTTATATCAATCAGAATCTTCTTTTCTCTTAGCAAAAGTGTATGGGATCTGAGAGAATACTTCACACTCTGCCAGTGGATCTGCACTATGGTGTCCGTTTATGAACCAGCGGTAATAGATGGCTGCTCAGTTCTCTGGCGTTCTCCTGTGAATGCAGTTTATGAAGCAGTTCTCCGAACGAAGGGAGAACGATCCCCAAACGCTGGAGAACGGTCTACAAACTCTGGAAAACGGCTGATTTTACTATAATCTCGCGAGATTACAGTAAAAGATCAGTTTACTAAGCAGAGGTAAATTATCTCTGCTTAGTTTGCGGTCCCTCTGATTCTCCAGCTCTGGGCTGGAGAATCTGGAGGGAGAACACAGATCTCCAGCGAAGGGCTGACATGATCTCCTGAGTGTCATAAACTGTGAATGACCAGAGCATAGCTGAGATCCGTTGAATCGCAGCTATTCTCTGTGTCATAAACGGACACCATTATCCAAAAGGTCTAGTATGGATTTCATAAGGGAACTCATTTCCTTTTTTTATATTTTGCACAAGGATCCCACTTAACCAGTTCCAAAGGGTCTAGTACTTTTTCCCAATGCAATTTTTTGTACCATGTAAGACAAAAGTTACATTTTTGTTTTGTAAATAAACCACGCACACACACACACACACACACCTCATCCTTCTCAATTATTGAATTCTCAGTATTAAATTCACTGCTTTCTGCAAAGTGGTATTTTTTAAAAAATGTTTTCATTAGTACATGTCCCCAGGAGCAGTGCCCCTCACCCCATTCACTTTTTTGCCAACCCCTTACCTATTACCCTAAAAAATGTGGAAAATTGATTTGAGAGATTCAGTAAACCTCTGTGAACTGAACTGTTTTCATCTCATCCCTAATACAGAACAACTAAGTAGTGCACTTGCAAAGCTAAAGAGAATTCATAAAAACTATAACACCCTAACTGAAAAATATTATTTGCTTCTATCAAGTATTAATATAGAAGAGTCTATTCAAAAGCTGGATAACCTTACCACTCATAAAGCGATATTAAACACAAAACCAAAAATATAATATATTGCAGCTTACCAGTCATTAGATGTGGTGACTGCATTCATTTTCTTATTAGGCATTTATCCTTCTGTTTTCACGTGGTGATCTGGTCAGTAGCACACCTTCTATATTAGAGTGCCCTCATTCTAGATGAAGGAGCACAGGGGCACCTTTGGACAGCACAATTGTCTGTCTGGTGTGAGGGGAGTGTTATATGTACTAGGAGATTTACTTACAAATTGAAATCAAACTCCAGCTCAAACTGCAGTTACACAAGCAGTTGCAACAATAGCTTTTTTCTTTTGGGATAAAGATTTTACATGAATACATAAATAAATAACAAATATACATGAATAAATAAAAGCTGGTCATTGTAAGCACCCTTGTCAGTGGTAAATGGTTTTTCACATCCTTCTAACCGCTACATTTGCAAGAGAGCTTGTTCTGGTGAAAAACAACAGACCTACTGGCTGGATCATCAAATGAAAATAAAGGAACGAGAGCCTAAAAAAGAAAAACAAATGCAGACATCGCTTCTAAAAATGTGTAAGCCACATAATAATAAATGTTTACATTTGAGTTTAATACCGCTTTAACCATCAAAGGTATGTTATATTTCTGGAGGCCAAGTCATGCAGAGTTGACAAGATATCACAACTATATGAAACTACAGTACATCTCATTGCTCAATGGCTACCAGACAGACCAAGATATCTTTTAGATCATCCTGCTCAAGGTATTCTATGCTTAGCAAACATCTTGTATGGTCTAACACAGATGCAGAGGTGGCAAAGGTGAAAGTTCGCTACATAAAGAAGGAAGCAGCCAAAGCACACGCAGCAGCCAAAGCACGCGCCACATAGGTCCAAATACAAGCTTCACAAGCCCAAGTACAGGCAATGCAGGCCAAAGCAGAAGCAGAGATGGAAGTCAATCAGAAAGAAAGGGAGGAAGCTGCAGCTATGGCTAAGCTAAGAGTTTTGGACAAGCTGCTAATAGGAGTAAATTAGACATTGTCAGTTTTGTAAATTTAGAAGATCCCATAGAATGCACTAAGAACTACAATTAGGTCCATATATATTTGGTCTCAGGCACAATTTTCATACTTTTGGCTCTGTATGCCACCAGAATAAATTAAAGTGAAACCATCCAAATGAATTTGAAGTGCAGACTTTCAGCTTTCATTCAAGGGGTTGAACATAAATATCAAGTACAAATTTTAGGAACTGCAACCATTTTTATACACAGTCCCTCCATTTTCAGGGGCTCAAATGTAATTGGACTAATGAATATAATCATAAATAAAATGTTCATTTATATTTTGTTGAGAATCCTTTACTTGCAATGACTGCCTGAAGTCTGGAACCCATGGACATTACCAAAGACTGGGTTTTCTCCTTTCTGATGCTTTGCTGTAATTGCAGCTGTGTTCTTCAGAGAGTGTCCTTCACTTGTCTGGATGTTGTGAAAGGGTTTTTCTATACCAGAGAGGATCCTGAGATCATCCACCACTGTTTTCTGTGGACGTCCATGCCTTTTTATGTTGCTGAGCTCAACAGTGCATTCTTCTTTCCTCAGAATGTACCAAACTTTTGATTTGGCCACTCCTAATGTTGCTGCTATCTCTCTGATGGATTTTTTTAGTTTTTGAAGCCTTACAATTACCTGTTTCAGTTGAATGGACAGCTCCTTTGAACGCATGATGTAGGTTCACAGCAATAGATTCCAAATGCAAATATCACACTTAGAATCAACTCCAGGCCTTTTACCTGCTTAATTGATGAAAAAATAGCGAAGCAGTAGCCCGCACCTGGCCATGAAACAGCTTTTGATTCAATAGTCCAATTACTTTTGGTCCCTTGAAAAAAGGGGGGTGGCTACTCTTAAGAGTTGTAATTCTTAAACCCTTCCTTAAATTTGGATGTACATTATTCTGACTCAGATTGTTGTGATAGCGATTTATCCCTTGTGAGACCTCTCTGCCTAGCCTGTATAAGCAGATATAATCACTGTGGGCAATCCTTATCAGATAGCTTGAACTCACCAATACTGTGTTCATCCAGAAGTTGCTTTATTCTGTACATGTGAAACAGGATACAGCAGAATGAATGGTTTCCAGTATTATGCGGTCAAACGATGATAATTTCTGTAGCGTACTATGCAGAATATATGTGTCCCTGTTACATGTGGTCTGTTAGCTGCCTCCATGACACAGGAAGTGCTGAACTCAAGAAGAAGGGAGGAGCTTCATATACAAAGGAACTGTGTCATAGATCTCAGGGAGGCAACATGAAAAACAAATGCATTACCAAATAAGGCCACTGGATGGCAGCATTACTAACTATAGAAATGTCCATAGAAAATGGTACAAAGAATAAACTATATGAACTCTCATGTACATTAACATAAATATTAACTGTGTAACAGCATACTCCCCGTCTGGCATTGTAAATGTCACTATTTAAACCATAACGGTAGTTATACAATTGCAAATAAACAACAGTGCAATTTGCTTGATGTCTTGAAGACCTGAAAGACATAAAAAAGAGAACATGCATATAGTGCAACAATTATAACGTAAGGCTTCAAGTTGTATCAATTAAAGTTCAAGACATTTCCTTCTTGAAGTCACAGGCTGGATCCAGCAGCATACGCAAGCAAGTTCATTCTCCAAAGGGCAAGAGCAGAACAAGTTCCGTGATAGGTCTGCTGAAAGTCTTTACAGTCCCTTGTCTTGCAACTTTCACCTCCACCTTGCGTACCTTGCCGTCATCACTAGGAATGCTCTTTACAATGAGTCCCATAGGCCACTTGATTCTTTCAGCTTGCTGGTCCTTCAACAGAACGAGATCTCCAACTTTCATGTTAGGGTTCAGGCGTTGCCATTTTCTGCGTCCTTGCAGAGTAGAAATATACTCCATTCTCCAACGATTCCAGAAGCAGTTTGAGAGGTGTTGTACTCCCTTCCACTGGTCATAGCACATATTTCCTGCTTTAAAGTTTCCAGGTGGAACAGGAACAGACCCAAGCTTCTGGGTAAGCAGAGTAGCTGGGGTAAGGATAGTTGGGGTCTCTGGATCTGTAGAAACTGGAACAAGTGGTCTTGAATTGATTATGGCAGATGCTTCTGAGAAGATGTGAAGCTCTTTTCCCTGACTTGTAGCAAGGGAAACTGAGGTGTAACAGCGTGGTATACTGATTCCATCTAAGGCATGAAGAGATTGTTTCCAGGACTCCCACTTTGGAAGCTTGTCTGTAGGCAGCAGAGCATCCCAATCTTTAATAGACTCTGAGAACTGTCTAAGTAAGGCTTTACCTTGTATGGTGATGGGAGACACAAATCCCAATGGATCGTATAAGCTGTTCACCACTGACAGAACACCATGCTTGGTAAATGGTTTGTCTGCAGAGCCGACTTGAAAGCCGAAGGTATCTTTTAATAAGTCCCACCGTAGGCCCAGACTTCTCTGTACAAGTGGCATGTCCATCCCAAGATTTAAATCTTTAAACCCAGTGGTATGATCGCCAGGTTGAAAGGCTTTCATAACAGCGACACTGTTCGAGGCAATCTTGTGTAGTCTGAGGTTAGCCTCGGAAAGCATACCTTGTGTCCTTTGGAGCAGGTCTATGGCTTCTTCGTCTGTAGGTAAAGACTTAAGTCCATCGTCAACATAAAAGTCTCTCTCAACGAAGTGTCGAGCATCCGCACCATACTCCTTTTCTCCATCAAGGGCAGTCCTTCGTAAACCATATGTTGCAACAGCGGGTGAGGGACTATTTCCAAAAACATGTACCTTCATGCGGTATTCAATGATCTCATTGTCCATGTTGTTGTTACGGTGCCACAGAAACCTTAGGAGGTTCCTATGGTCTTCACGTACAATGAAGCAATGAAACATTTGCTCAATATCAGCAGTTATGGCAACTGGTTCTCTTCTAAATCTCATAAGTATACCTACAAGGTTGTTGGTTAGATTCGGGCCAGTGAGAAGAACATCGTTCAGGGATACGCCTTGATGCTTGGCACTGGAGTCAAATACTACCCTGATTTGTTTTGGCTTACGTGGATGATACACTCCAAAGAAAGGCAGGTACCAGCACTCATCGTGTCTTTGAAGTGGTGGCGCTGGTTCAGCGTGATCATTGTCAAAGATCCTTTTTATAAAAGCGATGAAATGTTCCTTCATTTCAGGCCTGTTCTTTAGTGTTCGTTGAAGTGAGTTAAATCTGGATAGAGCCTGTTCACGATTGGTTGGGAGTGTGGCCCTTGCAGCACGAAGAGGTAATGGTGCGATCCAGCTGTTAGACTCATCCTGGAAGAATTCTTCGTCCATTATTTTGATGAACTCTCTATCTTCGACTGACAAGGCTATTTTGTTGTCATCACTTGTAGTACAAAACACTGTGGTACCTAGGTTGTCATCACAAAGAACAGGAGTAACATCAGGTACTTGGATGATGTCAAGAGGCTTCTCCTTTACTTCATAATGGTGAGGGCACTGTTTGAAGTGGGATGCACGTCCATTTCCCAACATGTAAGTTTTGAAGGAGTGGATCTCAGATGACGTTCTGTCCAGGCATACATCGCCCACTATTACCCAGCCTAGGTCAAGTCTTTGTGCATAAGGGGCATCGTTAGGTCCATCGCATTGGTCGCGTACTTTATGTACTCTGAGAATGTCTCTTCCTAGCAGGACCAAGATTTCAGCACTCTTGTCCATCGCAGGAATCTCATCAGCAAGGTGCCTTAAGTGAGGATGATGATATGCAGCTTCTGGAGTAGGAATCTCTTCTCTTTCGTCTGGTATCTGATCACACTCAACTAATGTTCGGAGGGGTATGCCTTCTCCATCCTTGATATGAGAGACCATGAATCCATCGACCCTTCTGCCAAAGGTCTCTACACGACCAGAACAGGTTCTGATAGTATACGGTGTGGCGTGACCTTCTAAGCCAAAGATCTCAAAGAATTTAGGCTTAACCAGAGATCTGTTGCTCTGTTCATCTATTATGGCATACATCCTAGCAGCTTTCTCAGGATGATCCTTTGGGTATATCTTAACTAGGCATATCTTGGCACAGCATTTGTGATCCAGTCCCTCTCCACAGACTTCTGTGCATGAAGAAGAAACATTACTTTTGGCTAGAGCATGACTTTGTTGCTCCCCGCCATAATTTGAGACAGGGGTTGAGGTAGGTAGCTGCTGCGGGTTGTCTGGAAGTGGAGTAGGATGCATGGCTGTAACATGTCTGTCGGTACCGCATTCTGTGCACTTGATGACAACTTTACAGTCTTTAGCAAAGTGGTTAGAAGAAGCACAGCACTTGTAGCATATTCCAAGTTTCTGGAGAATCTCCCTGCGCTCTTGTAAAGTCTTTGCCCTAAGCCCACAACATTTCTTAAGAGGGTGAGGCTTCTTGTGAATAGGACACTGACGATTAGGGTCTTTATCTCTGACATCCACAATGCCTTGGTCAGTAGGCGAGGTTGTGGAGGGTGAGATGTCTGTCATTTTAACAGATATTGCTCTAGTATAGTCTCTATGTTTAGCTGCTGTGTTATCATACCTTGATGATGATGAGGATGAAGCAGGCAAGTTTGGTTCACTGAAGCTGAAGCTGGGATCATTTCTTGTCCAGGCTTGATCACTAATGAACCTGCAAAAGTATGAGAATGGAGGAAAGGATACGTTATAGTTAGAGATGAGCGAAGTATTCAAAAATTCGATTCGGCTGATTCGGCGAATTCGAGGAATAAATTCGATTCGATGCGAATATATTCGCTGCGAATTTAACTTATAAAAGGGTGTTTCTAGGCTTCAGAGAGCCTTCATATTAGTGCAGAACACTGTACCTTTAATTTAAATGCCCTTGGAGTCTGCTGGGGAAGAGAAATAATACTGTCAGTCAGTATGACATGCAGATGAGTGCCGTCGATCTTAGAATCACCGCACACTTCACTCATTTGGGCAGTCACGGGGCCAAAACCAGAGTGTGGAGCCACAGTGTGGCGGTGGAGGCAGCAGCAATGGGAGGCCATACAGCACCCTATGACAAAAATGGAACCCACCAGCAGTGTGAGGAGACCTGAAAGTGGCACATGGCAGAGTGTGGCGATGGAGACAGCAGCAATGGGAGGCCGTACAGGGACCCATGACACACTCTGGACCTGGCAGCAGCATTAGGAGGCGGTACAGGGGCCCATGGCAGATTACGGGCCTGGCAGCAGCAATGGGAGGCCCGTAATCTGCCAGCACCCTATGAGAAAATGGAACACACCAGCAGTGTGAGGAGACCTGAAAGTGGCACATGGCAGAGTGTGGCGATGGAGACAGCAGCAATGGGAGGCCGTACAGGGACCCATGACACACTCTGGACCTGGCAGCAGCATGAGGAGGCGGTACGGGGGCCCATGGCAGATTACGGGCCTGGCAGCAGCAATGGGAGGCCCGTAATCTGCCAGCACCCTATGACAAAAAATGGAACACACCAGCAGTGTGAGGAGACCTGAAAGTGGCACATGTTTGGGGCATGATTCATGGCGGATTTAGTCAGTTGTGTCAGGAACTGGTGGTTTGAAATCCAGACTAATCCACGCCTGATTCATTTTCACAAACGTGAGTCTCTCCACACTTTGGGTGGACAGTCGTGTCCTCCACGGAGTTACAATACCTCCTGCCGCACTAAACACGCGCTCCGATGCCACGCTACTGGCCGTGCATGACAGCCTTTCAAGGGCAAATTCAGCTAGTTGGGGCCAAAGGTCAAGTTTCGTTGCCCAGTAGTCAAGGGGATTGTCTACCTCGGTTGGCAGGGTGCTGTCCAAGTAGGCCCAAGCCTGTTGTTTGAGGTCCTGCTCCAGGTCCACCTGATGCTGCTGCTGCTGCGGCTGGTTAGTAGTTTCCTCACTGCGCTGGTGAAGAAAGCTACTCATCATCGACTGCAGACTGAGGCAGCCGCTGCTGGTGGAGCTGCCACTGCTCCTACCACCCCACCCCTCCCCTACTGCCATGGCAGCGGAACGCGAGCGCACAGGGCCCACAGTGTCTGATGATGGACGTTGGCGCAGAAAGGCAGAGACCAACTGACTACATAGGTGGTTTTTATAGTACGTTATTTTGGCCTCCCTCTCAGCAGGTGTGAAAAAGGCCACCATTTTTGAACGGTAGCGAGGGTCCAACAAGGTGGACAGCCAAAAGTCATCCCTCTGTCTGATGGTTATTATTCGGCTGTCGCTACGCAAGCAACCGAGCATGCTATGGGCCATTTGTGCCAAGGAATGCGAGGGACTCCCTGCCTCCATCTCCACAGCATACTGCCACGGTGCGTCTGGGTCCTCTGTCTCCTCCTCCTCCTCTACCAGATGCTCCTGCTCCTCCACTCCTGTCCGCTGAGTGGAAAAACCACCCATTTCACTCAATAATTCCTGAGCACCAATGTCCTCCTCTACCTCCTCCTCTTCTTCCTGTCCTGCCCCCACAGGGGTCATTCGGCGTTGAGATCTGTGCGCCACGTCTACCGCACCCTGACCAGCCATTGTTAACAGCATTTGTTCCAGGACGTGCAACAGAGGAATGACGTCGTTCATCCCAGAGTCCTGCCGACTCACGAATAGAGTGGCCTCCTCAAAGGGCCTGAGCAAGCGGCAGGTGTCACGCATGAGCTGCCAATGGCTGACATCTAAGTTACACAGGGGAGTACCTTTATCCGCTTGTAACATCAGGAATCTGTGATGGCCTTTCGCTGTTCGTAAAGGCGGTCTAACATATGTAGGGTTGAATTCCACCTTGTTGCAACGTCACAGCATGAGGAGTCGGTACGGGGGCCCATGGCAGATTACGGGCCTGGCAGCAGCAATGGGAGGCCCGTAATCTGCCAGCACCCTATGACAAAAAATGAAACACACCAGCAGTGTGAGGAGACCTGAAAGTGGCACATGGCAGAGTGTGGCGATGGAGACAGCAGCAATGGGAGGCCGTACAGGGACCCATGAGACACTGTGGACCTGGCAGCAGCATGAGGAGGCGGTACAGGGGCCCATGGCAGATTACGGGCCTGGCAGCAGCAATGGGAGGCTCGTAATCTGCCAGCACCCTATGACAAAAAATGGAACACACCAGCAGTGTGAGGAGACCTGAAAGTGGCACATGGCAGAGTGTGGCGATGGAGACAGCAGCAATGGGAGGCCGTACAGGGACCCATGAGAGACTCTGGACCTGGCAGCAGCATGAGGAGGCAGTACTGGGGCCCGTGGCAGATTACGGGCCTGGCAGCAGCAATGGGAGGCCCGTAATCTGCCAGCACCCTATGACAAAAAATGGAACACACCAGCAGTGTGAGGAGACCTGAAAGTGGCACATGGCAGAGTGTGGCGATGGAGACAGCAGCAATGGGAGGCCGTACAGGGACCCATGAGACACTGTGGACCTGGCAGCAGCATGAGGAGGCGGTACAGGGGCCCATGGCAGATTACGGGCCTGGCAGCAGCAATGGGAGGCCCGTAATCTGCCAGCACCCTATGACAAAAAATGGAACACACCAGCAGTGTGAGGAGACCTGAAAGTGGCACATGGCAGAGTGTGGCGATGGAAACAGCAGCAATGGGAGGCCGTACAGGGACCCATGAGAGACTCTGGACATGGCAGCAGCATGAGGAGGCGGTACGGGGGCCCATGGCAGATAACGGGCCTGGCAGCAGCAATGGGAGGCCCGTAATCTGCCAGCACCCTATGACAAAAAATGGAACACACCAGCAGTGTGAGGAGACCTGAAAGTGGCACATGGCAGAGTGTGGCGATGGAGACAGCAGCAATGGGAGGCCGTACAGGGACCCATGAGACACTGTGGACCTGGCAGCAGCATGAGGAGGCGGTACAGGGGCCCATGGCAGATTACGGGCCTGGCAGCAGCAATGGGAGGCCCGTAATCTGCCAGCACCCTATGACAAAAAATGGAACACACCAGCAGTGTGAGGAGACCTGAAAGTGGCACATGGCAGAGTGTGGCGATGGAAACAGCAGCAATGGGAGGCCGTACAGGGACCCATGAGAGACTCTGGACATGGCAGCAGCATGAGGAGGCGGTACGGGGGCCCATGGCAGATAACGGGCCTGGCAGCAGCAATGGGAGGCCCGTAATCTGCCAGCACCCTATGACAAAATGGAACACACCAGCAGTGTGAGGAGACCTGAAAGTGGCACATGGCAGAGTGTGGCGATGGAGACAGCAGCAATGGGAGGCCGTACAGGGACCCATGAGAGACTCTGGACCTGGCAGCAGCATGAGGAGGCGGTACTGGGGCCCATGGCAGATTACGGGCCTGGCAGCAGCAATGGGAGGCCCGTAATCTGCCAGCACCCTATGACAAAAAATGGAACACACCAGCAGTGTGAGGAGACCTGAAAGTGGCACATGGCAGAGTGTGGCGATGGAAACAGCAGCAATGGGAGGCCGTACAGGGACCCATGAGAGACTCTGGACATGGCAGCAGCATGAGGAGGCGGTACGGGGGCCCATGGCAGATAACGGGCCTGGCAGCAGCAATGGGAGGCCCGTAATCTGCCAGCACCCTATGACAAAATGGAACACACCAGCAGTGTGAGGAGACCTGAAAGTGGCACATGGCAGAGTGTGGCGATGGAGACAGCAGCAATGGGAGGCCGTACAGGGACCCATGAGACACTGTGAACCTGGCAGCAGCATGAGGAGTCGGTACGGGGGCCCATGGCAGATTACGGGCCTAGCTGCATCAATGGGAGGCCCGTAATCTGCCAGCACCCTATGACAAAAAATGGAACACACCAGTAGTGTGAGGAGACCTGAAAGTGGCACATGGCAGAGTGTGGCGATGGAGACAGCAGCAATGGGAGGCCGTACAGGGACCCATGAGACACTCTGGACCTGGCAGCAGCATGAAGAGGCGGTACAGGGGCCCATGGCAGATTACAGGCCTGGCAGCAGCAATGGGAGGCCCGTAATCTGCCAGCACCCTATGACAAAAAATGGAACACACCAGCAGTGTGAGGAGACCTGAAAGTGGCACATGTTTGGGGCATGATTCATGGCGGATTTAGTCAGTTGTGTCAGGAACTGGTGGTTTGAAATCCAGACTAATCCACGCCTGATTCATTTTCACAAACGTGAGTCTCTCCACACTTTGGGTGGACAGTCGTGTCCTCCGCGGAGTTACAATACCTCCTGCCGCACTAAACACGCGCTCCGATGCCACGCTACTGGCCGGGCATGACAGCCTTTCAAGGGCAAATTCAGCTAGTTGGGGCCAAAGGTCAAGTTTCGTTGCCCAGTAGTCAAGGGGATTGTCTACCTCGGTTGGCAGGGTGCTGTCCAAGTAGGCCCAAGCCTGTTGTTTGAGGTCCTGCTCCAGGT
Source organism: Staurois parvus (assembly GCF_062004578.1). NCBI lineage: Eukaryota > Metazoa > Chordata > Amphibia > Anura > Ranidae > Staurois > Staurois parvus. Next base: position 5,682,544 of record NW_028318301.1, read on the forward strand.
CCACCTGATGCTGCTGCTGCGGCTGGTTAGTAGTTTCCTCACTGCGCTGGTGAAGAAAGCTACTCATCATCGACTGCAGACTGAGGCAGCCGCTGCTGGTGGAACTGCCACTGCTCCTACCACCCCACCCCTCCCCTGCTGCCATGGCAGCGGAACGCGAGCGCACAGGGCCCACAGTGTCTGAGGATGGACGTTGGCGCAGAAAGGCAGAGACCAACTGACTACATAGGTGGTTTTTATAGTACGTTATTTTGGCCTCCCTCTCAGCAGGTGTGAAAAAGGCCACCATTTTTGAACGGTAGCGAGGGTCCAACAAGGTGGACAGCCAAAAGTCATCCCTCTGTCTGATGGTTATTATTCGGCTGTCGCTACGCAAGCAACCGAGCATGCTATGGGCCATTTGTGCCAAGGAATGCGAGGGACTCCCTGCCTCCATCTCCACAGCATACTGCCACGGTGCGTCTGGGTCCTCTGTCTCCTCCTCTACCAAATGCTCCTGCTCCTCCACTCCTGTCCGCTGAGTGGAAAAACCACCCATTTCACTCAATAATTCCTGAGCACAAATGTCCTCCTCTACCTCCTCCTCTTCTTCCTGTCCTGCCCCCACAGGGGTCATGTGGCGTTGAGATCTGTGCGCCACGTCTACCGCACCCTGACCAGCCATTGTTAACAGCATTTGTTCCAGGACGTGCAACAGAGGAATGACGTCGTTCATCCCATAGTCCTGCCGACTCACGAATAGCGTGGCCTCCTCAAAGGGCCTGAGCAAGCGGCAGGTGTCACGCATGAGCTGCCAATGGCTGACATCTAAGTTACACAGGGGAGTACCTTTATCCGCTTGTAACATCAGGAAATCGGTGATGGCCTTTCGCTGTTCGTAAAGGCGGTCTAACATGTGTAGGGTTGAATTCCACCTTGTTGCAACGTCGCAGATCAGGCGATGCTGTGGAATTCCGTTCTGCCGCTGCAGCTCAAGGAGGGTGTGCTTTGCGGTGTAGGAATGGCTGAAATGCATGCAAAGTTTACGTGACATTTTAAGGATGTCTTGCAGTGGGATGGTGGATTTTAGGAACCGCTTGACAACCAGATTGAACACGTGAGCCATGCATGGCGCATGGCACAACCTTCCTTGACGCAGAGCAGACACCATGTTCTTTCCGTTGTCGGTCAACATGGTTCCGATTTTCAGTTTCTGCGGAGACAGCCATCTGTCGATTTCTCTGTTCATTACACTCAGAAGTTCCTCCCCTGTGTGACTACGTTCGCCAAGCCATACCAGGTGCAGCACAGCGTGACACCGTTGCGCCCTGCACATGTGATATGCCGGTCGGGTAATGGGAATTGGCACGGGGGTGGCGGCTGAGGACACGGCGGAAGAAGAGGTGGTAGAGGCGGACATCTTTTGTGGACCAAGGACGTGCAAACGTGGAGGCAAAAGCGGCGTGACCTGTCCAAGTTGCTGGTGCGGCTGTGCCGGCACCACGTTCACCCAGTGGGCCGTAAATGACATGTACTGTCCCTGACCGTAGTTACAGCTCCATAAGTCGGCGCTGCCGTGCACTTTGGCAGAGACCGACATGCTCAAAGACTGGCCCACCATCTCTTCTACATGTGAATGCAGGGCTGGCACTGCCTTTTTGGCGAAGAAATGACGGCTTGGCACTCTCCACCGCGGCGCGGCACAAGCCATCATTTCTCGGAAAGGTGCTGAGTCCACCACTTGGAAAGGGAGGGACTGCAGCACCAGCAACTTGGACAGGAGGACGTTCAGCTTTTGCACCGTCGGGTGCGTGCTCGCAAACTGTTGTCTCTTGGAAACGGATTCCAAGAAAGACTGCTGACGGAATCCGTAAAGAGGAGTAGCAGGAGAAGGAGCATCTGAACGAGCGGAAGATGCCAACGAGCGACAACTCCCCTCAGCAGAGGTGTTGGAGCCTTGACTGGCTGATAGAGGGCGATTGACGTCGGGTGACGGAGCAAGTAACGGAGCGGGTGATGGAGCGGGGGCTGGGGCAGGCAGAACCGCCGTATCTTTATCACGGTTTTCCCAGGCCACCAAATGGCGACGCTGCATATGCTGCCGCAACGCTGTAGTCCCAACATGGGCCCCCTGGCCACGCTTGACTTTCTGGCCACATAGTCGACATACGGCTACGTTTACTTCCTCGGGCGGCTTGACGAAAAATTGCCACACCGCCGAGTAGGAAACTTTGCCCCCTATACTCCTCACTGGCTGACTGCTACTTCCTCCGTGCACACCGGCACCACTACTGGCCGTGGTGGTAGGCTTCAGTGGAGCTGGTGCTCTACTCCGTGGCCGTTTGCCTCCACTGACACTGCTGCGACCCTGCTGCCTCCTGGGCAACCCACCGACTGTTTTGCTCGCTGCCAAGCTGCCACCCTCTTCTCCTGATGATGCGGAAGCAATAGCCTGATGACGACGAGGCTGCCAAGTGCGATCAGCCTCATCATCATCAATTAGGGTCTCCGCCTCACTACTAGCCCCCTCGGCTGCGTGTGGGTCAGGAGACAGACCTGTCTCTAGACCGGCTACCGAGCCACTCTCCTCGCCACTACTTCTTCGCCTGGCTGCTGAAGAGGCGGATGTCTCCCCCCATTCCTGACCGCCCTCTGTTAGCTCTTCCTCACTGTACAGTGGGGCTGAGCCCACAGCATGCGATACTTCGCTTGGTGAGGGAACACCAAAGGACAGGGGCAGGTAGAGGACACGTGATTTCAGTGGGCTTGCTCCCGGGCCATGCCAACAAACGGTTGTGTCTGACGTACCCACCGACCGTTGGCTGTAGGTGTCAGAGGTGACCTGGGAAGAGGAAGACGACCGAGCCAACCAATCGATGACGGCAGGGTTGTCGGTGGAGACACGACCGCTGGATGACACCGGGAGCACTGGCCTCTGGCTGCGTCTAGTGCTGCCTCGACCCCTTCCTCTGCTGCCACGTCTGCTCGCTCCTAAAACATTGCCTCCTCTGCCACTCCTCTGCATGTTGTCTGACATACTCTTTAATTCAACGATTCTGTGTCCCTGAGTAACAATTCTGTGTCCCTGAGTAACAATTCTGTGTCTGTCCCTGAGTAACAATTCTGTGTCCCTCAGTAACAATTCTGTGTCCCTCAGTAACAATTCTGTGTCTGTCCCTGAGTAACAATTCTGTGTCTGTCCCTGAGTAACAATTCTGTGTCCCTCAGTAACAATTCTGTGTCCCTCAGTAACAATTCTGTGTCTGTCCCTGAGTAACAATTCTGTGTCCCTCAGTAACAATTCTGTGTCCCTCAGTAACAATTCTGTGTCCCTCAGTAACAATTCTGTGTCTGTCCCTGAGTAACAATTCTGTGTCCCTCAGTAACAATTCTGTGTCCCTCAGTAACAATTCTGTGTCCCTCAGTAACAATTCTGTGTCTGTCCCTGAGTAACAATTCTGTGTCCCTCAGTAACAATTCTGTGTCCCTCAGTAACAATTCTGTGTCCCTCAGTAACAATTCTGTGTCTGTCCCTGAGTAACAATTCTGTGTCCCTCAGTAACAATTCTGTGTCCCTCAGTAACAATTCTGTGTCTGTCCCTGAGTAACAATTCTGTGTCTGTCCCTGAGTAACAATTCTGTGTCTATCCATGAGTAACAATTCTGTGTCTGTCCCTGAGTAACAATTCTGTGTCTGTCCCTCAGTAACAATTCTGTGTCCCTCAGTAACAATTCTGTGTCCCTCAGTAACAATTCTGTGTCTGTCCCTGAGTAACAATTCTGTGTCCCTAAGTAACGTTTCTGTGGCCCTAAGTAACGGTTCTGTGTCCCTAAGTAACGATTCTGTGGCCCTAAGTAACGTTTCTGTGTCCCTAAGTAACGTTTCTGTGTCCCTAAGTAACGTTTCTGTGGCCCTAAGTAACGTTTCTGTGGCCCTAAGTAACGTTTCTGTGTCCCTAAGTAACGTTTCTGTGGTCCTAAGTAACGTTTCTGTGTCCCTAAGTAACGTTTCTGTGTCCCTAAGTAACGTTTCTGTGGCCCTAAGTAACGTTTCTGTGTCCCTAAGTAACGTTTCTTTGGCCCTAAGTAACGTTTCTGTGTCCCTAACTCTCTCCCTCAATACAGCCAGGTCTGCCTCTCTTGAATGACTGGAGGCAATTGGAGAATTCTAAAATGGCCGCAATTTATAGCTCGACCATTACACAGTGCTGGCTGGCTGGCTGCTGATTGGCTAATGCGATCACATGTCATGAATGAATGCATTATGGGTCAGCGCGCCTTGTCTGCACGCTTTCCCAGAGATCCCCGCTCCGTCGCCACACATGTCGCCGCCATTTTTGGAAAAATTTCGATTCGCGCATCCGAAGTCTGCTAATTTTCGGATTCGTCGCGAATCGAAATTTTCCTAATATTCGAAACGAATTCCACTTCGCCAAGTTCGATTCGCTCATCTCTAGTTATAGTCCTTTGAGCCCTGTTGTGCCCATTTCTCTTGCAGGCCGTATGGCAGTTTAGACACCACTGGGTTGACACCATGAGCGGTGTCCAGGAAGCTTAGTCCAGATAGACGTGGGTCTGTCTTTGCCAACTCTAGCTCCATGAGGAGGTCACTTAGATCTTGCAGCTTGCGATAGTCTTTGTTTCCTATTTTTGGGAAGTTTTGCAGTCTCTTGAATAGAGCGCTCTCTATAGCTTCAGAGCTACCATAGGCTTGCTCAAGTCTTGCCCATGCAGCAACAAGACCTGCGTCTGGGTGGTCAACATGTACTATTCTCAGTCTTTTAACACGATCTGCAGATTCTGGTCCCAGCCACTTTATAAGCAAATCAAGTTCTTCCTTAGTAGTAAGGTTGAGATCAGCAATAGCGGCCTTGAAGGTTGATCTCCAGGCCCTGTAGCTCTCTGGACAGTCGTCAAACCTTGAGAGGCTGGTGTTAATGAGCTCACGGCGAATCATATATCTGGCAAAGTCATTCAAGTCTGATCTCTCACTCTTTGGTGCCAAAGTAACTTGTGGAACCCCTTGGGTGTGAAAGTTCTCTGGTGATGTAGGGTGAGGTTTACCAGGGTAAAATGATGTTGCATGAGCGTTTAACTGTGGTGTTGTCTCTAAGGCTTGTGCTGGCTGTGGCTTGAGCTGCGACTTGTCACTGGAAGTCACCTTGTTGTTGGCAGGAGTTGATGTGGTTTGCTGCATAGATGTACTTGTGTTGTAGATTTGAAGAGGCTTAGGCATATAGAGCTGAGAGGTCTCTGTGTTGAGAGTCAAAACAGTGTTGTTAGTAGGAGGTACAGGAGATGACTCTGTATCTTCGCACATGTTATGCTTTAATACGTATTCACTGGTGCGTTCAACTGGATCTTCCAGTTCTGCGGGGATAAGGCAGTCTGAATTATTACTTTGTCCCATTGCTTGTTCAAGGACTTTCAGCCTTGCTAGGGAAGCTGCTTCCTCCCCTTCCATCTGCAGAATCTTTATTTGGGAATCTGCCTCTGCTTGTTGAGAAGCCATTTGTGCTTGGAGAGCTTTGCTTTTAGCTTCCATCTCTGCTTGCTGAGCTTTGATTTTAGCTTCCATCTCTGCTTGCTGAGCTTTGCTTTTAGCTTCCATCTCTGCTTGCTGAGCTATCATCTCTGCTTGTTGAGCTTTGCTTTTAGCTTCCATCTCTGCTTGCTGAGCTACCTTGTGTGCTTCTATCTCTGCTTGCTGAGCTATCATCTCCGCTTGTTGCGCTATCTTGCGTGCTTCTACCTCTGCTTCCTTTCTGGTAAAAGAGCTTTGCGCCTTTTTTGATTCAGCATCAGCGCGGGCCTCTATTAGCTTATCGCTTAACGTCGAACTTCTGGAGCGAGAGGATCTAGAAGAAAGTGCAGTGCGCTTGGTTGAGGTGGATCTGTGAGATCTGGTCTCCTGCAGTTGAGTAATGCGGAGTTCTGCTATAAACTTAGCATTTTTCACTGCAAGATCCCTTTGTTGGTTTAGTGCATCAGTCCTGGTCAGTTCTGCTGAAGAATCCTCTATATTAGAGTCCTGCAAGAAAGCTGAGTATTTTACAGACAGCCGCTGGTAGCATTCATACGCAGAAGATAGGCGATTTATAGAGTCTCTTAATTCAGCTGGTTGATCATTAAAGTGTGACAAAACTGACATGCATTGTGAAATTCGGTCCCAGAGGTCTGACAGATTACTGGAGAACTCATCTCTAGTGGCTTCATAGTTTCCCCTGAGTTTCTGTGTCGGTTTTAATGTACGTTTGGGTTTTACGCTCTGTTCGGGAATGTCTGCAGAATCTGCTCCCTGTACGTCTGCTGGTTCAGGGGAATGATGTATCTGCGTTGGTTCGGCCATAAAGGAGTGTTCAGAGCCTTGTCTGGACATTTTTTACTGTTCTGCAAAAATTGGTACTGTCTCTTTAAGAAGACGAACAGCAGCTTAGACAGGTGGGGTAACACAGTTCAATGCAGAGGAACAGTTTTCAACATTCACATGAAGTGCAGTAAGCTTGTGCGACCATGTGCTTTGCAAGATGGCGGATGGCACTGAGCTTGATTGCAGATTAGGCACACACATATACACAGCAGGCTGTAGGGATTCTATGCATCTTTTGACTATTCTGACTCAGATTGTTGTGATAGAGATTTATCCCTTGTGAGACCTCTCTGCCTAGCCTGTATAAGCAGATATAATCACTGTGGGCAATCCTTATCAGATAGCTTGAACTCACCAATACTGTGTTCATCCAGAAGTTGCTTTATTCTGTACATGTGAAACAGGATACAGCAGAATGAATGGTTTCCAGTATTATGCGGTCAAAAGATGATAATTTCTGTAGCGTACTATGCAGAATATATGTGTCCCTGTTACATGTGGTCTGTTAGCTGCCTCCATGACACAGGAAGTGCTGAACTCAAGAAGAAGGGAGGAGCTTCATATACAAAGGAACTGTGTCATAGATCTCAGGGAGGCAACATGAAAAACAAATGCATTACCAAATAAGGCCACTGGATGGCAGCATTACTAACTATAGAAATGTCCATAGAAAATGGTACAAAGAATAAACTATATGAACTCTCATGTACATTAACATAAATATTAACTGTGTAACAGCATATACATACCCTCAAATTAAACCTGAGAGTGTGCACTTTCAGCCCATATCCCTTATATTACCATAGCTTGAATATGTTTTCATAAATACCTGAAAAAAACTAAAATTGTACCTGTGTCCAAATATATATGGATTTAAGTGTATGTCTTAAAGCGGAACTCCACCCAAAAGGGGAAGTTCCGCTTTAAAGAATGGTCTTACACTCCTCATTAAGGATTGGCACCTTTGGGGAGAGGGTACCCGATACTGACAGGTACCCGCTCTCACTTGTGCTGCGATCACATAGGCGATCGGAAGCGGAAGTTGTACTCCGACCCTCCCTCCCCGTAGTCTTCTGGGACATGTGACAGGTCCCAGAAGAATACAGGGCCATTCAGGAAGCACAGCAAAGCGTGGAGGACACTGCGGGATCAAGGGACAGGTGAGTGGCTGTTTTTTAAAAGTCAAAAGCTACAGTTTTTATAGCTGCTGACTTTTATTTTTTTACAGTGTGAGTGGAACTCCGCTTTAAGCCCGAGCAGCAGATTATCAGCAGATTATCAGTTAACTCTGAAGCTCCTGATGACACTGACATTCCATTCAAGTGTCAGTCGCCTGAGACTATAGGGTTGATTTACTAAAACTTAACCCCTATGCGTGTGTATGAGATACCTGTTGTTTACTTTACCCATCTAGCAGAAGGACAGGCTTTTAACTCAGGTGTCAGCACTCAAGCCAAACCAGCAGCAGCACTAAAATTAACAGTTTACTGAAGGTAGTGCTAGTTCAGCAGGACTGTGGGTCAAGTGTGCTCTTCCTCCTCATTGGCTGTGACAACAGCAGGAGCCATTGGCTCCCACTGCTGTCAATCACAACCAGTGAGCAAATGAGGAGAGAGAGGGGGCAGGGCATAGACATAGCTCTGTGTGTGAATGGACATGCAGAGTAGCTGCTTGCTCTGGGGGGCACTCAGCAGGAGGGATGGGCCAGGGGAACTGGCCAGGGACCCAGGAAAAGATGAATTGGGGCTGCTCCAAAAACCATTGCACATAGCAGAAAAGATCTGTAGAGGTATGTCAATGCATAAAGCAGCTTCTGAAACAGAACAGTTCTGCTATGAACCCCTAAGTACCTACAAGTACAACCACATCTGTAAGAACCATGCACTGTTTACCAAGATTTTCCCTTACTAGTTAAATAGTTAGTCTGGCTGAAAAAAGACAAAAGTCCATCCAGTTCAACCATAAAAAAAAAGTTCTAATCCTACACCAACAGTTGATCCAGAGGAAGGAAAAAAAACAGCAAAGCATGATCCAATTTGAAAAAATTCCTTCCTGATCCTCCGAGAGGCAATCGGATATTCCCCGCATCCACTTTACCTATAAATGTTAGCATCCAGTTATACTCTGTGTATCCAAGAAAGAATCCAGGCCTTTTTTAAAGCAATCCACTGTGCTCGCCAGAACCAACTCTTACTGTAAAGAAACCTTTCCATGTTTGGAGATTACATTTACATAAAGAGTGACCCCTTAACCTCAGGGTGAATAACTCTACACCGAGTTCACTATATGAACCACTGATGTAGTTATACATGTTGATCATATCCCCCCTTAATCTCCTCTTCTCAAGAGAGAATAAATTCAGTTCCTCTAATCTTTTCTCATAGCTGAGCTCCTCCATGGCTCTTATCAGTTTGGTTGCCCTTCTCTGTACTTTCTCCAGTTCCCCAATGTTCTTTTTTGTGAATTGGTGCCCAAAATTTAACTGCATATTCCAGATGAGGTATTACTAATGATTTGTACAGAGGTATAATGATATCTCTCTCTCTGGAGTCCATACTTCTTTTAATACAAGAGATGATTTTTCTCACTTTCGAAACCGCAGCTTGGCATTGCATGGCATTATTAAGCTTGTGATCTACCAGAACTCCCAGATCCTTCTCCACCATTGATTCCCCCAGTTGTACCCCCCTAGTATGTATGATGCATGCATATTTTTAGCCCCCAAGTGCATAACCTTACATTTATGAACATTAAACATCATTTGCCCCATAGTTGCCCAATTAAACAGTGCATTGAGGTTGGCTTGTAAGTTGAAGACATCCTGTAAAGACGTTATTCCACTGCACAGCTTGGTGTCATCTGCAAAGACTGAAATGGTATTTTTAATCCTAGACCCTATATCATTTATAAATATATTAAAAAGTAAGGGTCCCAACACTGAACCCTGGGGTACACCACTGACGACCCTAGACCATTCAGAGTATGAATCATTAACCACTACTCTCTGAATACGATCTTTTAGCAAGTTTTCTATCCATTTGCATAAAGATTTTTCAAAGCCTTTAGACTTTACCTTACACATTAGCCGTGTCAAACACTTTTGCAAAATCCAAGTATACCATGTCCACCACCACCCCTCTGTCCAAGGTTTTGCTCACCTCCAGATAAAAGATATTTTTTTCCAGGAAGAACTCTCTATGTGGTCTTTTATTAAACTCTCCAGTATCTTCCCAACTATAGTAGTTAAACTAACAGGTCTATAATTGCCTGGTAAAGATTGTGCCCCCTTTTTAACCCCCCTGGAGGTATTCCCGAGTGTAGCTCGGGGTTAACTTTCAGTACCAAATGCGGTAACCCCAAGCTACACTCTCGATTACCCTGCAGCGTTGCTCAGGGATCCCTCCAGCACTTACCTCCCGCGATGTCCCCCCTGCAGCCTCCCCGGCCATCTCCTCCAGCCGATGCCAGCATTCGTTATCCCGACCGTACGGGAATGGCAGAAAATTCAAAAATGTAAAAATGTGACATTCACTCAATACACTAAAATCTGAAAGTATTACATTACTGTATCAAACCATTTCACATATATTTGGTCCCTAGTGCTTTGTCCTGTGCCCTGCCTGCATTTGTACTGTTCGTTCTGCCTGGAAACTGAGAAACATCCATGGCGTCCAAAAAGCGTCCCTTTAGGTCAAAAGCGGTTTTAGACCAGCTAGAGAACAGCGATAGTAAATTAGAACCACTTGCAGAATTGAGTGATGATTCGTGGGGAAATTCGTCATCAGACACGGAAAACGATTTTGCGACTAAGCTCAGTAATGTGTGAACTTGGCGCTCTATTTTAAATTTCAGTGTTTTTGGTTTGACTATATTATTGAATTAAATGTATTAATATATTATTAATTTTTTTATGATTATATATTATATTATAATTTATGATTTCGGGTTTCAAATTTTATCATACCCAGGATGTTTACTAGACTTGTTCGGACAGATTTCAGTAAGTTATTCCTAAGAATTACAGGCCTACAATAAAAAAACAACATATTTCCATGCAAAAAGATGTAACGCTTTGAGCACAGAAATATTGACATAATCAGACCGCTAGGGAGGTTAAATATAGGCACCACATTGGCTTTACGCCAATCCAGTGGTACTATGCCAGTCATTAAAGAGTCCCTAAAAATGAGAAACAATGGCTTTGAAATGACAGAGCTCAATTCTTTAAGGACCCGTGGGTGTATGCCATCCTGTCCAGGTGCTTTATTCAAAATATTTCTGGATCATATCAATTGTAAGCCAATGTGGATCATTTGGAGCTGTGTCAATACCATACCCATTATGGACAAGAGCTCCCCCATGCTCCTTTGTATACACAGAGCTGAAGAAGGTATTTAATACATTTGCCGTCTATTTGTCCCCAGTCACCCACTCTAGATTATTTTGTAAAGAGCCTACATGCTCGGACCTGACCTTTTTACTATTAATATATTTGAAGAATGTTTGGGGGTTGGCCCTGCTATCTTTTGCAATCTGTTGTTTGTTTTCAATTTTTGTGGCCTTTATTTCCTTTTTGCATATTCTGTTATATTCTTTGTAATGTTTAAACAATGATAGCATTCCTTCATGTTTATATTTAATAAAAGCTCTTTTCTTATTAACTATAGCTTTTTTAACTTTGGCCGTAAGCCATATAGGTTTGACTTTTAGCCTTTTAAACTTGTTGCCCATGAGAATATATTTTGCAGTGTGTTCACATACAGTCTTTTTGAAGAACTCCCATTTCTGTATTGTGTTCATTGATGCCAATATTTTCTCCCAGTCTAAGTCTTAGAGAGCAGCTCTCAGCCTTGGAAAATTAGCTCTCTTAAAATTGAGCGGTTTAATTTTTCCCTTATTTGCTTGCTGTTTACAGCTAACAATAAATTAAATCATGTTATGGTCACTGCTACCCAGATGTTCTTTTACATGGACATTTGTAATAAGCTCTGCATGGTTTGATATTACCAGGTCCAGCAGAGCATCATTCCTAGTTGGGGCCCCTATGAACTGTACCATAAAATTGGCTTGTAGTAGGTTTAAAAATGTTTGCCCCTTAACTGTACCTGCAGTACCATTACCCCAGTCAATATCTGGGTAGTTAAAATCCCCATTATCACTGTCCCAGCCCTTGTAGCCCTTTCCATCTGTGCATGGAGCTGAGTATCCTCATTAACACTGGGAGGCCTATAAAAAACTCCAATGATTACCTTTGTAGTATGCACCCCCATGTGCAGTTCCACCCATAATGCTTCAGCCTCATAACACTCTCCATCAACTAGGTCCTCTTTCACACTCGCTCTGAGATCACTTCTCACATAGACAGACACCACCACCTTTCCTTTTTACGCTGTCTCTTTGAAAAAGAACATAGCCAGAAATATTAATTACTACTGATACTGGGATCAATAAACAGGGAGGGAGACAACATTGATCCAAGTGTAGGTGCTCTGTGGTAAGTAAAACAACAACCTCTTCAATTTTGGTAAATTCCTTACAATATTTGGTGTTAAAAGTCTGTAACAGTATTCTAATATTACTTTTTAACCTAAAAAAGCTTTTGTCTGGAAATTTACCATTGTCTGTTGTTTACCTTTATTATTAAACCAATCTGGGCAGCACTTAGATTTTAGATGGGCTATCACAATATTACCTTCTTCTTAAAGTCCTTACTAATAGAGCAATTGCATAGAAGAGCCCTGCAAGAAGAGCTTTGATTACAACTCGAATGACAGCTAGAGGCTCCTAACGTGGAAAAGTTTGGTAACAATGAAACCTTTCTCAACATCCCCCTGCAGTATCAAATAAAGCGATGAACACTGCAACCCAATTGTCTATAAATGAAGGATTTAAATTATCATTAACATAATCCATAAAAAAACAAATTATCCAGGGAACCTTTCCACATGATTAAAAAGGTTGTCTATATATAGCAACCAAATGTTAACAGATCATCAAAAACCAACCACCCCATATAGGGATGGTGAGGGGAAAATGTTTCCCCATTGAAGCTCCGCATCTTTGCAGGTAGTGGGTGCAAGTAAATAAAAAAGTAATTATGTATGAGTAAACACTCCACATCCACATAGCAGATTGAAATTCCTTATTAAACTGTACTTACAGTGTGTTATTGTACATATTTCTTATGTTACTGTAAATATCTGAATGATGCTGCAAGGCTTCAATGGTCAAATAATGGGCTCTAGAAGATAACATCCCTTGCATCTAGTCTTCTATAAATAATCCTTCTGCCAATGTCAATTACCCAGGGCACCTATATTTGGTATCTTTTATATACCCAGGCAAACATTGCACTAATGGCTGAAGGGGTTTGTCCACCCACTCTCCCAGTTTCTCCAAAAGGTAAGCAATGTCCACCACAATAGGAAAAGGCATTCAACCTGGGTACCTTAAGAAGGTGGTGAAGCTGGTCATCAATGTTTCTCTCAGATAAGTTTGAGATTAACTGTTTGAAATCTAGTCTTATTTTCCAATTAATATAGATTTAAAATTTTTCCCCCTTTTCTCCTTCACTCTTTTCAGTTTTATAGCAGATCTTTTCATATACCGGTATATATATAATGTATTTTAGATATTCTTCTGGTGAGTAGGATTTTTAGCTACTTCACAATGAATCTTTTTCTTCCACTTACTTTTTCCACCTGTCATTCCTACAAAAAAATGTGTTTTCATTTAAAAAAATTCTGCATCAATATGTAGCAAATGTGTTTGTCTGCAAACTTGTTCACATTGTATATTGAGTATTATACACAAAGTTTATAAAAATAATTATTTAAACCACATTGTTGCAATCATAAGCTAGTGGTCGCTGCCTGTATCCACCTCACAGTAACATAAGGCATCAGGAAATACATTCCTGCAGGTTTTGCTAAAGGCCATGTGATTTTTCTTATTCTTGATTGCTTTGTCATGCGAATACCATGTAATTTTTACTTTGCGGAAAAAAATACCCCATTTATAAGTCCAAAGCTGAACCACAGTTCAGTAAAAAATTTCCATTACTTGTCATTTTCAACTTTTGTTTTTCACTTTTCGTAATAACTATTAGCTTTGATTTATGATTTACCAAGTACAGGGGTTGGACAAAATTATGGAAACACAAGGTAAAATAACTAAATTGTTACCTGATATAGTGTTGGACCACCTTTGGCATCCAAGAATTCTCCTAGGAAAATGAGCCTGAACCTTGTTCTCCACAATTGACCATAGTGGTTCTATGATATAGAGGTCCAGTGACTGTGCAGCCCAGGAAAGGTGCAAGACTTCATCTGCATGCTTGTCAAACCAGGATTTGATAATACCACCTGTGTGAATCAGAGCATTATCGTCTTGGTAAAAGGTGCTGTCTTCGGGAAATAATGTCTGCACCATGGGGAGCACATGGTCGGACAAAATTTGTACATAGTCACTGGCAGTGACTCTACCTTTTAAGGTGATAGTGGGGCCTGCAGAATACCAAGATATGGCCGCCCAAACCATAAATGTGCCACCACCATGCTTTACCGCTGGCACATGACAGCCCTGGTCATAAGCTTGGGACAGTGTTCGCCACACATCGCACACAGTGAATGACGAAAGTGAGGCTTACCGCCTCTTAGCTAGGTGTCTCATTACACAGCAGAAGCAAAAAAATGTTGCATCACTTCCACTTTCAATGTGAATCGTTGTCATTTTCACATCTGCAAATCATGTAGTGTTTTCATACTTTTGTCCATCAGCCTGTGCCACCTTGTCCATATCAAAACTAGATCAAGATAGCTTTAACCACATTATGAATCCTGTATATCTGATCTAAAATGTTTTGAGGGAAATTTAAATACCTTATACTTAAAACTACTAAAGCAGGCTATACACTAGTAGAATGTCATTCAACATGTTTAATTTTAGGAGCATTCATTCGATTTTTGTAATGGTTAGTGGGGTCAAATCAACATACGTTTTCAACCACAGTGATGAGAAAATTGGAAGGAGGATGGAAATTTTTCCTCTGATTAACATAATTCTAACAGTTTTTGTGTTTTTTGTTCGGGAAATTACATTCATTCTGAAATCGAATGCTAAAAGCAAGCAAAATTGTGAAATACATTTGACTATTCAGTCTGATCTGCAGGTTTTGAGCAGAGAAGTATTGTCATCTTTAGAAACCTGAGCAGGCTGGTAATCCACCCCCACCACCACTGCCACCACCAATTTGTGTGTCCTAAACTTTGTAATTTAACTTAATGTAATATATGTAACATTATTTATATCATATTTCTGTGTGTATCATTTTTGCTGGATGTGGTTTGTCAAAAGGTCAAATAATCTGCATAAATCAATAAATACAGCAATGCTAATTCATACCCTTCAATACAATTCCCTTTAAAACAAAGATAGCTATAGCATTAGGCCCAATTAATACAATTCTAAATTAACTTTCATAACTAGATTATGCAGGATTAATTATAACTCTAATAATTATGGATAAATGAGAGACTTGCAAATTACCTACTGAGCATTTGTGTGTGAAATCATGTATGCATAACTGTTATATTAAAAATATATGCGTCTCTTGAGATATAGCCACTTCGCAGACACTGTTTTTAATTTTAAATAACTCCAGTCAAAAATAAAACCATTTTTATTTGCTCTGCAGAAATGCAAATTGCAACACTTTTTAAGAGTTTAAAAACTGAATAAAACTTTGTAATATGTGTAGAGTAAATTGATTCACTTTGAACAGGGATCCTACAAGGATTGTATTGATTTACAGCCAATCCACAGATGAATGACAAGCAGCTGATTAACCAACTAGTGACTAGTAGATTAATGATTAATGGGTGGATGCCTAGAAGGCAAGTGTCTTACAAATAGAAACCCCCACAGTTGTGGCACAATAGTATGGCAAGTATTCGGTTAAATCACGTAGTGGGGAGGCTACATATCATCTCTTCACTACCTGTCAAGCACCTCTGAAAAGCAATCCATGAACCACTTTTCATAGGAGTGACAGCCACTGCCCCACATGTAAATGAGCTTTAGAAGTAGCCTGCCAAACAAATGCAGGGATGTAAAAAATGATAAGCCTGAGCGTGCAGTGAACATTCTGCTATCATGTGATGAGAATGGCACTTTACTTCCCCTAATATTTTGGTTGCTACTTTTAGAATAAGAAGAAGGGAGCTGCTGGAGCTTTCAGTCTGTACATAGAGACACTGCACCTGGGACACATGCCCCTCCCCCTTGTCCCGGCCCTGAGGGCAATTGTTCTGCAGCCTTCCAACTTTTCCTATTAGCTGAGTATTAATGAGTCTTCTCAGACTCGCTGTTCCCATCAGCTGTGAGGTAATAAGTCTAACCACATGCTCTCCAGTTGGATTGGTCATTAGATTATGAGGTGCCTTATTTAAACCCAATCAGCCTGTGCCACCTTGTCAGGAACTATAGCATCATGATCTAAGACCTGGGGGCAGCCAAGTATCTGTAGGTCAGCTTACCTTAAAGGAATGAAGGCTGCTATAGACAAAAGAACCACCAGTCAGCTACAGGTCCTGACCTAGACACTAGGCTGCACGCTACAGCAATACCCTACCGACTACTTGAAACACCTCATTGTCATGTACCTGATCGGAGACTGAAATGTCGAGGTTGGCCTCTCTTGTATCTCTAGCCCAGGTCCTGCTAAAGGTGGATCAGAGAGTACTGAGGGACAAGAGGAGTACGAGTGCCGGCAGGTGTTGATAGGAGCACTTGCAGCAGCGATGCGGTCCTAGGCAGGCTGGTGGAATATCAGGTCAGGAATGGTAACTGTGCATGAAGATCTAGCCAAATTTAACCTGGGCTGCAGGTTCCAGATGTAAGGCTTGTCAGAGCTCCCAACAGACTTGAGAAAGGAGCACATTGTGATGAGCAGAGCTGGTGCAGATGACAGCCAGGTAGGCACTCGAACTAGATTGGGAAACAGAACCAGCAACAGAAGCGTGGTCATGGGAATAACTGAGATCAGCAGCAGGTGGCAGAGAAGTACAGAATCATAAGGCAGAGATGTGGTCAGGAACTGGTAACAAGGCAGAAGCAAGATCCAAGTTCAGGTCAGAGACAAGCTGGTTCAGCAACAAGGGAACAAGCAGAGTAGTAGCAGGACACAGGAAACAGCTGAAAGACCAGTCAGCACTTAAGCATGGCCAGAAGCATCCTTAAATAGCCCGTCTGGCACCAACATGCACTGCATGTGTGCAAGTCCGTGCACATTCCTGGCATCATTCTGCTGAGAATGATGCATGCATACACATTTCTGTAAGCCATACGTCTGATAGGGACATTCCCTGACACTCATTTTGAACATTTAACTGGCTTTTCTGCATTATGGTTGTGTAGAAAATTCTAAAATGTCTTCAATTCTATATGCTTCCTCTCCAGTGACATTCTTATATCTCTTGTGGGCTATAACAATAAAATACTGTATATGTGCCACCACAAACTCCTCCAGGGTTTTATTGGTAGGTGTCTCAGTTCAATAAAGATGTGTGATTGTTTTAGGCTGGATTTATATCTTTGCACTGCAGTATTGCACAGTACCACACCATGTATGTGCATGGTACCTGAATGCACAAAAGCAGTGCAAAGTGGTTAGTTTCCTGTGAGCTGGGGTCTGTTAGCAGTCAATTTAACTAAATTAATTTAAATAAATGAATTGTTGCTTTATTGCAATGCAGGTGTATTGTAAAACACAATAACATGCATGCATTAACGCACTGCATCAGTGTGAACCCAGCCTTAAAGCGGTATTAAACGTAAAATCAAACATATAATATATTGCAGATCATCCATAAAAAAAATACTATTACTGTTGTGCTCACATGTGTACAGTGTGTTCCAATCAAGCATGAAAATTACCAGTGATACATGACTTGTCCCCCTTTCTGCTTACCAAACATCCATTTTAAAAGGTTTTGATTCACTCCAATGAATCAATCAATTCACTCTAAATCCGTGTTCTCCTTCCCAGAATCCTTCTCCTCACAGTGTCACTCAAAAGGAAAATAGCTAAAATAGTGTAACATTACCACAACTAATGTATACTAAATAGATTATGGAACACAGTTTGTGAGCACAAAGAGTAAAAGTTGTGAATCCATCAATATATGCCACCATACACTACCCCCATGTGCATAAAACACCTTACCAAACTCAGGCATAAAGTTAGGTAATATCATATCTGATACTCCTCTTAGATGTCACTTCTCCAGTTCCCTTATTGCATGAACTTCCAATGGGCGAATGATCTATAGGACATAAAAGAATAAAGCTCAAAGTGCAGAAATCCCCATTAAAATGCTATATTTACCATAAAACTGCTCACATAAGCAAAGAGATGCTGATTTCTAATACTCAAGATGGCAGAATGGGCACTTTCAGTTCCAGGGTCAGCATCTGACAACATTTCCTGGCATTTTTTGTTTGTAGACTTTATCAAAAGATGTGTCATTAGAAGGAAGAACCCATTATAAAGCCATCTTCCATCCTTACTTTCTTGCAAGCAATGCCTGGATCCAGGCCACTGACTCTACCTCCCCTGCTGCACTCTCCTATGGAGGTCTCACCTGGACCCACTCACCCAGGCCCAACGATCGTAAAGGTGGTGGGGTTGGTCTGCTCCTGTCACCACAGAGCACCTTCCGAGTCCTCCCAAACCCCCCCCTCTCTATCCTTCTCCTTCAAGGCCCACTGCGTCCGACTATTCTCCCCAACTCCCCTGAAGATTGCTGTGATATACCGGCCTCCTGGATCCATATCCCGCTTCCTGGATGACTTTTCCTCCTGGCTACCCTTCTTCCTCTCCTTTGAGCTACCCACCATCATCCTTGGGGATTTCAACATCCCTGTCAACCTCGACAACCCGGCCACATCCCATCTCCTCCACTTAACCTCCTCCTTTGCACTTGCACAGTGCATACAATCCACCACCCACTCCGACAGTAATATCCTTGATCTTGTCTTCTCCAACCGCTGCGCTCCCCACAAGCTCACTAACACCCCCTTCCCTCTCTCTGACCACAACCTGATTACCTTCTCTATCTCCTTTTCCTCCAACGCCCACCCCTCTAAATGTCACACTACTACCAGCCGTAACCTCCGCAACCTTAACCCTGCCCCCCTCCACTCTGCAGCTGATCAACTCCACGACAGCATACTCCCCCTGTCCTGCCCCGACTTGGCTATGACGGCCTACAACAACGCGCTGCCAACAGCCTTCGACTCACTAGCACCTTTAACCACACGCAACATCAGACCCCGACCGCTCCAGCCCTGGCAGACTGATCACACCAAAACCCTCAAACGACACAGTCGTGCCCTGGAGCGACTATGGCGCAAAACCAAATCCCAACAAGCCTTCACCCGCTACAAATCTGCCTTCCACACCTACACCTCCTCCCTCCACGCAGCCAAACAAGCCTACTTCCTAACCCTCATCAAGGCCCTCTCCTCCAATCCTCGCCGACTCTCTACTCTCGCCACCCCCCACCTCCACCCAGCACCTCACTCACCGCCTTTGAGATTGCCAATCACTTCAAAAACAAGATTGACACAATTCGCAAGGACATTGCCGCAACTCACACGCCCTCTCAACCCATTCCCCCTCACTCAGCTACCCCCTCATCATTCCTCTCCCACGGACCCACCACTGCTCTGACCTCCACTTCCACCCCACCCTACATTCCTCATACTGAAGCCCCCCCAACACTCCACACCTTTGACCTTACTACCATCGAGGAAGTCTCCAAGATCCTCTCTGATGCCTGCCTCACCACCTGCCCCCTCGACCCTATCCCTTCACAACTCCTATGACCTCCCTCCCCCTCCATCCTACGCTCCCTCACCCACATCTTTAATCTCTCCCTCTCCTCCGGCACTTTCCCCTCCCCTCTGAAACATGCACACATCACCCCCATACTTAAAAATCCCTCCCTGGACCCCAATGAACCGAACAACCTCAGACCCATCTTCCTGCTCCCATTTATATCCAAACTCATCGAGCGCCTAGTCTACACCCGCCTAAGCTCTCACCTCAACAACAACAACCTCCTCGATCCCCTACAGTCCGGCTTCCGTCCCCTACACTCCACCGAAACTGCCTTACTTAAACTCTCCAACGACCTGCTAACCGCCAAAGCTAATGGCCACTATTCAGTGCTCCTACTCCTTGACCTCTCTGCAGCCTTCGACACAGTCGACCACCCCCTCCTTGTCAACAAACTACACTCCCTTGGCCTCAGAGATTCTGCTCTCTCCTGGCTCTCATCCTACCTGTCACAACACTCTTTCAGCGTTACCTATAATGCTACCACCTCCCCCTCGCTCCCCCTCTCTGTTGGGGTCCCTCAAGGCTCCGTCCTCGGGCCCCTGCTCTTCTCCATCTACACCTCCTCCCTTGGCCAACTCATACACTCTCACGGCTTCAACTACCATCTATATGCTGACAACATACAAATCTATCTGTCAGGAATCTGGGTATGACCAGAAGAACATACATACAACACTAAACGTAGTCAGGCAGGCCGGGTCGGTAGCAAACGGGCAAACAAGGTACCAGGAGCAGGCGGGAGAGTGGTCAGAACTATCCGAGGTCAGTACAGGCAGAGTTCATGCAGAATCAGGGTAAAAGCAAGCAGGATCAGGATACCGGGGCCAAGCGAAACAGTACAACAAGGCACTGACTGCAGGTCTGGCCATTCCTTAAAACACCTCCTGCAATCAGCCTCAGGTGATGGCTGACTGCAGGAGTGAGCTTCTGGTTGCTGAGAGCACCCGCTGGCTAGCCCTGGTACTGCAGCCCACAAGGCAGGTGAGTCCCACCACCATTGGCAAGTCCATTCCTGACAGTACCCCCCCCTCAAGGAGCGGCCTCAGGACGCTCAAAATAGTCCTTAGTGGGCAAAATGTTCCACCGCCCGGGTCAGGTAACTGGCTGGATATCAGGGGCTGGCACATCAGGCTGGGCAGCGGACGGAGGCACATCAGGCTGGGCAGCGGACGGAGGCACATCAGGCCGAGCAGCGGACGGAGGCACATCAGGCCGAGCAGCGGACGGAGGCACATCAGGCCGGGCAGCGGACGGAGGCACATCAGGCCGGGCAGCGGACGGAGGCACATCAGGCCGGGCAGCGGACGGAGGCACATCAGGCCGGGCAGCGGACGGAGGCACATCAGGCCGGGCAGCGGACGGAGGCACATCAGGCCGGGCAGCGGACGGAGGCACATCAGGCCGGGCAGCCGGAAGAGGCCCTCAGGCGGAGCAGCAGGCACCGGGCCATCAGGCGGAGCAGCAGGCACCGGGCCATCAGGCGAGGCAGCGGGCACCGGGCCATCAGACGGAGCAGCGGGCACCAGGCCATCAGGCGAGGCAGCGGGCACCAGGCCATCAGGCGAGGCAGCGGGCACCGGGCCATCAAGCGAGGCAGCGGGCACCAAGGCAGCGGGCACCGGGCCATCAGGCAAGGCAGCGGGCACCGGGCCATCAGGCGAGGAAGCAGGGACTGGGCCATCAGGCGAGGCAGCAGGCACCGAGGCATTAAGCTCGACAGCGGGCACCGAGTCATCTGGCAGAACAGCGGGCACCGAGTCATCTGGCAGAACAGCGGGCACCGAGTCATCTGGCAGAACAGCGGGCACCGAGTCATCTGGCAGAACAGCGGGCACCGAGTCACCAAGCTCGACAGCGGGCACCGAGTCACCAAGCTTGACAGCGGGCACCGAGTCATCGGGCAGAACAGCGGGCGCCGAGTCACCAAGCTCGACAGCGGGCACCGAGTCACCAAGCTTCACGGCGGGCACTGAGTCATCTGGCACGACAGTGGGCACTGAGTCATCTGGCAGAACAGCGGGCACCGAGTCATCTGGCAGAACAGCGGGCACTGAGGCACCAGGCCGGACCACGGGCACCGAGGCACCAGGCTGGATCGGGTCATCAGGCTGGATCGGGTCATCAGGCTGGGTAGCGGGCACCATGTCATCAAGCTGAATCGGGTCATCAGGCTGGATCGGGTCATCAGGCTGGATCACGAACACCGGGTCATCAGGCTGGTTCGGGCCATCAGGCTGGATCGGGTCATCAGGCTGGATCACGAGCACCGGGTCATCAGGCTGGATCGGGCCATCAGGCTGGATCTGGCCATCAGGCTGAGTAGCGGGCACCAGATCATCAAGCTGGATAGGATCATCAGGCTGGTTAAGATCATCAGGCCAGACTGGGTCATCAGGCCAGACCGGGTCATCAGGCCGGATCGGGTCATCAGGCTGGGTAGCGTACACTGGGTCATCAGGCATCAGGGCATCAGGCTGAACAACGGAAGGCGGGTTCACGGACGGCAGGTTGACCGGTTTGGATACTGGTAGGATGGTACTGGTTGGAAAGAATTTTTGCCTTTTCCTGGTTTTAGTTACTGGAGCACTGTAAGTAAGCGCAGGTTTGTAAACGGATAGAGCAGCTGTAGGCAGAGAAGAGCAGTTGCTACAGAGGACTTCTTTACAGGGTTAAAGGCAGGATAGGTGCAGCGAGTGGGAGCACGGTACTGACATGTGGTAGATAGCAGGGTACACTGGGCTGTCACTGGGGGTGCTGTCGGGAATGCAGGAAAAGAGCTTTGAGCAGAGGAATGATGAGAAGCAGGACTGGTTTGTCGCAAGCTGACTGACATGTCTGCAGTACGGGTTGAACAAAGCTCAGCTTACACAATGCCTGTCTGGTCAAAGACTGCACTGCGTTTATACAATCCCTTAGCACCTGTTGTGAACCTGCAGAATAATGCTCCAAGAAGCAATCCACATCATCCTCTAATAACCATACCAGGGACTCTACCTGGTCTGCACTAAATGGCGGCAAAAAGTCATCCCTGCCCTCAGGGGCACCAGACAAAGCCAACTCTGCACAAACCTGAATCAATGGCTGCACCTCAGAGAACTCTGTGCCCTGATCCACTAGGAAATGAGTGATCCGTATGCATTCTAGCAGTTGATCCCTGGCATACTCCTTCAGAGTCTGATAGGCATAATCTCTGTCATCAAAGACTAGCAGAGACAAATACACAACCTCATCAGGATGCATCCTTCCCAGCAACAAGCCAAGATGGCTTCCCTGTGCAGCAACTTATGGTCAGGAATGGCCTTGTTGTAATGTCAGGAATCTGGGTATGACCAGAAGTGTGTGGACTGACACAGGGAAACGCAGGCTTCAGGTATAGTATAACAATACCATTTATTAAAGCCTAACAATACATAAACGCAGTGCAAAACATAACACAGTGCAACAAACCAAACCTTCAACAAACAACCATACATACAACACTAAACGTAGTCAGGCAGGCCGGGTCGGTAGCAAATGGGCAAACAAGGTACCAGGAGCAGGCGGGAGAGTGGTCAGGACTAGCCGAGGTCAGTACAGGCAGAGTTCGTGCAGAATCAGGGTAGAAGCAAGCAGGATCAGGATACCAGGGCCAAGCGAAACAGTACAACAAGGCACTGACTGCAGGTCTGGCCATTCCTTAAATATACCTCCTGCAATCAGCCTCAGGTGATGGCTGACTGCAGGAGTGAGCTTCTGGTTGCTGAGTGCACCCGCTGGCTAGCCCTGGTACTGCAGCCCACAAGGCAGGTGAGTCCCACCACCATTGGCGAGTCCATTCCTGACACTATCTCTCAACCCCCCACCTCACCACATCAGTCTCCTCCCGAATCACACTCCTACTGAGCGACATATCAGACTGGATGTCGCTCCACTTCCTTAACCGCTTGCCGCCCTGCCACTGTATATATACACGTGTGCAGGGCGGCACTCAGGCGAAAAAGCACGTTTTAAAACGTGCTCCGCGCTCCCGACGTTTTCGTGGGCAGGGGGCGTGCACGCGCGCTCCCGCCGAACCACGGGTGACACCATTCGATCCCGGAGGGATCAATCATTAGATTTCAGCCAGTGATGTCTGGCTGAAATCGGATGATCGGTCCCTGTCCTATCCTGTCCTGTGTTGACATTTACACAGGACAGGATATGATGTCATTCTTCTCTGCCTGGACACATTCCGTTCCAGACAGAGAAGAAGACACAGAAAACGTGAGTACAAAGCACTACACTAACAGTTAGGTCTTCCCCCATCCTCTGGAACTCACTACCCCAATCCATCAGACTGTCATCTACCCTCCTCACCTTTAGGCGCACCCTGAAAACCCATCTTTTCAGGGAAGCCTACCCCGCCCTCACCTAACAGCCGATCTCCTCCACTCCTCCTACCACTCCATCCCCCACAGCCATTTCCTTCTGTACCACTATCCCCTCCCTCCTAGATTGTAAGCTCCAAGGAGCAGGGCCCTCTAATCCCTCTTGTATTGTACCATTGTATTGTATTGGACCATTCTCCTGCTTAACCCTGCACGTTCTGATCTCCTGTTACCGAACCCGGCTTGTGACCTGTTTATCCTTCTGCCTACTGATTTTGTACCATTCTGCCTCCACCGTTACCGACCCGCCCTGCCCGACGCTGCTCTTGTTACCTCCTCACAGAGGAAAGGCTTCAGATTCCTGTTGTCATCCCATAGTGATCTTTGACAACATCATAAATAATACACATGCGCATTTTCATGCGCCTTCTGGTGAGTGCGCATTACTTATTATTTCTATATATGCACTTTCACCGAGTCCAAGAATGTGGTGACCCTATAGCTCTGAATGGAAGACCTGGAAGACCGGTGCCGACGGAATAACTTGCGGCTCTCTGGACTTCCTGAGGTCACAGGACCGAAGGATCTGCGAGATACAGTTATCGCCATATTTACCGAGTGCTCGATGCAGCCCCACCGGAACCACTAGAGCTTGATAGGGTGCATAGAGCGCTGGGCCCCAAGTTGACCAATCCTAACAGACTACGGGACATTATCTGCCGCCTACATTGGTACATGCATAAAGAATTGATTGTTACGGATCCGCCAGATGGTGCCTCTGGCAGCCCACTTGACAGGATTACCCGAAGCGTGGAGTCTAAGTCCCGGTCTGCGTTTTCACCAGGGCCCCTGATGGTGGGGATGGACTTGGAGCAGAACTAAGACCAGGTCATGACCTCCGAGCAATCTCACCAGTGGCAGAGGGAACCTCCGGGGATGTGTGTATACCAGAAGAGAGCCAGATGTGAGGAGGCCGGCAGGACCAGGCAGGATAAACAGGCGGTTGTCACCGTGGGGGAAAGCGAGGTACAGAGTCGGCAGGCAGAGAGTTGTCAGGTCACACGCAGGGTCAGTAATGTAGTCAGTCCGCAGAATGGTCAAACAAGCCGGGGGTCAGGATAGGAGAAGGCAGCGTAGTCAGGGGCAATCCGGGTCAAACTCAGGAGAAGGCAGCGTAGTCAAAACAATCCGGGTCAGAGCTGGAGCAGGCAGAGAGGTCAAACAATCCGGGTCAACAATCACAGGGCACAGGAACTCAGGTTACAGATCAGACCTTGCGGCAACCTGTGACAGTGCAGGGCATCTTTAAATATCGCGCCCTGCACTGTCATTGGCCGCCCAGGACGCGCCCCTGGCTGTCATTGGCCGCCCAGGGCGCGCCCCGCAGCTCCTACTGCGCATGCACGGATTCCTGTCAGCCGCGGCCCGCCGGGACCTGGTGCTTGTATCCCGGCGCGAACCGCCGCTAGTGCGCGTGCGCCGGGGAAGGCGCCGCGGCGGTCCCTGACATTGATATTGCGGAGAGCTTGGAACGTGAGGGAGGTCGATTTTAACAATCAAGATATACCTGGACCTGTTGAAAGCAACCCTACAACGTAGAGCATTCTTGTGGCCCCTTCTAGGGAGACTGCAACATCTGGGTCTGTCGTACCGATGGGGGTTTCCTTTCTCTCTGACAATTAGGAAAGGTGATACTTCCTACACCTTTCATTGACCAGCAAATCTTCTGGATCTGTTTACTTTTTTGGAGATCACCCCCATCATGATACAGGACTGGCTCCATCTATTACCATCTCGTACCCAGAGAGTTGATACCCCTGCCACTTCCCAGGGCCTAACTCCTCGACTGGCTAGATCTAGACAGCGATCATGGCTCTGGCACCCAGATCCCACAAGTGAATCCTGAACTACTCTTACCCACAAGGTAGCTGACCACAGGTATATCACTACTTTGCAAAACATATACTTTGGCTTGGGAGGTTGATAGCCCTATGAACAGCCTTATGTCTGTCTTTTTCATGGAGGACTAAAACCCTCAATTTTCTAGTAGACTATGCCCTGACCTTCAGAGCCTACTGCACACTGGATGCCATCTCTTTCTCATACACCTTTGGGGTGAATATTTGGGTAGATCACCTAACAACTCTGTTGATAAAGCCCTTCAGGAAAGCCTTGGGTCTAAGCCTCTTTTTTTTTTCCTTGGACCCAACTCCAGACAACGGAAACTTATTCCATGGAACTCATCCATGTGGACACAATATACACCTTAAAACCCTGGTGAACTTGGACCCCTGACCTCCTGTGCTCCAGAAGCAAAAGGATACCTTTATGTGCCTATAAGAGGCTTCTGAGCCTTAACTTCATAAAGACTGTCCCCATACAGACTTGCACTATACATCACTTTACTGATAAATCACTACTCTGGAGGTCTTATTGCTTCAATATTTTTTCTCAAGACAAATGAGGAGTAATGGTGAAATGTCAGTTATGCTAGGGACCTGGCCATGCATGTCTGGAAGAGAACCTATCTCATGGGCACTGCCTTGAATGCTGTTCATATCAATATGATCTTTCACCTCCTTTGGGATAAGTTATTTACTATATTTTTTTTTTTTTAGAACACTGTATTGGGGTTACCTAAGTCTAATGTTGTGGCTCTGGAGGTATGTCAGATCAAAGGCAGCGGACTCACCCGGGTTGTAGGCCGATACCCTGTCACCAGGGGAGACACACGTTTGTCTTTTGACGGAAGCCAGGGGGATCCTGCCGCCATCATAGTGGACTGACGGGGGATGGGTTTACTGGGAGCCTGTGGTTATGTGGTTGGCAGGATGGTGGAGGGTGGGGAACCCGTAAATTTATAAAAGTAGATATATCTAGGGTGTACGTATGGTTTACTTTTTTGCAAACAACGGTTCATATTACTACATATTGTTGGGTTATGTATTTCAAGTTTGGAGGTTCTTTGATGACCTATGTATGCCATGCCTGGTTATTTGGTAAATCTGTCTGCACAAATCATTTCTTACTAATACCTGTATGTATAGCTGGAGGGAAGGGTGCAATCCTTTGCTGACCCCATTAGGCCTCTTCCCCACTTAGGCCTGCGCTCACTTAGGTGGCAAGTTGGAAATGTGAGTGCCTTCTTGTACTTCTTTTCTTTTTATGGCGTGGTAGTGGAAGGACCCCCCCCCCCCCTACCCCGGCCATTAACCCCGGAGAGAGGTTTTTATGTCTTTTCCATTTGCTCCCTTTCGGTTCTATCTCTACTAAGTTTTCTTTCCTTTACCTTTTCTTTCCTGACCCTTTCTTTTCCTACATTTACTTTATGTTCCTTCTTTTCCACTCCCCCCCTTTTTTTTCTCAGACTTCCCCCTCTCTTTCCCCCCGGAGGCCAGGATGGATGTAGTCAATGTTAACACCCTGAAGGTACGACTGGCAGAATTAAGATGACTTTGGCCACGGTCTATGCTCCTAATAGTCAACAAGATCAGTTTCTCTCTGGTACTATCGAGGCGCTCATGTCTTTTACTGAGGGCACTCTCCTTGGAGGAGACTTTAACCTACCCTTGAACCCAAAAGTTGGCAGTTCGTCGGGGGGCTCTTCTGTTGCCTCTAGAGGCTGCAAACGTGTTTTGCAAACTCTTCATCAATTCCAACTCACTGATGCTTGGCGGTTGTTTCATCCTAAGTAAAGAGACTATACTTTTTATTCACTCTCGCATAAGGCATATTCCCATATCGATCTTTTTTTTGTTCTTCACCATATACTGTCAGCAGTTGTGGCGGTTGAGATTGGACATATAACTTGGTCAGATTATGCCCTGGCCTTGTTGTGAATATCTGTGGCAAAACACCCCCCCTCCCATATGGGACTTTGGAAACTCAATGAGGGTCTTCTTCAAGACAAATCAGTAGTGGAGAACGTAACCAAAGAGATCCAATTCTACTTTCAAACGAATTCCACATCAGAGAGTAACCCCAGTATAGTCTTGGAAGTTCAAAAAACAGTGATCAGGGGGATCCTTATCAAGCATGGCTTGAGAATTAAATGCAATCGCAAAGCCGAACTTCCTAGATTGCTTACGGCAATACACTCGTTAGAGACCCAACATAAACAACTATCCACAGCAGTAGTGGAAGAGGATCTTATAAGTTTACGCCGACAAATTACATCTCTCCTCCAATATAAAGCCAAAGTGACATTACAAACCTGCAGGAAATGCTATTAGGAGTCTGGAGATAAATTTACCTTCATACTCGCTAGATCCCTACAGCACCAACGTGCTCAATACTACATTCCACATCTCAAGGGACGTGATAGTAGGAAGGTATGTCTACCTCCTAAGATTGCAGCAAACGTCCGTGAGTTTTATCGTGACTTATATAATTAGGTTCCTCCGGACACTAATGAGGAATATGTTTCTTCCACCGGCCTCCCCAAATTATCAGCACAGATACAAGTAGAGCTTGCAAAACCTAGAAGAACTGCAAGTAGCTATCGGCACTATGAAATTGGGCAAAGCACCAGGCCCAGACGGCTACACACTTAGATATTACCAGATTTTCCTCCCCCTCTTAGGACCTCACATGGTACAACTGTTCAATATACTGTGACATGAAATGGCCTTCCCTATCGATTTGCTGACAGCTCAAATTTCTGTCATCCCCAAAGAAGGGAAAGACCCTTCATCTTGTGGGAGCTACCATCCCATTTCTCGATTGAATGTGGCCACCCTCATTCAACCACACCTGCCCGACCTGATTCATCTTGACCAAGGGGGTCCTTATAACTACACGGGAAGCTTGTGACAATGCCACCAAGGTTCTCAACTTAGTACATGTGTCTAACCTCTCTAAGACGCCTACAGTGTTCTTGGGTACAGATGCAGAAAAGGCATTTGACCGCGTTGCTTGGCCTTTCATGTTTACAGTCTTGCACCATGTGGGGATGGGAGACAAGATGATCAATTGCATTTCCAGTATATATTTTCGATTCCAACAGCACAAGTCAAGGAGATACCTCTACTGTATCCAATTCGGAAGTGATGGGTGTGTCCCTGCCTCAAGCCCAAATAGCTGACCTGAAAACAACTTTTAATTTCAAATGGACAGCTTCGGCACTTCGTTATCCTGGCACCTATATTCCTCCACATCTAAGCCAACTATATGCTCTAAACTTTATCCCCCTACTTAGTAAAGTACATACCCTGCTTTGCACTTAGCACCAAGGTCTCTTCTCATGGTTTGGAAAATGTAATAGCATTAAAATGTCCATTTTACCTAAATTCACTTATTTTTTCAAGCTTTGCTGATCCATATACCCAGGGAATTTTTCAAACAAGCAAGTGCCCTATTTATTGATTTTATATGGGCCCATAAGAGACCCAGATTACAAAGGTGATGACTCACCCTCCCCAAACACCACGGGGGCCTTGCAGTCCCTGATATCTACAAGTACTATCAAGCGACGCATTTAGGAAGACTTATATATTGGTGCAGACATGTTGACATTAAACTGTGGCCATGGATAGAACAATCTCAAAGTAATACCCCCTTACGCCAGGCGGTATGGTGCTATAAGGACCTCCCATCCAATATTAAGAGACACCCGACTCTGGGAACCATGTTACTTATATGCACTTGATTGTGTCATTCCACCTCTCTATTGTCTGCCTACTCCCCTCTTTTTCCGATTTTAGGGAATCCATGCTTTTCTCCTGGACTGCTGGGGGGCTCACGCTATGCCTTATTAGGCTCCCAATGCTACCAAGCATCCCATTTTTTTTTAACTCCACGCAAAGGTCATCAATCTCAATGCTTACCTTCGAGAGGGGTCATTATCGTCTGAACTTTTGGAGTGCCCTGCAGTTACGACACTTCTTGATGACACTCTCTACCCCGGAGAGGTTTCAATGTCAATTGACTTCTTTTGAATGCCTTTGTGTGGGCGAGGGACCCTTGCCGCATTCCCTTTCTCAAATGTACATACAATTGATTACTCTACCAGAAGACTATTCCCCCCTTTCATGCAGAAATGGGAACTGGCATGAACAGATCCTTCTCTTCAGCCCAACAACGAAGAATTATCTGTTTTGCTCTTAAATTATCCATCTGCATGAGGATACAGGAAACAAACTTCAAACTCCTCACCAGATGGTACCGTGCACCTTCAATACTTCAGAAATACTGCCCCACACTCTCAAGCCAATGCTGGAGATGCCAAGATGGTGAAAGCTCTTTATTGCATATTTTTTGGACGTGTCCAAAACTGGAACCCTTCTGGAAAGAGGTACATCGTATCTCCAAGAAATTCACTGATTATGTCCTCCCTGAGGACCCAGCTTTATTTCTTTTACATGTCTCGGATATACCTGAAAAAACATATGTCAAATTGATTCTATGCCACCTATTTAATTCCACCAGATCATGTATCGCCCTATGGTGGAGGGATACACGAAAACCCCCCCCCTCTCGCTATAGTAGAGGAGGTCAACAGAATGGAAGAACTGATTTTAACAGTGCAAAATAGACGTGAAGCCTACTCGAAGACCTGGCTTCTCTGGAATGGTTACTTTCTCAGAAGAGGGGAAAACCCTCATTGTATCCTCCTCACTTGACTGACTCATTTTACCCCCTCATGACTGGAACATCCCTCCTTCCTCCAGTATCCCCTACCCCTCTTCTCCCCTTCCCCATTTCCCATCCCCCCTGTAACGTACATGTAAGATTTGAGTGGATAGGATCAGTGGCAATATGTAATCGTGACCATAGTGCATCCACATGTGACATAAATGTACAGATTTGAGAAGATTAAATGTAGATTCAGCCCTTTTCATTACAGATGTATGTTCAGTCAGAGATGCTCAGACAGTGGTCATCAATTAGCATCAATTAGTGGTCATCAATTAGCATCAATTAGGTTGAAAAGTCTGGCTTCCTGGATGTGACACCTTTTGTGTATTGATAAGGTTATCACATTCTGGGAGAACCGGTTTGGAGGAAATGACAAGCAGACAGGGTGTCTGCCTGACATTGAAAGCTCTAATGGGATACATACATCAAAAGGGGTATGTTTAATCTCTCATAAAAGCTAAAATATTAGTTGCAGAGAGATGAACATGCTCCCTTCTTGTAGGGCATTCTGTGCGCTACATCTGCATATAAATATCATATTTGTGGCTTGGGGAAAATGCCAGGAAAATGCAGGGAATGGTTAGGTGGCGCTGGATCGCGACAGTCGAATGGTGTTTGGTACTGTCGCGATCGGACTGATGCGCTGGTGTCAGAAATCCAATCCCCGACTTGATGTTCAAGCCAGTCTTGGCCCGATTGAACTTGGGCAGGTCAGCACACAGTAACTCCTGTGGGCGGGTGCAGGAGCAGCCCCCCATGGTCGATTGGCCGAGGACTAATGTCCCGCCTATGTCCATATCCCCATAAAAGGAGTACCCGGACACTGGGACATTTGTGATTCGTACGGAGCTGGTCCGATCGAACAACGAATTGCTGTTTCTCCCTGACTTGCTCCAGTCGCAGGATAGATCTGGGTAAAAGTTTTATTCTGTCTTTTATTCCCTTTTTATTTTATAGTGAATAGTCATTTGTGTGTCTTCTTGTATTTTTTGTATTTCTGTAACTTTTTATATTTTGTACATATTTTATGCACTGCCCACTTCGGGAAATTCAATCTTAAAATAATTAGTGACTTCTGTGTATTTAAGCACGTGCTCATATCTTCGGCGGGATTGGATTGGAAAGATTGGAGAGATTAGATTGGATTAGATTAAATTGTATTGTATTTCAGGGCCTTTAAAACGCTCGGTCAAGCTCATTGCCAATCTGTATGCAATTGCACTGTGTGTGGGCAGATTGCATGCAGATTGTAAAGGTAACAGATCGGCCAGATGGAGATCTGTGTGTGTGGGGTGTCCCAGCAGACCATTCTGCGGATAAACTGTTGGGCGGTGGCAGGCTACCTTTTGTGGTGTGTCTGGTGTGGGGGTGTGTGGACAGTGGAAGAGTGATTAGCTCCAGGGTTCTGGCTTGTGGAATAGCTGGAAATTTTTTATTTCAAGAGAACTTGCGACCAGCAAAAAGCTTTTTTTACAAAATTACAAAAAATAAAAGCAACAATAAATAAAAAAATACAACACCATTCCTCTGGCCTAAATCATATACAAAATACTTCATAATAAAACATAAACACGGATATAAACATTTAGCCCTTTATGGCTGTAGCATTAGAGTCCATAGCCTGTAGAAAGGAAAGGGAGAGAAACATAAATGGCCTTTATGGCCCAAATAACAAGGCTTCAGAGAACAAAAAAAAAGACCTTTTCTGCCTTGCCACATTATTATGAAGAATGAAAAAAAAAACCCTTACAGGTCTAGCATCAAGGGGTACCTATCAAGAAAGGCCTTTACAGCCTGACCTCATAATACACATAAAAGGACAATGCCCTTTATGGCCTGGCATCATAGCATATAAGAAGGATGCTGGCCTTTATGACCCAATATCACACAGCTATACAAAAACTATACCCACCAAAGACTAAGAAACCTAGACCTTCAGCGAATGCAGCCTTTCATCAAAAACCATACTTACTTGCAAAATCTAGGGGAGTGAAAAGAGGAGAAAAAAAAGATGGGGTAGGATAGCTGGAAATATTTTTATTCAAAAATAGATCTTGCAACCAGCGGACATATTTTTTTACAAAAGTATAAAAAATAAATAACATAAACTTCCTACCGGAAATAGACAAAGAAAAAACTGGATACGTCTCCAGGACATAATACCAACAATAACAGAAAAGGACCTGGTCTTTATGACCATAACACCCAGACATGTAATTTGTACCCTACAGAGGGCAGTTTTGCTTAGAAATCCAACTTCCATGGCCTACCATTTTAAGAAAGCAAAACAAAAACAGTGAAAAACAGAAAAAAGAGGCCTTAACGGCCTTACATTTTTCCTATGTATATACACAGTATATGTCTACCATGGCACAACTTTAAACCCCTTGCAGGGGGAACCACACTTAAGTGCAAAGGCCTTTATGGCCTACCAGCATACATAAATAACATATCCCTTATGAGGGGAAACCTCACACACTTTAAATTATTCGCCTATACGCCTTTAACAAAACTAGAAAACTTAGTATACTACCCAACAAAGGCTAAGAAACCTAGACCTTCAGGTATCTGTGACCATTCTCAAAAAGAAACCTTCAACCAAAATCTAAGGGGGTGAAAAAGAGGAGAAAAGCAGGACAGCAACCACACCAAGAGATCAACAAACTGCCGCTACAGGCCTGATATTCCTCCACACCTTTATCCAGACCCTTCGCCGCAGCCTGTCTTTCTCAAGACCCCGAATTTTCCCAACCTCACCAAGGATGTCACACACCACCACCAGGACAGAACAGGAAGGACCTTCTGCCGCAAGGAGACCTGACACTGTGCATTCTTGGTGTAGTACCGGACAACTAGACAAACTAGAAACAGTGTGTCCAAATCAAAACCAGCATGACTTTCTAATGTCCCATACACCCACTCTGCATAAGACATGCAGTGCAGGAAAGGGATGTCCAGAGCCCTCCCCACCTCTTTATACACCTCTACATTGAAGGGACATTGAAGCAAGAAGTGGTCCATACTTTCCAGCTCGCCC
This sequence comes from Staurois parvus, assembly GCF_062004578.1. Taxonomy (NCBI): domain Eukaryota; kingdom Metazoa; phylum Chordata; class Amphibia; order Anura; family Ranidae; genus Staurois; species Staurois parvus. The sequence continues at coordinate 5,715,816 of NW_028318301.1, forward strand.
CCACACTCCGTCCTTGGACAACAACGGTTATCCAGAGAACGGAACTTCAAATTTCCCCTCACGTAGAGCCTGCCGTAGAACACAAGCCAGGCCTGGTCCCTAAACTTTAAGGGAATCCTTTCCATATTTAACTAACTCAGACCCTCCCACAAAATATGGCCTGGGCAATCCTTCAAGGCCAGAGGTGCATGGAATGCCTAGGCCATGACCCTCTCCCTCAGGAGCCTCCCAGGGAGTGACCGGACCTCCTCCGCAGTCACACACCACCACCTAAGTATCTTCAAACACGGGACAACATAAGCCGGGAGCTTACCGTGCTTGACCCTCAGGCTTCTCACTGGCCCACCTCTCTCCCAACAGTTCAGAAAAGGCCTAAACCAGACTTGGAAAAAACCTACCCATACAGGCGGTCTCTCTTTTAGCATGCTACCAATATTATGTTTAATAAATATCAGAGAGAAGAAAACAACTGGGTTGACAATACATAGGCCACCCTCACATCCCGCCTTACAAGGTTCAGCCTGTTTCCCCACAATAGCTGGAAAAAACAGCTGTAGACTCTCATATAGAGAGATTCTGGCAAGAGACAGACAAAACTGACGTACAAGAAAATGGGGACCAAGTAAGTTTTAATTAGGTTGACCCTTTCCCTTAGGGACAAACGCCACCCCTTCCAGCATCTCATTTCAACATCAGCATCTAACAGCCTAGATTCCCAATTTGCTTTACTGTAATCGTCAGGTCCAAATTCGATGCCTAACACTTTGATCTTCTGTCGGGGCTCTGGGAAGACTTCCAGAAGCTTGAAGCCCTCACCTTCCCTACCCATCCAGAAAACTTTACATTTATCCTGATTGATCTTGGAGCCTGATGCTTCTACATACTGTTCCATCACCGAGACCACCTCCTGTGCCTCACTGGCCCCGGAGATGAAAACAGACACATCATCAGCATAGGCCACGACCCTCAAAGGCGACTCACCAGTTGAACCCACTGGCACCCCACCCAACACCCCACCATCGAGCATCCTAATAAAGGGGTCGATGGCAAAGGCATAGAGCAGAGGGCTCAGCGGACATCCCTGGCACACCCCCGAACTGACCTCAAAGGGCCGCCCAACCCAACCATTGGCCAACATGAAGCTCTCAGCCCCTTTGTACAAAGTCTGCAACCAACCAATGAACCTCCCCTCCAGACCATACCTGTAAAGGAGATGCCAGAGGTACTTGTGGTCAACCCGATCAAAGGCCTTAGCTTGATCCAACTGCAGCAAGTACTTCCCAAAGCCATCAGCCCTGCACCGCTCCAGAGCCTCCCGGACAGCTAAAACCGCTGAGAAGGTGCTCCTGCCCTGGACCGAGCAGTGCTGCTGCAGTGAAAGTAGACCATCTTGCAACTGACGACAAGCGCCAGAAAAGGATCTTGGCAAGGATCTATCGACGTTGAGCAGACTAATGGGGCGCCAATTCTCAATCATCGTAGAATCCTTACCCTTTGACAGCAAAATCATAGCTGACTTCCTCATGGATGGAGTGAGCCCTCTTCAAGACAGCAATTAAAAACCTCCTCCAGGAGAGGTGCCAAGCGAGATTTAAAGGTCTTAAAAAACTCTGCTGTCAAGCCGTCTGGCCCCGGTGTCTTTTTAATGACCAAACTGTCTATCACTTTGGAAACCTCTTCAACTGTTATCTCACCTGTCAAACTTGTAGGTGGAGTGTTATTCTCCAACCCTGGCGTAGAATCCAGGAAGCTTGACATCCCTGCCCGGTCAAGATGCTTCTCCTTTAGAAGATCTTCAAAAAAAGCCCTTGAGACCTCCAAGATCCCTGACCTGGATTTTGTCACGGATCTCGTACTATCTTTCAGACCACTGATCGTTTTAGCTGCTATGCTCTGTTTGCACTTCTGGTAAGGGTCGGGCGAGTGATATTTCCCATAATCCCTTTCCAGAACCAAAGAGGCATACCGATCATACTGATGTTTCCTTAAGAGAAGCTTAACCTCTGAGATTGCCCCAGAATCTCCACCCTCTGAGACAAGGCGGTCAAGCTTTCTCTGCAACTGCTGATAGGCAATGTATTTATCAAGTTGTTTCATCTTACCTAGGGCCTTGAAAAACCTGCCGATCTGCACTTTGGTAAGCTCCCACCACTCCGACTTACTGCTGTAGAAATCCAGGATGGTCTCCTGTGCTTGAAGAAAATCCTCAAAGGATCGTCTCACTTCTTCGTCCTCCAGCAGAGCCAAATTCAACCTCCAGACACCCCTTCCCTTTAGCGGAGCATCTGAAGCATTCAAAGCCACAGTCAATTAAAGGTGATCGGAAAACTCCACTGTCCGACACTCAGGTGCCGAGAAAGCAGAGGCCCCCTTTAAAAAAAAACCTATCTATCCTACTCTCACATCTACCTCTTCTAAATTGAACCCTGTGCTGTCCGAGCTGCACTTAATCAAGGCATCCACCAGACCTGCTTCCCTGACTATCGCATTTAAAAAAACGCTGTCATATCCCAGCCTGTAAGTGGAGCCTTTCCTGTCTTTGAGCCTAGTGACGGTGTTAAAATCACCTTCAAAGACAACCTGCCGGGACGTAAAAAGGAAAGGCTTAATCTTTGTGAAAAGGCATTTCCTATCCCAGGTAGACTGGGGACCATATACTGTATATTAATAAGACGTAATTCCTGCCCTTTCACAAGGACGTCTAGGACCAAACACCTTCCAATCTCCACCTCAAGGACCCGCCAACATGTTACCATGCCGGAAAAAAGTAACGCAACTCCGCTGTAAGGCTCAGCCACAAGAGACCAAAAAGAGGGGCCACATCTCCACTCTCTTTTTGCCAGATGTAAATCAGCCAGGCAATTCAGCCGGGTCTCTTGCAAAAACAAAACATTAACACCAATCTTGCTGAACAAAAATAAGGCTGTACTACGAGCACTTACAGATTTAATGCTGGCAAAATTAATGGTTACCACCTTTATCGGAGCGGGAACTGCCAATAAGATACTTGAGATGGCCGTTTCTTAACCTTTGTTTTCCCACCTTTTCCTGGAGGCCTAGACCTCTTTAGGGAACCCCCAGCATCCTCATCCTCCATCGGGAATAGGAACTCAGCTATGTCCCCATCCTCCCCCGACAGAGTCCCAAACCTGTTGGTCAGATGTACCTCCTCTACGTCTAAAGAGGAGAGGGAAGATGCAGGGGAAATTAAAGGCCTATTCCTATTTCCCTTCCCCACTACAGACCACCCATCCCCCTTATTCTCTGTCCCAGACCCCTCAACCCCAGGACCTGAGCCTGAACACTCCTGTTTACCTCCTAACACCCCATCCCCCTTCACCTGACCCCTCCATCGACGAGGGAGCAAAACTGGAGAAGAAGACCCTGAGGGCCCCGCAACTCCTGCTCCCTTAGCAGCCTACTTGATTTTTGATTGGCCAGAGGTGGGAGACACACGAGGAGGGGCAGATGACAACTGGGAAGAGACAGAAATGGGGAATACTAACAACAGGGGGAATGACAGACACATTAGGGGACACTCTAGGCGCCCCTGAGGCTGGCCCAGCATCAACTGTTGGTTCAACTGAAACCCGACCTGCCTCTACTTCCTTAGCCTCCTCAGCCTCCATTCTAGCCAGCTCTTCCATCACCCCTGACAGGTTAAGCAGAGCCTCTGGGCAATTACTGTAAGAGTGGCCCAACTCCTGACACAGATTACATCTGATTTGATTGCAGTCTTTAGCTACATGACCAACCTCTTGGCACAATGAGCATTTCAGTACACTGCACCCAGAGGCAAAGTGCCCTTTGCTCTTGCATCTGTGGCATACTTTAGGCTGGCCTGCATAAAAAACTACCAGCCTATCTTTGCCAATGAAGGCTGATGATGGGATATGACTCACTATGTTACCCAGCACTCGCACCTTCACTGCCGCTGTCCATCCCCCCCGTCCATATACCCCTGTCGTCAAGCTGTTTTCTCAGTGGACTCAGCACTTCCCCGAAGCGACTCAACCATACTACCAGGTCTGCCGCTGGTATGGACTCGTTCCTGACGAGTATTGTGACGTTTTTGACTTCCTGCTGCCTGGAGACCACCTTTGGCCTCAGTCCCTCCCACCTGGGGGTATCCCTCCACCCCCCTTCATACCTCTGCCAGAACAGATCAAGGCTCTCTGGCCTCACAAAGGAAGCTTCATACTCGCCTGTGTCAATCGGTGCAATGAAGGAGAATATGTCCCTGGCAGAGAAGCCCATGTCCAATATACGATCAATAACCTCCCTTCTAGTGGGAGGGGGGGGGACTCCCATCCTCCCACTTTATTTGTACCACATTTCTTCTTTTTATCACAGAGCCTGCCTCCCCAATCCGTATTTCTGAGGTCCCCACTGCACTCTGCCCACCTCTCACGGCTGCAGAGTAACTCAACACTGGCTTGGGAGCTGTGACAGACGCAGGGACAGAAGGATCAGCTGAGCCATGAGCTGGAACGGGTGCAGAAGCGGGACCGGGGGCGGGACCACAGGCAGGTGCAGAAGCCTGGATGGGGATAGAGGCAGAAACAGGGGCGGGACCTTGGACGTGTACAGAGGCAGAAGCCTGGACAAGGGAAGGGACAGGACTAGCAGCGGGAGCCAGGACCAGAGTAGAGGTGGGGCCAGGAGCTGGTACACCAACTGCAGCCCGGACCGTAGCGGAAGCATGGGCGGGAGCACTGACAGGGGCCGCAACTGAAGCTGCGGCAAGGACAAGGGCGGGTACAGAGACGGTAGCCGCTGCGGTAGGGGCGGGAACATGGGCGGGAACCTCAATCTGAGCCATGACCGCAGCAGGGGCGGGAACAGCGGCATGAGCCAGGATGGGAACAGAGCAAAGAACCAGAGCAGACACAGCCTTGGACACAGTTGCTGCCGAGTCAGGCACATACAAGGGTTCTGGGACATCTAGTACCACAATAGGCACAGCATTACCAGCAGACATGACAGAACCGTCCATAGCTTTACTTACAGTTCCCGGTGCTTCTTGCAGCTTCACTGCTGCACCGCTCACCTCCCTCAAGCCGTCTGCCTTCTCTATCTCACTGGGCAAATGCTCCAGTAGAACAAAGGCAGCTTTCGCCTTTCTCCTGGGCCTCATCGGTTTGGGAACCACATCATCTTCCGGGTCAGTGTCTGCTGAGGAATAAGTGAACTGTCTCCCCTGCAGGGGGGACTCCAGTTCCCCAATAAACTCCATCACTCCCTCTGTAGCTTCATCTAGCACCTCTGAAGCCCAATCCCGCACCGGCTGCTGGGGAGGGATAGATCCCTGCTCCTCTTCCACCGTCACGGCCTCCATGGCTTCCTCTGCACGCTGACACTGTGCTGCTGTGGCTGCTGCTGCATGATCGGAGGAATCCTCTAATGACAGGTTCTCCACCCGGCCTCTCCCAGATGCAAAGGACTTTTCCCAAGCCGCTTTAAAACGCTCCTCATTGACATACCGCTCCCTGAGGGCGCCACTCATAGCTTTGAGCGTGGCCACGAGGTCTCCCTGCACCCCGACGGCCCGCTCCATTTCCTCCAGCTTTGGCCGCATGGCCTGACGTTTTGTACTCCATACACAATCATAGGCACCCTTAAAATGCTTCAACTCCATCTTCATTTGCTTCAGCTTCTACTCCTCTCTCCCAATCCTTCTGATATGAGATTTTACTCTCCCCCTGTAAGCAGCATAATTTTTGTCTGCTTTAGGGCCTTTTCCCAGGTCCTCCACTGGCATGGCATCAGGACCGGTACTAAGTGTCCCTTTGGGGTCACCTCCACCCGGATCACGGCCGGGCTCCGCCATCCTCTCCTGGATAGTGCCAGAAATCTAGTCCCCGGCTCAGATTGAGGCCTAGCAGGACCTCACACAGCACACACTGTCTGAACAGCAGTCACACCCACTTCCTTCTAATGAGGCCCAGCTGTAGAATAGCTGGAGATATTTTATTGAAATAAAATCTTGCAACCAGCTTACATTTTATACAAAAATACAAAAGAATAAATAAGAAAACTTCATACAGTAATCAAACGACAGAAAACAAACAAAAAAAGAACTAGCTATATCTCCATACAATTAAATTACACCACTAAAGATAGAAAATAACTTTTATATAGCCACTATAACTGGAAACAGCAATTTTTGTGTATAAGGCCTTTCTGACCTGGCTTCAAAAAATAAAAACAAAATACTACAATAGTAAAATTAAGAAAAACCTGAGGCTTCTACAGCCCCATACATATACCTATTTTTTGTTATGCTCCCTATGGCCACCATCAGCCGTCAAAGGAACGCACATAACAACCAAGAAAAAAAGGAACATACCAGGGCCTTTATGGCCCAAAAGAAACTTCTACATATCTACACAACCAAAGCTAAGAAACGTAGACCTTCAGGTGCACATAGCCTTTCTTCAAAAAGACTTCTAACCAAAATCTAGGGGAGTGAAGGAAGAGGAAAAACAGGAAAGCAACCTCACCAAGAGATCAACAGATCGCAGCTACAGGCCTGATGTTCCTCCACGCCTCTATCCAGGCCTTTTGCCGCAACCTGTCTTTCTCTAGACCCCGAATCTTCCCTACCTCACCAAGGATGTCACACACCACCACCTGAACAGGAAGGACCTTCTGCCGAATGGAAACCTGACACCGTGCATTCCATGTGTAGTAACGGGTCACTAGACAAACTAGAAAAAGAGTGCTCAAATCAAAACCAGTATGACTTTCCAATGCCCCATATACCCACTCTGCATAAGACATGCAGTGCAGGAAGGGGAAGTCTAGAGCCCTCCCCACCTCTTTATACACCTCTATGTTGAAGGGACACTGAAGCAAGAAGTGGTCCATAGATTCCACCTCGCCCCCACACTCCGTCCTCGTACAACCACGGTTATCCAGAGAACGGTACTTCAGGTTTCCCCTCACATAGAGCCTGCCATGGAACGCAAGCCAGGCCTGGTCCCTAAACTTCAAGGGAATCCTTTCCATATTTAACAAACGTATCCCCTCCCGCAAAATATGGCCTGGGTAATCCTTCAAGGCCAATGGTGCATGAAATGCAGAGGCCACAACCCTCTCCCTCAGGAGTCTCCCAGGAAGCGATCTGACCTCTTCCGCAGTCACACACCACCGCCTCAGTATCTTCAAGCACGGAGCGACATAAGCCGGGAGCTTACCATGCCTGACTCTCAAGCTTCTCACTGGCCCGCCTCTCTCCCAACAGTTTAGAAAAGGCTTAAACCAGACTTGGAAAAGGCCTACCCATGCAGGCGGTCTCTCTTTTAACATGTTACCAAGATTATGTTTAATAAACATCAGAGAGAAGAAAACAACTGGGTTGACCATACCTAGGCCACCCTCCCGCCTGGATCGATAAGTCACATCCCGCTTCACAAGGTTCAGTCTGTTCCCCCATAACAGCTGGAAGAAGCAGCTGTAAACCCTTGTGTAGAGAGACTCTGGCAAGAGACAAACGAAACTGACGTATAAGAAAACAGGGACCAAGTAAGTCTTGATTAGGTCAACCCTTTCCCTTAGGGACAGCTGCCACCCCTTCCAGCATCTCACTTTACCATCAGCATCTGCAAACCTGGACTCCCAATTTGTTTTGCTGTAGTCGTCAGGGCCAAATTCGATGCCTAGCACTTTTACCTTCTGTTGGGGCTCAGGGAAGGCATCCGGAAGCTCGAAGCCTTCACCTTCCCTGCCCATCCAGAAAACTTCACACTTGTCATGATTAATCTTGGAGCCTGATGCCTCCGCATACTGCTCCATACCCGAGACCACCTCCTGCGCCTCACCGGTCCCAGAGATAAATACAGATACATCATCGGCATAAGCCACGACCCTCAAAGGTGGCTCACCAGTAGTGCCCACTGGCACCCCGCCCAACACCCCGCCATCTAGCCTTCTAATGAAGGGGTCGATGGCAAAGGCATAGAGCAGAGGGCTCAGCGGACACCCCTGGTGCACCCCTGAGCCGACCCCAAAGGGCCGCCCAATCCAACCATTGATCAACATGAAGCTCTCAGCCCCTTTGTACAAAGCCTGAAGCCATCCAATGAACCTCCCCTCCAGGCCATACCTGTCAAGGAGATGCCAGAGGTACTTGTGGTCGACCCGATCAAAAGCCTTAGCTTGATCCAATGCCAGCAAGTACCTGCCACAGCCATCAGCCCTGCACCGCTCCAGAGCCTCCCGGACAGCTAACACCGCTGAAAAAGTACTGCTGACCTGGACCGAGCAGTGCTGCTGCTGTGAAAGTAGACTGTCTGACACTGACGACAAGCGGCAGAAAAGGATCTTGGCCAGGATCTTTCTATCAACATTGAGCAGGCTAATGGGGCGCCAATTCTCAATCATCGTAGGGTCCTTCCCTTTTGACAGCAAGATCACAGCTGACTTCCTCATGGAGGGAGGGAGCGAACCCTCATCCAGACAGCAGTTAAACACCTCCACTAGGTGAGGTGCCAAGCTAGATTTGAAAGTCTTAAAAAACTCCGCTGTCAACCCATCTGGCCCTGGTGTCTTTTTAATGGCCAGACTGTCTATCGTGTCTATCTCACTTGTCAAACTTGTGGACGGGTTGTTATTCTCCAAACCTGGTGTAGAGTCCAGGAAGCTTGACATCCCTGCTCGGTCAAGGTGCTTCTCTTTCAAAAGATCCTCAAAAAAAGCCCTTGAGACCTCCAAGATCCCTGACCTGGATTTCGTCAGGGATCCTGTACTATCCCTCAGGCCGCTGATCGTCTTAATTGCTATGCTCCGTTTACAATTCTGGAAAAGGTTGGGTGAATGGTGCTTCCCATAGTCCCTCTCCAGAACCAAAGAGGCACACCGATCATACTGATACTTCTTCAAGAGAAGCTTAACCTCTGAGATTGCCCCAGAATCTCCACCCTCTGAGACAAGGCGGTCAAGCTTTCTCCGTAACTGCTGATAGGCAATGTATTTCTCAAGTTGTTTCCTCTTACCTAGGGCCTTGAAAAACCTGCCAATCCACACTTTGGTAAACTCCCACCATTCCAACTTACTGCCGCAGAAATCCAGGATGGTCGCCTGAGCCTGAAGAAACTCCTCAAAGGATCGTCTCACCTCTTCGTCCTCCAGCAGAGCCGAATTCATCCTCCAGACACCCCTACCCTTCAGCGGCATATCTGAGGCATTCAAAATCACAGTTAACAAAAGGTGGTCGGAAAACTCCACCGCCTGACACTCAGGTGCCGAGAAAGCGGAGTCCCCCTTTAAAAAAAAACAAACTATCTATTCTACTCTCACTTCTACCTCGCCTAAAAGTGAATCCCGTGCTGTCTGGGCTGCGCTTAATTAAGGCATCCTCCAGACCTGCTTCCCTAACTATCGCATTTAAAAAAACGCTGTCATATCCCAGCCTGTCAGTGGAGCCTTTCCTGTCTTTGAGCCTAGTGATGGTGTTAAAATCACCTCCAAAGACAACCTGCCGGGACGTAAAAAGGAAAGGCTTAATCTTTGTGAAAAGGCATTTCCTATCCCACGTAGACTGTGGACCATATATATTAATAAGACGTAATTCCTGCCCCTTCACAAGGACGTCTAGGACCATACACTTTCCAATCTCCACCTCAAGGACCCGCCGACATGTTACCATGCCGGAAAAAAGTACCGCAACTCCGCTGTAAGGCTCAGCCGCAAGAGACCAAATAGATGGGCCACACCTCCACTCTCTTTTTGCAAGATGTAAATCGGCCAGGCAATTAAGCTGGGTCTCTTGCAAAAACAAAACATCAGCACCAATTTAACTGAGCAAAAATAAGGCTGTACTACGAGCACTTACAGATTTAATGCTGGCAACATTAATGGTTGCCACCTTTATCGGAGCGGGAACTGCCATTAGGATACTTGAGATGGCCGTTTCTTAACCTTAGTTCTCCCAACCTTTGCAGGGGACCTCGTCCTCTTGAGGGAACCCCCTGCATCCTCATCTTCCATAGGGGACAAGGACTCGCCTCCATCCCCCTCTTCTCCAGAAAGCAGATCAAATTTGTTCTTCAGAGCTATGTCCTCTACCTCCAATGAGGAACAGGAGGAGGCAGAAGAGAGGGCCACCCTACTCTTGCGCACACCCCCTACAACTGTCCACCCTCCTTCCTTACCTTCCACCCCTGGCTCCTCAGTCCCAGAGGCCAGCTGACCTTCCCCCCCCTTACCCTCAGAAGCCCCTAAACCCTTAGTAAGGCTCTTCCGCTTCCGCGGCAACAACACCAGAGGGGGACCCATAAGGATTTTACTGACTCCAGCCCCTTTTGCAGCCTCACTGATTTTGGACTTAACTGTAGGGGAGGATGCACGAGGGAGGGAAGATGACACCGAGGAAGACACAGTGACAGAGGAATGTTTTACAACAGAAAAAGGAACAGACACATCAGGCGACACACTAGAGGCCTTTGAGGCTGGGACATCCACCACATTCTGGTCCCCAGAGACCTGCACCTCACCCGCCTCCTCAGCTTCCATCCTGGCCAGCTCTTCTACAATATCTGGGATGTTGTGCAATGCCTCTGGACGATTGTATGAATGCCCAAGTTTCAGACACAGGTTCCACCTTATCATGTTACAATCTCTTGCAACATGCCCTATTCTCTGACACAGGGAACACTTGAGCACACTGCAAGAGGACGCATAATGGCTTTTGCTGCCGCATCTATAACAGACTTTAGGCTGCCCAGCGTAAAAAATGATGAGTCTGTCCCTGCCTATATAGGCTGATGATGGTATATGCTTGATTTGATTCTCCTCCACCTTTAATTTTATTACTGCCGCCCACCCTCCTGTCCAGATCCCCCTCTCATCTAATTGCTTCCTAAGGGGGCTCAATACCTCCCCATACCTCCCCAGCCACACCATGATGTCCACCGCTGGGATGGACTCATTCCTCACCAGAATTGTTATATTTTTTAAAAGAGGTTGCCTGGAAATCACCTTTGGGACGAGACCCTCCCACCTGGGGGTCCCCTTCCACTCCCGCTCATATCTCTGCCAAAATACATCCAAGCTTTCAGGCTTTACAAAAGACTCATCAAATTCACCACTCCCCACTGGTGCTATAAAGGCAAAGAGCTCTGATGCACTGAACCCCATATGTAAAATGCGGTCCACCACCTCTTTCCTGCTTGGGGGGGAACCCCCACCTTCCCACCTCAACTGAATGACATTTCGTCTCTTCACACCCTGAACTGACCCCCCCACCTGCACCTCAGGCTGTCTCACCACCCCCTGACCCCCCCTCAAGGCTGCCGAATAACTCAAAACCTGTCTGGTGACAGGAACTTGCCCAGGAACAGAGACAGACACAGGGACATGACAGGGGGGAGGGGCCGTGGCAGGAGCGGGGGCCCGAACGGGAGCAGACACAGAGGCTGTGTCCAAAGCAGGGACGGAGGATGGCTCTAAAGCCGGGGTGGAGATCACACCACAGACGGGGGCAGGAGGCTTACTAATGGTCGGGTCAGGAGCTGGGATAGATGCCGGGTCAGAAGCCGGCATAGCTGCTTGGGTAGGAGCCGATACAGAAGCCGCGACGGGAGCTGCAACAGGAGCCTGACCGGAGGTCAGGCGAACAGCGTCGGGGGAGGGCCCCCCTCAATACCAGCCCCGCCAGACACAACCTGGGGAGCCGGCCCAGCAACAGGCCCCGACACTACATCCCCAGGGACAACAGAGAACGGCACACTGGCAGGCATACTAGCAGACACAGACACTATACCGTCCACATGGTCCTTACTCACTGTGCCCACAGCCTGCGGCTTCAACACAGTACAGCTCCCCTCCCCCAGAGCAGCTGCTTTCTCCTGCTCACTGGTCAGTCTCTGCAACTTTACATATACCCCCCTTTCCTTTTTCTTGGGCTTTATGGGCTTTGGGCACTTGTCTGCCTCTGGATCCGTCTCATCTGATGAAAAGGCAAACTGTCTCCCTTCCAAGGGAGATTCCAACTCAGTAATAAACTCCATTACCCCAGCTGCTTCACTCTGCTCCACATGGGACCCCCAGTCAAGCTTCTGCTGCTGCTGCGGGGGGGCTGATTTTGGTTCCTCAATTATGGGAGAGGACACTGATTCTCCTGCATGCTTCCCTGGAGATGCAGAGATCCCTCCGGCGGGATCAGTTGATTCCTCCGATGAAAGCACCCTTTCCGTCTGTTTTCTCACTGCTGCAAATGACTTCTCTCTTGCTTGCCTAAATCGCTCTTCATTGAGGTATTTCTCCCTCATTACTCCACTTGTGGCTTTAAGTGTTGCCACCAGGTCTCCTTGCTGCCGAACCGCCTTCTCCACAGCATCCAATTCAGGCTTCATGGCCTGCCTTTTGGAGCTCCAAACTCTGTCATAAAAGGCCTTTAGGCGTTTCAAATCCTTCTTCGTCTGTGTCAGTTTCTCTTCCTCTTGAGCAATCCTTTTAATGTGCATAGCCACACGGTTTTTGTACTCAGAATAAGGTTCCCCAGGCTTAGGGCCTTTTCCCAGGTCCTCAATAGTTGTTCCAGGACCGGTACTAGGAGCCCTAGGGGTCCTTCCGCCACCTGGATCACGGCCAGGCTCAGCCATAGTTTGCTTGGGCTCTGGCCCAAAATGTAGGCCCAGGCCCCAATGAGGCCTCCAAGCCTCAGAGAGCTTCACACGCTCACCACTCTGTGTCAGCAGCACCACGCCCACTTGCTTCTAACGAGGACCAGCTGTAGGATAGCTGGAAATATTTTATTAGATAAAATCTTGCAACCAGCATCAAAATTTTCTTACAAAAAGGTATAAAATACATATATACAAAATAAATAAATACATAAATAAATACAAAAAACCATACATCTGGTCATAAACAAAGAAAACCCTATCTGGTTACAACATCCTCCTAAAACAAAAAATATCAAAACACACTATACTACTAACAAACACACAGTAAAGGCCAAGAAACATGGATCTTCAGATGCACATAGCCTTTCTTCAAAAAGCTATTGTCATCAAAATCTAAAGGAGTGAAAACACAGAGGAAAAAAGAACAGAATCCTCACCCAGAGTTCAACAGACCGCGGCTACAGACCGGATATTCCTCCACGCCTCTATCCAGGTCCTTCGCCGCTGCCTGTCTCTCTCAAGACCCCGAATTTTCCCAATCTCACCAAGGATGTCATACACCACCACCGGGACAGGAAGAATTTTCTGCCGAATGGAAACCTGACACCGTGCGTTCCAAGTATAGTAACGGACCACTAGACAAACTAAAAAAAGAGTGTCAAAATCAAAATCCACTTGTGTTTTGAAGGCCCCATATACCCACTCTGCATAAGACATGCAGTGCAGGAAGGGGATGTCTAGAGCCCTCCCCACCTCTTTGTACACCTCTATATTGAAAGGGCACTGAAGCAAGAAGTGGTCCATAGTCTCCACTTCACCCCCACACTCCGTCCTCGGACAACCACGGTTGTCCAGAGAACGGCACTTCAAGTTCCCTCTCACATATAGCCTGCCATGGAACGCGAGCCAAGCCTGGTCCCTAAATTTCAAGGGAATCCTCTCCATATTTATCAATCTTAAGCCCTCCCGCAGACTATGGCCTGGGCAATCCTTCAAGGCCAGCGGTGCATGAAAGGCAGTGGCCACGACCCTCTCCCTGAGGAATTTCCCAGGAAGCGATCTGACCTCCTCCGCCGTCACACACCACTGCCTAAGTATTTTCAAGCTCTGGGCAACATAAGCCGGGAGCTTACCGTGCTTGACTCTCAGGCTTCTCACTGGCCCGCCACTCTCCCAACAGCTTAGAAAGGGTCTAAACCAAGCCCGAAACAAACCTACCCATGAAGGCGGCTTCTCTTTCAGCATATTACCAAAATTATGTTTTACAAACATAACAGAGAAGAAAACGATCGGGTTGACCATCCCTAGGCCACCCTCCCGCCTGGACAGGTAGGTCACATTCCGCTTCACTAGGTTCAGTCTGTTCCCCCATAATAGCTGGAAGAAACAGCTGTAGACCCTCGTATAGAGAGACTCTGGCAAGAGACAAACGTAACTGACGTACAAAAAGACCGGAATCAGGTAGGTTTTGATCAGATCGACCCTTTCCCTTAAGGAGAGCCGCCACCCCTTCCCGCATCTCACTTTACCCTCGGCATCAGACAACCTGGATTCCCAATTCGATTTACCATAATCATCAGGGCCAAATGTGATGCCTAACACTTTGATCTTTGGCTGGGGCTCCGGGAAGGTATCCGGAAGCGAGAAGTTCTCACCTTCCCTACCCATCCAGAAAACGTCACTTTTCTCACGATTGATCTTGGAGCCTGATGCCTCCGCATACTGTTCCATCTCCGAGACCACCTCCTGCGCCTCTTCAGTCCCAGAGATGAAAACAGACACGTCATCGGCATAGGCCACGACTCTCAAAGGCGGCTCACCAGTAGCACCCACCGGCACCCCACCCAAAGCCCCACCATCTAGCCTCCTAACGAAGGGGTCAATGGCAAAGGCATAGAGCAAGGGACTCAGCGGACACCCCTGGCGCACCCCAGAGCCAACCTCAAAGGGTCGTCCAACCCAACCATTGATCAACATGAAGCTCTCCGCCCCTCTGTACAATGTTTTCAACCAGCCAATAAACCTCCCTTCCAGGCCATACCGGTCAAGGAGATGCCAGAGGTACTTATGATCTACCCGATCAAAGGCCTTGGCCTGATCCAGCGCCAGCAAATACTTCCCACTGCCATCAGCCCTGCATCGCTCCAGAACCTCCCGGACAGCTAACACCGCTGTGAATGTACTTCTGCCCTGAACCGAGCAGTGCTGACGTTGCGAAAGTAACCCGTCTGCCACTGACGACAAGCGCCAGAAAAGGATCTTGGCCAGAATCTTCCTATCGACATTGAGAAGGCTGATGGGGCGCCAATTCTCAATCATCGAAGGGTCCTTACCTTTTGACAACAAGATCACAGCCGATTTCCTCATGGAGGGAGGGAGTGAACCCTCATCCAGACAGCTATTAAAGACCTCCACAAGCCGAGGTGCCAAGCTGGACTTAAAAGCCTTAAAGAATTCTGCTGTCAAACCATCTGGCCCAGGTGTCTTCTTGATGGCCAGACTATCTATGGCTTTGACAACCTCTTCAACTGTGATCTCGCTTGTCAAACTTGTGAGAGGAATGTTATTTTCCAGACCTGGCGTAGACTCCAAAAAGCTCGACATCCTTGCCTGGTCGTGGTGCTTCTCCCCCAGGAGATCTTCAAAAAATGCCCTTGAGACCTCCAAGATCCCTGACCTGGATTTCGTCAGAGATCCCGTACCATCTCTCAGACCGGTGACCGTCTTAATCACTATACCTTGCTTGCAGTTCTGGTAAGGGTCAGGCGAATGGTACTTCCCATAATCCCTCTCCAGAACCAAGGAGGCATGCCGGTCATACTGATACTTCCTCAGGAGAAGCTTAACCTCCGAGACTGCCCCAGAATCTCCACCATCAGAGACAAGGCGATCGAGCCTCCTCCGCAGCTGTTGGTAGGCAACATACCTATCAAATTGTTTTTTCTTACCTAGGGCCTTGAAAAAACTGCCAGTCCGCACTTTGGTAAGCTCCCACCACTCCGACTTACTGCTGCAGAAATCCAGGATGGTCTCCTGAGCTTGAAAAAAATCCTCAAAGGATCGTCTCACATCCTCATCATCCAGCAGAGTCGAATTCAATCTCCAGACACCCCTCCCCTTCAGTGGCGTATCTGAAACATTCAAAGACACAGTCAGCAAAAGGTGGTCGGAAAACTCCACCGCCTGACACACAGGTGCCGAGAAGGCGGAGTCCCCCTTTAAAAAAAACCTATCTATTCTACTCTCACTTCTACCTCGCCTAAAAGTGAATCCCGTACTGTCCGGGCTGCGCTTAATTAAGGCATCTTCCAGACCTGCTTCCCTATCGCATTTAAAAAAACGCTGTCATACTCCAGCCTGTCAATGGAGCCCTTCCTGTCCTTAAGCCTAGTGACAGTATTAAAGTCTCCTCCAAAGACAACTTGCCGGGACATAAAAAGGAAAGGCTTAATCTTTGTAAAGAGGCATTTCCTACCCCATGTAGACTGGGGACCGTAGATGTTAATGAGCCTTAGCTCTTGCCCCTTCACAAGGACGTCCAAGACCATACATCTTCCAATCTCCACCTCAATGACCCGCCGACATGTTACCATGCCGGTAAAAAGCACCGCAACTCCGCTGTAAGGCTCGGCCGCAAGAGACCAGAAGGAGGGACCACACCTCCACTCCCTCTTCGCCAGATGGACATCAGCCAGACTGCTGAGCCGGGTCTCTTGCAAAAACAAAACATCAGCACAAATACTGCTGAGCAAAAATAAGGCCACACTTCTAGCACCTACAGACTTTATGCTGGCAACATTAATGGTTGCCACATTTATCGGAGCGGGAACTGCCATCAAGGTAATTGAGATGGTCGTTTCTTAACCTTTGTTTTCCTCTGCTTTGCAGGGGACCCAACTCTTTTTAGAGACCTCCAGTCTCCCCCTTATCCATGAAAGAGAGGGTTCCCACAGAGTCTCCTTCCTCCCCTGAAAGAATATCAAAATGATTTTTGGAAAAAACCTCCTCCACCTCAAAAGAAGAAATTGAGGATGCAGGAGATAACACTACCCTGCTCTTCCCACTCCTCACCACCGACCACCCTTCCCCCTTACCCTCTTTTTTTCCTCCTGATCCACTATCCTCAGGGGCAGGAACTGAAAGCTTCCCTTTCCCAACACCACCAGAAGCCACCCCATCCCCTACAGGATCTTGGCGACGTAACGGGAGCAGAACTGGGGGAGGTACCACAGAAGGTGCTGCAGATGCCTTCCTGGCCCTCACACCCCGATTTCTCCGGGCAGGGGGGACAGGAACATTGGGGGCAGGGGTAGACAACACTGGGGGAGAAACATGGGGAGGCAAAGGGTCAGGGGGGGACTTCACAGAGGAGGGAGGCACAGGCACATTAGGGGTCACATTGGGTGCCTCTGGTGCTGGAGCACCTGAGGTGGCAGGATTACCAGGGGGAGGGGGAGATGGCACCACCTCCATCTCCTCAGCCTCCATCCTACCGAGCTCCTCCATTAATCCTGGCAGATTATGAAGGGCCTCAGGACAACGATTATAAGAATGTCCCAGCTGTTGACATAAATTGCACCTAATTAAGTTACATTCACGGGCCGTATGCCCAACACCCTGGCATAGTGAGCATTTGAGCACTTCACAGGTTGCTGCGAAGTGCCCCTTAATGCAACATCTGTGGCATACCTTTGGCTGCCCCGCATAGAATATAACTAAACGATCCTTGCCAATGAAGGCTGAAGTAGGTAGGTGCTTAAATCTATCACCTTCCGTGTGCAGTCTCATTGTTGCTGCCCACCCTCCTGTCCAAATCCCCCTGTCATCCAACATTTTCCTCAATGGAGCTAGCACATCACCATACCTCCCCAGCCAAACGGTTATATCCGCTGGTGGGATCGATTAGTTTCGCACCAGAATTGTAACACTCTTCACCAATGACTGCCTTGAGATGACTTTTGGGACTAGCCCCTCCCACCTTGGGGTCCCCTTGCAATCCTTCTCATAACGGATCAAAAACACATCTAAACTTTCCGCCCTCTGAAAGGATATATCATACTCCCCTGTGCCCGCCGGGGCTATAAAAGCAAAAATTTCCTGTGCTCTAAACCCCATTTCCATTAAGCGGTCAACCACTTCCCTTCTTATAGGGGGGGAACCCCTTCCTTTCCATCTCAGTTGGACCACATTCCTCCTTTTTACACCCATACCTCCACCACTCCTCTCAGATGACATTGCCACACTCCTTCCCCCTCTCACTGCAGCAGAGAAACTAAGTACCCTGCCACCCACAGGAGGGGGGCTCACCACATCCACTGGACTCGGCAGACTGACATTTGTATTACCTGGCAGGATACCATCAGTATTAACCAGCAGGCTGACATTTGCATTAACTGGCAGACTACTATCAGTATTAACCAACGGGCTGACATTAGCATTAACTGGTAGGCTGACATCTGCACACACTGGCAAACCATCCCCTACACACCCCATCAAGTTAACATCTGCATTCACCGGTAAGCTGACACCTGCACTGACCGGCAGGCTAACATCTGCACTCACAAGCAAGCTGGCCCCTGCACCCACCGGCAGGCTGATATCTGCAATTACCGGCAGGCCGACTCCTGCATTAACCAGCAGGCTGGCATCTGCACTCACAGGCATGCTGACATCTGCCCCTGCCAGCACCGCACACTGATCAGATCCATTACTCACAGTCCCTGCATGCGGCTCTCCTGCCGGCTTTGCCGCTACTTCCATCACCTGGTCTTTAGGGATCATTGAGCTGGGGATCCGCTCCAGCCGCACAAACATCGTTTTGTCCTTGGGAATCAGCTTGGCAGGCTTTGGGCAGGTATCCTCATCCTCTCCAGACTCCTCAGAAGTGAACACAAACTGCCTTCCACTGAGCGGGGACTCCATTTCCGAAATGAATTGTAAGCCGGACGGCACTTCATTGGGATCCTCCTGGGTCCCCCACTCTGGCTGTTTCTCCTGCTGCTGCTGATGAGCAGGGATGGATCCCTGCGACTCCTCCACACTCACTGGTCTCCTCCCGCCGGAACACTCTGGGGCACACTCCACTGCAGGGGATGACACACCAGGGGGATCCGATTGATCCCCAGACGAGGTCTCTCCTCCAGGCTGTCCCCTGGCCGCAGCTAATGACCGCTCCCGAGCAAGCCTGAAGCGGTCCTCATTCACATATTTTTCGCGGAGGATCCCGCTTGCCTGCTTCAGCGACGTGACAAGGGAGCTCTGCTGGCGGACAACAAGCTCCAGCGAGTCTAGCTCGGGTCTCATTGCCTGTCGCTTGTTGCTCCACACACGGTCATAACTGGCCTTCATCTTCCGTAGCTTCAGCTTCAACTTTGCCAGTCTCTCTTCCTCCCTCCCGATACGGGCCACATGAGCTGACACTCTCCCACGATAAGAGGTGTACGACTCACCCCTTTTTGGCACATTTCCCAAGTCCTCGATAGCATTAGGACTGGTACTCTGCCCTGGGGGGGGTCCCCCACCCGGGTCATGGCCGGGCTCGGCCATCCAGCCAAGGGCTTAAACAATAAATCTAGCCCCAGGCTTGGTTTTAGGCCTAGAAAGCTGCAGAGCCTCACTCTCTGCTTCACAAGCTGTCTGTGCAGCAGCCACACCCACTTCCTCCTAACGAGGCCCAGCTGTAGGATAGCTGGAGGAATCCTAGAAGGGTGGGTAATTACTAAGCTGGTCCTCAACCCTAATCAGTGCACCTGTAACGTACCGCCTGGCGGTACCCCTAGCAAACCACAGGATAGGATTCTCCAGAGTGAGGAGTCTAAGTCCCAGTCTGCTTGTTCACTAGGGCCCCTAATAGTGGGGATGGGCTTGGAGCAGACAGAGACCAGGTCGCGGCCCCTGAGTACACCCACCCGTGGTAGAGGGATCCGCCAGAGGTATCTGCAGGATAAGAGCCTGATGTGAAGAGGCGGATGGGTCCAAGCAGGACGAATGGCTGAGCAGAAGCGTGGTCAGACAGGCCGGGTCGGTAACCGTGGGGACAGCTCGGTACAAGGCAGCAGGCAGAGAATAGTCACTCGCCGGGTCAGTAACGGGAGGTCAGATCCAATGAGGGGTATCCAAAGAGAGGTCAGGCAAGCCAGGGGTCAGGGCAGAAGAAGACAGCATGGTCAGGATCAATCAGGGTCGGCAACAATCAATCAGCACAGATAACAGGAGTAGGAACAACAGATAAGACCATACGGCAACCAGTGTCAGTGCAGAGCGGATTTAAATACCGCGCCCTGCACTGTCATTGGTGCCAGGCGCACGCCCGCGGTCCCAAGTGCGCATGCACGAGTTCCGCCATCGTCGCGGCCGCCCAGGACCTAGTGCCCGCACGCCAGTGCGAAACGGCACACTGCGCCTGCGCCGAGCCACACGCCGTGGCGGCTCCTGACAGCACCAGATTATATATAAGATTTGTATCTGCCAGTGTGTGGTCGACCAGCTGGATTGGAGTGGAGTCTCCATCTGGTGGAGGCCAGAGGTAGTGCGGGCTGTGAAAGTGTGTCACGGCTGATCTTATATACGGTTTTATATATTCAAAGTTGAGTCCCCTTTATTCCCTCTTTACCCCCCTGTCACGGCCGCACGTGCGTGCCTCGGTTAGCTAGTCGCTGTGGGCGTGGTGTGTGGGTGGATCTGTGGCAGGTTGGTCGTGACACCCCCCTTTTCTTTTTTTCCTTTTCTCTCTCTCTCTCTTCCCCTCCGTTTTTCTCCAGACTTCTTTTATCTGAATTCACGCCACTTTTCGATCTCTCCCATATACTCTATGTAAAAGCCTGGGAGATGAGACAGGAAGTGAGAGGGGAGAGATCTGAAGAGAGGAGTAAGCCCTACGCCCGAAGGGAAAGAAAGGTCCAATGAAGTCTTGGCACCAGAATAATATTTTACCATTATCTGATGCTGTGCAAATCCCAACACCACCAAGTAGTCTTCCAACTGCGATAATTTGGCCACGTAGGTCTCCCCCATCCCCTCCTCAGCCCACTGTGGCTCCAGAAGAGGAGGATGGGACCGATGAGAAAGAGGGGGTAGAAACTAGAATAGATTGGCGGCTTTTTCTAACCACCATAAAAGGCAATATTTTGACACCTACTTGTGCTCCAAGCTCAACAAGTTTTCACCGAAGATTCCTTCTACTACAGAGGCAGGCCCTACAAGTTATGTTGAGCCTACTTCTTCACCAATTTCCACTTTTGAAGACCTCCCACTACTTGAACCTGAGATTGATTTGATTGAAAGGTTCTAGAGCAGAGTCCCAATAGAAGAAGCTATGGAACTTTTGAAAATAGGGGAGGAAGACACCTTGTAATAAAAAGACAATGCCTCCTCTCAAGAGGAGCCCAGGGAGCAACGTAAGAGCGCCTAAGGGCTGACCTATGACGTGTTGGGAGAGAGTTCTGAAGAACTTTTCCATTCTAGTCAAAGTTCTTTAAGCTCCCTACAGTTTATTGAAGCATATCCAAGAATCCAAGAATCTGTAAGCCCTCCCTGCTAACACCATCCCTGAGAAGGTTTTTAAGCCTATGGCCCTACCTCTTGAGTGAACAGAGTCCCCCAATCCTTGGTGGGAGTCATTCTTGCATAACTTGATTAATAATGAACATTTGCCAGTTGTTGTTCCTCCTGACTAAGGTGGGTAATTTCTTTCTTATATATATATATGTTATCTCAAACGTTATCAGTTTGTTTGTGTGGGGAGTGTGTAACACCCTACTACAAGATGAAGTATGATAAAATTAACACAAGATGGCAGTGTCCTGCAGAATAGTGGCATTCACATGCTGTAGAGCATCTCCATGGAACTTGTATCCTGAACTGCAGGACTTTGCTAAGGAACAGTGTAGTAAAGAACATTTCCCAGAGGAGCTACCTTGTGGGCAGAGGCGTTTATATATAAAAGCACGGGAGATGAGACAGAAAGTGTGAGGGGAGAGATCTAGAGAGAGGAGTGTGCTGATTGCGGGAGGACAGGACAAGGCCATGGAGAGAGAGAGAGGAGGCAAGGAGAGTCTGTTGATCTCTGACCTTGCTGCATTGTGGAGAGAGCTAATCTGCCAGCAGGTGACTGTACAGAGTGCTGCAGGCAAGACTGGAGAATGTGTGGAGGCCATGTCTAAGGAGAGAGAAGGACCGCTAGAATTCACTAGACGCCTTCCCTGCCAGCCCATGCCCTGGATTTTCAGCAATTCCAGAGACTGGGGATATAATAGACTTTTCTGCTAAGGAGAAAAAACCCAGTGAGCCTCCAACAGAACAGTTGGTATCGAGGCAGAGTGCTGCTGACCTCTGCCTACAAAAATCAGTGGCTCTGGAGAATGTTTGAGGGGCCACTGAATTTTAATTTTGTTTCCCAGTGGAAGAGCTGGCATCACTGCAGAGCATCACTGGCCTCTGTTCAGCTCCAACAGCACTTCCGGAGCTCCAGGGAGCCAGGGTGGGCAGCCCTTCTCCCCAGCAGCAGTTGTACAGTCTGGGAGAGGAGGTGGTCATCCTCTTTCCCGAGCGGCAGTTCCAAAGTCTGGGAGAGGTGGTGGCCATCCTACATCCCCAGCGGCGGTGCGGTGACTCGGGAGTGCAGGAAGTCATACGCACTCCACAGTGGGAGTCCAGGAGTTGGAGCAGCCGGCTCATCCCCCCAGTGGCAGTTAAAAGAACCAGGGAGGGGAAGAAGTCATTCTCCAGCGACAGATCCACAATCCAGGAGATTGGGTGGTTGTCCTCCCTCTGCAATGGCAGTTCAAGGACTCGGGAGTGAAGGAAGTCGTCCTTTCTGCACAGCGGGATTCCGGGAATCCAGGAGTTGGAGCAGCC
The DNA here is from genome assembly GCF_062004578.1 of Staurois parvus. NCBI lineage: Eukaryota > Metazoa > Chordata > Amphibia > Anura > Ranidae > Staurois > Staurois parvus. The sequence continues at coordinate 5,738,300 of NW_028318301.1, forward strand.
GGCAGTTCAAGGACCAGAGAGGGGAGGAAATTGTCCTCCCTCCCCAGTGGCAGATCCACAGTTATGGAGGGGACGTGGTCATCCTCCCTCCCAAGCAGCAGTTTCACAGTCCAAGAGAGGAGCTGGTCATGCTCCTTCCCCAACAGTAAGCCAGAGAGGAGAATTTGGGATCCGCAGCTGAAGCGCTGGCAACCGGGCAGAGCGCCACTGGCCTCTGCCTAGCACCTCATGTGTTTTCACAGCTCCAGGGAGTTGGGGCAGTCAGGCTTTGCTTTCTAGCAGCAAACCGAACCCCAGAACAGTAAAGACTTCCTAGCTGGCAGCCAGACAGAGGGTTCACATCCTCTGCCCCTCACCTACCAATGACAACTTTTCAGCTTAGAATGGAGATTATGTAGACTGGCTTTGTGGGTTCACTCTGTCCCACTAACACATGTCCAGACCAAGATATGGGACCTGGCTAGTCAGATTTTGAGGGGGGAGAAATGTGACAGACCCAACTGGGACAGGGGCTTTTGGAGGGGACTGCAGACTAGCCTCTTGCGTACTGACCATGGCCCTGGCATCCATAGGGGCTCTATTATTTGGTGTTTGCCTGGGTGGACCTTTGGAGTAGTTTATTTTGGCGTCAAATCCATGTCTCCCCAAAACACACAGACTCTGATAATTGGAGGACCAAGATACAGATTTGGGGTCTCTGTGCCCAAACTTGCATTGACTGCTTCAACCCCCCTTCTTCCTAGACTCAGACTCTAAGATGTTGATGTAATCAATGTGGGAACTCACTTCAAAGTGGTAGAGCTTTTAAACGCACACAGCAACTCGCTTCTTTTTAAGGGCCTTTTTTAGCCCACTTTTATTTAAATTAAAGTTCAAAACAGAAGTTTCCCACACAGGGGTATCGATCATCCACAAAACAACGGTTCAGCCTCCTGGCTTATACTCAGCTTGCTGTCTGTCTCCTGCAGACTTCTTCCCAAAATATGGCACTTGCACACCGCTGGCCTCTAGCACACAGCTAGTCTCTAGCAGCCCCTTGCTGCTTTTGGCTTCCACCTCTCCTAGGTGAAGCCCACCTGACTTCCAGGCAGTGACCTCCTGTCTTCCAAGCGGAGCCCTCCTGACTCCTATCTGCCGGGGTGGAGCCCAGAACCCTGATCCTGATTCTATCTAAAGGTCTGCACACACCTGTGCAATCAGTCTCCTGGCCATTCCCAAAAACCTGGTCCCAGGATTGGAGATTTCATCCCTCCCAGATCTCTTTGAAATCTCCAGGCTCCAGATCCCAAAACAGACCTTACAAACAAAGGAGGAAAGTGAAAAGCCACTTTCCTCCATATCAAACCTTTACCCTGGAGCCCCTCAACCTGCCTTGTTGAGAATCCTGGGTGACAGATTGCCACACTGTCACATCAACTAAAAAAAAACCTGATGTGAGGACTCTTGCTGTAATGTGTTTTATTAAGGTGTTAAGTGTCTTTCTACCATTGTGTGCATTTCCATTGTTGAGTGAGGTAATTGAGTCACCTTTTGTTTATCTGTTGGCAAGTCTTGGAGGCTGGAACATGATGAGGTTAGAATGATGTCAGCTTCATCTTGTTATCTAATCAGGGTGGGATGTTCATATCAATGTGTAATATTTGTTTTATTGTTTATGTGGGGCCACTTTTCACCTTTCAGCGCTCTTGCACTTTGAATGACAATTGCGCAGTCATGCAACACTGTACTCATATGAAATTTGTTATAATTTTTTTCACATAAATAGAGATTTCTTCTGATGGTATTTAATCATCACTGGGATTTTTTTGCGCTATAAACTATAAAAGACTGAACATTTTGAAAAAAATGCATTTTTCTTTGTTTTTGTTCTGTCATTTTGTAAATTAATAACACAAATTTAGGCCAAAATGTATTCTGCTACGTCTTTGGTGAAAATAGCCCAAATCAGGGTTTATTATTTATTTGGTAGAAAAGTTACAGAGTCCAAAAACTATGGTAAATATCTAACAATTTATAAAATCCTGATGTACTGACAACCGATCTCATTTCTTGAGGCCCAAAAACACCAGGACAGTACAAATACTCCCCAAATGACCACTTTTCAGAAAGTAGACAGTCTTGGGTATTAAGTAAGAGGCATGGCGAGTTTTTTGAAGTTGTCATTTTTTGTCATAATTTTGTGGAAATGAAAAAAAATGTTCACAATTTTGTTTTTTTACATACTGTCACCAATGCTGTCCAGCATCATCATATAGCTGGTGCGGAGATGATCAAGGACACTGACTGGTGATAGTATGTTAATAAATAATAATAATAATGATTTAAATTTTTTTATTATGTTTTTAAAATATTTTTATGATTTTTTTTTTCTACTCCTGTGATCACAGCAATACAATGTTACCATGGTAACGTACTACTCTGGGCAAGTGATCAGGATTTTTTTTTTCATATTATGATTTCTTATTTCATTGGTATAAGCAAGCGTTTTTACTGAATGAAACTGATTCATTCAGTAGTTTTTGTTGTGATCAGCTGTGATTGGCCATCACATGCTACAGGCTGTAATTCGCCCAGTCTGTACATGTGATCACTGTGACCAATCACAGCTAGCAGTACAGTTGTAATCAATGAATGGCATGAAAGGAAGCCATTCATTGTTTACAACTGTCATGTGATCTGCTGTGATTGGTCACAGCGATCACATAACACTGGCAGCCGGCTGGTGCAGTGGTCTGGCATCAGCCATGTCCAGTGGACAGGGTCGGTGACAGGCCGCCCTGGAGCGCGGCCTGTGGGGCATACACGAGGCACGATCCTGGGAGAACGTCATATGATGTCCTCCCAGGATAATAGGGTTCCCGCTCGGCCATCATATTACAATATGCCAGGCGGAAAGGAGTTAAAAGTTTACCAATCAGCAACTGTTAAGACAATACACTTTGGTGAGAAATCTGGAAAGTACAATATAGTGTTTATAGTGCAGGAGTATATAATGTACAATACAATGTATATATAGTGCAGGAGTGTACATGTAATGTACAATATAGTGTATAAAGTGCAGGACTTTGTTAACCTGGCCATAGACAGTTTTCTCTTGTTCAGCCAGTTCAAACAGATTCGTCCATCCACACAAATTAGATATAGGGAATCCCTTCTGCCAAAACATTCTCCCTAAATTCAGCGCTTTTTTGTGAATGACAAACATTTTTTTGAAAAATGCTGAGCGGTATTTTACTGCATTGCTTAAAGTGGTTGATAATGCTTCGTGAATGGGGCCCATTGTCTTTCAGATAAAACCTACCTTGCTTTTCTATTTTCTGCCTATTCATGTGTTTGCATACTGTTCTGACACCAGTCAGTTTTTACCAACCACATACCTGAAGTCTATATTTGAAATTATTGGGGGGAAATGAGCATACAGGCTTGGGAAGGGGTTATGGTAATATGGTAATGAGGTTTTGAATTGTTTTTGTGTACTCTGTTTTGGCATTTTATTAAACTTTTTAGGCAATTCAGTATGGAACAGTGAAAAAGAAGCTCACAAACTATACTATGAAATTGTTGTCCACTGGCCAATTTCTTTCATATTCCATATTTTTTTTAAACTAAGCTTTCATATAGCTTTTGGATCTGTTGCTGCTGCTATTTCCGTCATTCAATTCAGGTCTATTACTGCTGGGTAACAAAATCAGGAATCACAGCCAAAACTACCCAAAAAAGCCTTCTCCTTCTCCTAGATAGGCTGCTGGAATGTCAGGAAAATGTAGACCTTTTTGGCTCCTCTCTAATCATTGGAGAAGCCATTGAATTCTTTGGGCTGTTCTGGATCTCACAAGTTGCAAGTTTGACTATTTCCCCTTGTCTTTTAGATTCTTCTATAACATAGGGATGGAAGAGTTAAATAGGCAGCTTGAATATTTGTGTTTCAGCGAATCCCTGGGGAGGTGTGCCCATAAAGTGGCTGGGGAGAACATAAATAGTCTGGGGTCTAGTGCAGCCAGGTTCTTGTAATAGCATCAGGGGATATTGATGGCAATTGAGGTCCCAGCTGTAACAGAGCTGTTGAGTCTATTCCCAAGTATCCTTGGAGCTAATCATGCAACATCTCCTAATGGTCTGGTCGGGAGAATTCGCTGGACAGTGTTTGGTGGAAGCTGAACAGTGTGTACAGTGTGTAGCTGTCCTGGGAGATTGTGACTGCTGACCTGAGCTCAAGATCCCAGTAAAGTGTGTCCTGCTGTTGCTATTCAGTGTTTTCATAGTATCTCATATCACCCCTCCCCCCCCCCATTGCAAGTTCTACAAGCAATAAAATATATAAATACAACCTCTAGACTGTTTATTGGAACCATAGGGAATGGTCTGTTGCTTGGGTAATTAGTGGCCTCTACATTGTTGCATTGTTTGGGGAAGAATCTGTTAAAAAACAGCAGACCTTATGGGGTAGTGCTATATCAAGTTGAAAAGAATATGATTGGGGTGCTGCTTTGGTATTTAAAGTGGTTCTAAAGGCAGAAAGGTTTTTTTGTACCTTAATGCGTTCTATAAAAAAAAACCTTCAGCTCCCCTAGCCCCCCCCCCAAATACTTATCTGAGGCTGATCTTGATCCTTGATCTGAGGCTCTCTTGGCTCTCTCTCTCTCCTCATTAGATTAAACACACTAGTGGGAGCCATTGGCTCCTGCTAGTGTCAATCACAGCCAGTGAGGAAGGAGAGGGGGACGGGGGGTTAACCATGATCTCTGTATCTTATGGACACACAGCTCTGGCTCAGGAGCAAGCACACACGAGTGCCCCTATAGAAAGTCGCTTGGAAGGGGAGATGGGCCAGGAGCACCAGCGGGGAACCCAAGAATAGAATTGGGGCTGCTCTGTGCAAAATTAGCAGATAAGTATGAGATGTTTATTATTTTTTAAAAATAAAATTGAGCCTTTTAGAATTACTTTAAGCCAGGTTAAATGTAAAACCTAAAAAATCAATTACACATCCAAAATATCTGAGGCCAGAATACTGTTTCACTGATGCTGTCTGTGAAAAATATCATGCTCTGTAACCTCACATACAGTTTAAAGGCACCTCCCAAGCATGCAATTTAACAGTATACTTCCACTGGCAGAACCTTCTTTTTTTTTTGCACACATTTCAAACTGCACATTTTAGGCCTAAAGATTAGTTAAAATCTACAAGAATATACATTTTCTGAAACCAGGTACACTGGAGAATAAAATGGTGGTGTTCCAATTTTTTAGGTTACTCCTTGATGAGGAAACCCATCTCCTTTCACAGTTAAAAATGGTGGAGAGGTAGGACAATGTTGTAATCATGGGGGACTTCAGCTATCCTGATGTTGATTGAGCAGATGGAACTGCACACTCACACTTCTTTCTTCAGCGTAATGCATGACAATTTCAGGCGTCAAAATAGTGGAAGCCCCAACTAGAGATAATGCTCTGCTGGACCTACTAATTTCAAACAATACAGAGTGGATTACAGATGTGGAGATGAGGGCTAATTTAGGCAACAGTGATCAGTGTAATTACTGTTGCCATACTATTACAGGAAAGGGAGATACGAGGGTAGGACAAGAACACTAAAGCCTTGGGCACACTTAAGCTACATAAAACGCTGTTTTTACAGGCATTTGAGCTTTTTTTCTCTACCTCTAAACTCCCCTCCATTTTAACCTATGTGTCCATGCACAGTATAGGCATTTACAGGAGTTTAGAGGCAGGGGGATTTAGAGGCAGAAAAAAAAAATCATAACTTGTGCATTCAAGAGAGTTGTGGCAGAAAAAGTGCCTGAATTGCCCAGATACAGGTAAACACATGTAAACATGTCTAAATGTGCATTAACACTAAGTGCTTTTAGTGCTTGAGCATTTTTTCATTTCAATGGCCAGCATAAAGTAATAATATTCTGGCCAATGAAATGAATAAATGACAAAGCACTTGATGCACCTAAAAGCAATTTAGAAGCATTTTTGTAGCTGTATTTCTCCATTTATAAAGCCTAAATCTAAAAAAAAGCCAAATTTTACAAAGCTGTGCTTCATACAATATGTTACTAAATGAGATAAAAAAATTTGCAACAAAGAACACTGAACAAAAATGGGAGTACTTTAGGGACATATAAAACAACAGCATTTATACTGTAAGTGCATTTCACTGGGCAACAAGTATAAAAGAACAAAAGTTAAACCTGGGAGGCTGAATATTAAGGTGAAAATGCATATTAAAAAAAGCTGTCCTTTAAAAAATATACTGTAAGGCCAAAGGGTCACCATGAACACTCAATAGCTACAAGGAATGTAATAAGAATGCAAAAGTGTGATCAGGGTAGCTAAAATATATTTTGGGGAGGCTGATTCACTAAAGAAAGTAATTGCAGATTAATTATTGTGCCTGCAGATACCAATTAAAGGTGCAGCAGCATACTCAGATCACAATATCAAAAGGTGCGCAGTTGCACACACACACGTTTAATAAATATAAAACCTGTGTGCAATTGCATTCAGAAATTTTAGTAAATATTTAGATAGATTTCCACAATTGTGCAGGAGAGCTGGGACTATCTGGCATTATGAGCCTGGACTGCAGAGTCATGGGACTGGTGTTCATAGTGGTAAATAACTGTCAGGTATTCTCTGTTAATTAGCTTCCTTTGATGTTTTGTAGCTTGTGTTTGTCTAGACTCTAGGATCTCCAAAGCCATTTTTAACCTCTTCAATACTGCGCACTTTTACCCCCTTCTTGCCCAGGCCAATTTTCAGGTTTCGGTGTTATCACACTTGCGCGGTCATACAACACTGTACCCAAACTAAATTTTTATAATTTTGTTCACACGACTAGAGCTTTCTTTTGGTGGTATTTAATCACAGCCATGCAAAGCAGCGTACTGGAGCTGACAGTTCTCTCCGTACCGTCAAAGATGCTCGGTAATCACCAGGCGCCGGCGAGTAATGGGTAAAAACGGGTGTAAAAGTGAACTTATCCATTAAGACTAATAATAATAATAGCAACCTAATGATCAATTCCAACAGTGGACCTGCAACTTGCATGAAAGCATCCCTTTAATACAATCAGATTGGGTAGTGCATAGTGAGGGGCTGTATGTTAGTTCTACTCCAACATCAAGGGCGTTCATCGGGCTGTTCACCCGCTGCAACCCACAATGCACTGGGCCCCAGTGCATAATGATTGGCCAAAGCAATGCACCTGTCCACAAGTCAGGTGCAATGCTTTTATCAATCACAGTGTATGATGACTTTTCAAGTGACCCCACGCCCTTGTGACATCATCACACTATTTAAGAATTGCAGCTGTCAGATGGCAGGAGCCAGCCTTGAAATCAGAGCGGTTTCTTTTTTTCCCGTGATTGACGTTGGATCTACTTCAGGGGACATTTTTTAATTTTTATTTTTAATAAAGAATTTTTCAAAGACTTTCTCCTGTCATTTTCCACTACCCTTTTTTCTCATTACTCATTGACATGGGGGGGCTGGGATCTGGGGGCCCCTTTTTTAAAGGGGCTTCCAGATTCTGATAAGCCTGCCACCCTCAGACCCCCACAACCAAAGGCCATGATTGTGGGGAAGAGGCTCTTGTCCCGACAGGTGAGCCCCCCTGCCCCATAGCACCCCCCCATGTTGGGAGAATGTGGTCTAGTATGGTTCGGGGGGAGGGGGCACTCACTCGTTCCCCCCCTCTTTACCTATTGGGCTGTATGCTCAGATAAGGGTCTGGTATGGATTTTGGGGGGGGGAACCCCATGCCATTTTTTTTTAAATGTTGGTGTGGGGGTTAACCTCAAAATCCATACCAGACCCGAAGGGCTTAGTATGGATGGGGGGGGGGATCCAATGCTTTTTTTTTTTAAATTCTAATTGCTGGGCAATGCCAGCAATTCTTTTTACATTCAGCTATCAGCGGGGAACACGGCTGACAGCTGAAACAATAAAGAAAGTTTTTAGTAGCTGTGCGGTATCTTACCACATACTCAGATGCAGTAAGATACCACATACTCAGATGCAGTAAGATACCACTTAGTGAATTGTCCCCTCCGTTCGAATTTCATGGTCGAACTTTCACTATGTTCGAATGTTCAAACAGGGGGGGTTTGGCTCATCACTAGTAGTGTAGTGTATGGACAAGATTTCTCAAGACACTAGGCAACATGATTGTGCACTTTTCTAAGCATACACAGCTATGTTGTGTTAATGTCTGTGTGTCCATATTGGACAATCAGATTGAATAGAACAGGGGGTTATGATAGTGATATGCAAATCCTTAAATTGTGATTAGAGGAAAGTTTTTAATATTGGATCTCTAAAGAGGACACAAAGCCACACTAGGAAGCTGAAGAAATGGTTCATTCTTAAACTGTATAAGGGGTTATTTACTATTAGGGCAGCAAGAATGTGGAACCCCTTTCCACAGTTAGTGATGTCATCAGAGTGTAGATAAGTTCAAAAAACTTATAGATGTGTTTTTTATCAAACACAATGTACAGGAATATGGAAAATAAGTCACACAGACACACCCTCATGTTGAGCTGGGTGGACTGGTGTCGTTATTCAATCTCTATCAACTATGTAACTACAGTATATACCCATTACCCAGCAGCAAAGTTCATCTTGTATTTTGGTTGTGAAGGAGCAAGCAGGAACAAGAAGGATTTAGTTCAGTTAATTTTTATCCCCAAGACAGAGCCAAACTCACCTACAATATCAGCCGCAATGCAGGGAAGTAGCAGTATCTCTAAGATATAGAAGATGTATTGTTTTACTTCTAACAAACCAACTACAATTTCTTTTACTGAATCCAATGCTCTAAGTTGGATAGCCAGAGGTTCCAGGACCAATGCAAATAAATAAGGAGATAGAGGACACCCTTGCCTTGTACCTCTATTCAGAGGGAAAGGTGCCAAAAGTGTATCATTAAGAAAAATGGAGATTTCCCAAAAAAAGGTTGTACGGGACTTTATCCGCAAAAAAACAGGTACTGAGGTAAAATTTCAAAACCACATTTTATTTAACACATAAAGTCCATTAAATATAGCATAATGGCTACATTGTAATGAATACATAAACCAAGAAACTTGTGCATGTAAAATATCCTCTTGTAATTCACTACAGTTGATAATATGTTGTGTAGAACACCCAACGCGTTTTAAAATAATTTTATTTACTCAGGGTTGTAATAATAAGGAGGATAGAGAAAATACCTTCTATAAAAAAATAAATCACAGTAAGAATCTTATACATTTTGAAAATTGCTGTTCCACAATGGTTAACCTGTAATACAAAGAGTATATAAATACATACCATCCTATACACATGCACTTGCATTGTTAATAGCCATAATTACTTAAAAACCCTCTGCTAATGTCTACCAGGATGACAAGGTGCGGAACGCACCACCAAGAGGACCCGTGCCCTCACTCTGAGGCCACCCAATGCGGCAGCCCCGACCGAACCTCCAGACAGAACTTATAAAGATATATTTAGCAAATAAAGAAGTAAAAGGGTATTGGGAAAAATATGTACCTTATTTAGATTCAAGTCCACAATTGAATGTAAGAAATGGCTATGAAGAAGAGCAGTATCCTGTAGAAGAGGGAAATGAGCCAAAACAGAAATGATTAAATGCTTGTAGCTTCCAGTGTCTTAGACCATAGAGATGACTGGAGCCATTCTGGTCTCTGATCAGCTCTATGATCATCTAGCAGATCTGCTGGCTGCATTCTCAGATTCCCCTGTGGAACGGGAGAGCCCAGAAAAGCTGTGGAAGGTGGCAGGGGGTGGGGTGAATGTCCCGTCCCGCTGCTTGTAAAAATTTGCTAGCAGCTAATTGGCCACTAGGATTGCTTTTACATGAAAGCCGACCACCAGCTGAAAAAAAACAATAACAGCCACTCAAAGTCCAGCAATGCACCAGTGTGTTGCTGTTCCTTGTTGGGCATACATGTAATAGAAGAGAACATGGGCATATGAAGAATCGGGTCTGTAGAACAATATGACCACAATTCATCTTTTTTGTAATACCCATGTTGAAGGTTAGGCACAAAAATGTTTTAAATTCAGAAACCATGATAGATTTCCATGTAAATTGTCTGGCAAGAGCCGAATTTGGGTGGGCCATGTTTTGTTCTGCAAATAAATTGCTTTGGCCTACAAACAACTGATACAAATCTTCCATGAAAAACAGCAGGGGGAGGGGCTAAACACTAGTGCTGGCAGTGAACGGGGTGATCCTGCTAACACTGCGTTTTTGGGGACACTATAAAAGGAGTTCTGTTCTGTTCGTGATCAATATATTGATCCATACAAATGCTATACTAGTAATGGTAGTGATGAGTGACCTATAGCGTGAGTGTGATAGTGTGCAGGCAATCTAACGCTAGCTGACCCTGGCTGGGAGGGGCGCCAACTGACCCTGAAGCTATCTGATGTCACTAGTAGCAGTAATACAGTGATCAGTGAAAAAATCTATATACTGACACTGTACTAATGGCACTGGCTGGGTAATGGGGTGATCAAATGGTTAATAGGGGCACTTAAAGGGTTAAATGTGCTAATATAGAGTGTGCATGTAAAATGTGGTGCTTTTACTCACAGTGCAGTGTTTTCTCTTCCCTTTCTGGACCGACAGGGGAGGCAGCAGGGGCACAGGCGCGTTCACAATGGAAAGAGATGTGAGTTTACATCACTTTGCCCAGAGCCACTGCTCACCCGCACAATTCAGGCAGGTGGTCGGCAAGTGATTAAAAAGAAAAACAAAAACAAAAAAGTTTTTTTTAAAAATTCTCAATTACAGTATTTTTTATTTTATTGTTTTTTATTTTTTACATTTTTGTATTTTTTTTTAATACTTTTATCAGAGTAATGCATAGTAACATTGTACTACTCTGGGGGGTGATCAGGGATTTTGTTTTCCCACTTTGTTTTGCAAGAGAAAATGCAAATTATTGCTCTGCAATGAAAAACTTGGTTTGAACTGTCATGAATGAGTTAAGTTCATGACAGTTCAATATAATAATGATCTGTGATTGTCTAGAGCTGGTCACATAGTACAGGGAGCTGTGATTGGCCCCATGTATCATGTGAGAGCTGTGGGCCAATCATAGCTCACCAGGAAGAGAAGCAGAGCTGTTATGAATCCGATTGATTCATAACATCTTTGTGAACATTGTGATCATGTGATTGCTATGCGATCACATGATTACCAGGTCCCATTCACCGAGATCTTCATTCCGCTGTGTCCCCTTGTGTTAGTACAGCCAGAGTGATGTACCCGTAAGTCGCTGTGCCTTTAGCTGCCGCCTGTCCGCAGTACATTGCAGGCGGGATGGCAGTTAAAAAGCATCAAAAACGCGTGTGAAAAAACACTTTGGGAAAAAACATCAACCGCAATCTGCATAGGTGTAAAGCAGGCCTTAAGCCAATAGCAGTCAGCAACTAGCAACATTAAAATATACTTAGTAAAAGCAGAACCATTAAGGCTTCATGTGAGTGAGAGTGCATATGTTCATGCTACATATCTATTCTACAGAGCTGTACGATACTATACTGTATAGTAGTATCACACCATCTTTTCTAAGGAATTAACCAGGTTAAACAGGGTTACATGGCTGAGGACTTCTATCTCATCTTTATGATCATATATATTTGCTAAGTGAAATTCAATTGTGCAAGGCATACTCATTAATGGTTAACAGTTTAAAAAGACCTTCTCTTCAGGATATTAGCCTTTCAAATCAATAAGTAATAGCTCATTTTGGATGCAACGAAGTAATATTTTATGCGGGTTGTTAATTTTATAGACCTGTAATGGATTTGGCACAGGTAGCATAAGGCCATCAGAATGAAACAAAATTGAAACAGCACCAAATGTAGATGGACAAGTGAAATGTACAGAGACATAGAAATGAGAGAATAATCTTTACTAGAGTCTAAAAGATGTGGAAAATTGTTGGACAGGAAATGAGTTTAAAATGCAGCTTCTCTAACAAAGATTTTCATTAGTTCAGAATTCTCATTCAGAGTTTTCATTTATCACTGCTTATATTACATCCCACACATATGCTTCAGATACATGCCTTCATACTAAAAACATATTTGATTTGTTGATGGATGACCTGCTTAAAAATGATTGATATTCTTATGATAATATGGATAATTTACTAAAGAGTTGATGGATAAAAAGATGTGTCTTGTCAACTAAGTGAACTAGAAAAAAATGGAAGTTAGGGTCCTTTCACACGTTTTTTTTATCAGTTCAGTCACGTTTTTGCAAAGAAAAAACAGGTGAGTTTACATCCATTTTTTCATCCGTTTACATCTGTTTTTGGTCCATTAACACACCGTTCACATCAAGCCCAACTTTGAAATCCTGCCACTTCAAAGTTGCATGGTTTCAAAGTCGGATGACATGCTGATTTCAGGTGTGATTTGCAAGACATCTGAAGTCAATTCACAAAAGGAAATAAATAATTAAATGCATGTGGTAATTAAGTAGTTGTCCAGGCATGCGGTATGTACTGTATCTTTCAGTGCTGTCATCGGTTGTTAAGGAATCAGTGGCCGCCGAGTCTCTAACAACCTATAAGTCATCAGCTGTCAGCTGGGTTCCAGCTGAATGTAATAAAAAAAAAAATTGCCGGCAATTAAAAAATAATTTTAAAAATGGCGTGGGATCCCACCAAAAATCCATACCAGCCCCCTATTTAAGCATGCAGCCCAGCAGGTCAGAAAAGGGGGGGGGACAAGCGAGCGCCCCCCTCCCTCTCCTGAACCATACCAGACCACATGCCCTCAACAGAGTGCTTTGGGGCAGCTCAGGGTGTTTGGGGAAGAGGCCCTTGTTCCCATCAACATGACCTGCTGGGCAATCCGTTGACATTCGTTTTTCGTCCGTTCCGGATTTCCGTGTGGAAGAAACTAGGGTTTTCTTCTGTTCAAAAAACTGGATGTTAACGGATGCGGACATTACCGGATTATCTGCTGGTACTGTTTATTCTCTTTGGGATATAATTGCCTAAAAATACATTATAATCTCTGTCACTTTTTGATAAACGTTCTGCTGTAACAGTTTGCAAATGGACAGAGTAGGGACTAGTGATCCAGAGAGCCCTAATAATTGATAAACAGTCTAAGGTTGTAAGTGGTGTACCCCTATTGAGGGACCATTGTTGTTCAGGTTGTTTATATAAAGCCTTTTTTCAGTTTTGAATAGAACGTGGAAGGTTTATAACTCCTGTCAGGTTTTTATTGCTGTCAGTGTTCCCGCTGAAGATTTTTACTCTTAGCATTGATCCTGGTGACTGTTGTGGCAGATACAGAAATGTTAGATTCAAAAGTTTTGAATTGTTGGAACAAATGGTAAGGGAAAACCTGTTTTGGTGACAGCTGTCTAAGAAGGGATATCCGCCTGCTTTGCAGAGATCTACTTTTACTATTGTGTATTTTTTTAATACAAAGCTACAAAATGAAGACTTAAAAGATGTAGTAAACACTGCTTGGCGACTTGTACCTACAGGGAAGCTTATAATAAAGCCTACCTGTAAGTACAAGATTTATCTCTTAAACGTCCACTGTTTAGGAGATATTCACTTTTATTATTTATTCACTGCAAATACGCACTGTGCTCTAAAGTGACAGCATAGTGAGTATGCCACCCCTTCAGAGTGCTGCGCCGCGATTGTGGCTCCTGTGCACATGCACGGGAGTTGCGTCATCACAGCTTTGCCATTCAACTGGCCGGAGCCCCTGAACTCGTAGTAAGGCCAGGTGAAGATGGATGCCCTTTCAGAGGTGACAGTGTGCCACTGCAGAGCTTCAGTTTAAGGTATGTCTTTCATAATGTGCTAGTATGCGATGCATACTAGCACATTATGACATTAGCTGGCAGGGGATTTTTTTTCCTAGACTTTCTTACCACTTAAAGGGCTACCTAAAGGTTAATAGGGGATAAATAGGTACAGTTAAAGGAAAAAAAAAAAAACTTTGTTCACTTGCGATGTTCTTTTAACAGAGACCAGGACACTGCTATGAAAGTGAAAACTGGGTCCAAGTTTGGTGCAGCAGCACTGATATACAAGAGCCACTCACCAAGGCCTGGTTCACACCAATGCATTTTTAGTACTTTTTGCAAAATGCACTACAGTCCATTTAACATGGTTTTCTATAGGACATAGTCACAGCTATGCTTTTTTGAGATGCTGCATTTTTTGAAAGGATCAGGGACTTGTTTAAATGCAAAAAGCGGAATTTTTGTACAATAGAGTTTAATGGAGAAGCTGCTGAAACGCATGTAGTGCATTTTTGCTGCATTTTGTGTTTTTATTATGCCCAGCAGCAACAAAATTTCCCCTTTAACCAAAGAAAGAAAAAAAGATTAAAAAGACGCAAAACGTGGTAAAAAGTATGTGCAAAAATACACTGCAAAAAGCACAATGCATTGATATGAACAATGCCTAAAGGAACCTTCATTGCAGGTTAAGCTGGCCATAGATAGATCAAAATGCGGTTAGTTCAGCAGGGACTGGTCAAATTTCAATCAATGTTCATTGTTAAATTGACTCCTGTCAAACAGGTTAGAAAACTTTTCTCGATCAGCAGCTGCAGCCAGTAGGTCCCGACAGAGGGGATTCCTTCATCCTCCTCATTTGTGTGGATGAAGGAATCTGTTCCTCTTTTTTTGTTGAACCTGCTGACTGAATGAAAAAAACAAAAAAGAACCATCTATAGTCAGCTTTAGAGTTCATGTAGGATACAGTCAAAAGTACAGCAGGTTCTGACTATTTGAAACTCTCCTCCTATAGTGTTTTTTTTATAGGCACTAACCTGCTGTGCTTGATAATAAATCCACCCCTATGCTTTTGGAAGTGAAAGCCTGTTTTCTGTGTCTGCGAAAGACGCATAGCTAAGTAGAGGAACCCAGTTCTGGCTAAATATATTCAACTTACTTAAATCCCAACTGGACTTTCAGTTTAAATCGTTTCAGTGCTTTCCAGATGAATCAAAGCAATAGGTATGCAAATCCTACAGTTTTTTTCAGCCAGTCTGAGCAGAAAAGCCCATGTCCTGACAGCATTTTGCAGCAGTGATCTCTTTGAAACATCCTACAAACCCCCTGCCGAGCCAAAGCACTCTACTTAGTGATGAACATGAGCTTTGCTCATCGCAAAGCTAAAATTTGACTCAGTGAGGACATTTAAGATGTTTAGAGACCATTGCTTTCACACTGAGATCAAGGGTACTGCCCTGCAGCTGCTTCCAAAAGACTGGCTGTTTTTCTCAGGCTATGGCAGCTTTAAGAAAGAAAATGACCTTTAAGACATTGAACACACCTGAAATGTATGTAGCTGTGTTAAGGTTCAGCTGGGCTTTAACCTTGACGTCCCTATTAACTGGGCAGTTGCATAGCAAGTAAAATTTGGATAAATGAACATTTATGCACTTAGGCCTAAAAACAAGTGCACAGCACAAAATATAGAGGATTTTAAAATTGGGTGAATTAGCGATGGAAAAGGATATGGGTATCCTTGTAGATCATGCATTTAGCAATAACCTGTGATCCCAATCTGTAGCTTCTACAGTAAAGCTAGCAAGTTAGACTGCTTTCACACCGATCCATTTTCCCTCCGCTTTTGCTTTAAAAAAAAAGAAGAAAAACGTGACCATGAAATCCTATAGAACTCTTCACACTGATTCATTGCGGAGCGGCTGCATTTTTGGTGCAGGTTTGGTTCAGAAACGAAAATGGCAAAAACGCATCAAAAACTCACCCTTGTTGCATTTTTGATGCATTTTTTCAACAGACCAGTGTAAAAGTAGCCTTCCTTTCCTGTATTAAAAAGACTTAAACTCAACTGAGAGAGACATATCTTTTCCCTTATAGAAAACATTAGCACAACCTTATATTAATTGCAGTAGAGAGGAGTACAACCACTGCGAGCTTGTCAGTTCAATAGTATGCTCAGCCAAAATTATTAGTTTTGGATAAAATGATAAAGGACTAGGACCCCTGTGGGGTTCTTCTTATTCTCTACAAAGAATTAAACACTGTCAGATTTTTACCGCTATCCTGGATACATTAGAGAGCTATCTTCACTCCATGTCCTCCTGACAAAGAGTAAGGGGAACTCTTCAACCGCTTACACACACAGAAATAATAAAAAAGAACTTGCACTGTTCTTTTAACAGGAACCAGGACATTGCTATGAAAGTGAAAACTGGGTCCAATTCTGGTTCAGCAGCACTGATAGTGAGTGGTTCCTGTATAAAGGAACCTTCAATACAGCGTAAGCTGGCCATAGACAGATCAAAATTTGGTTGGTTCTGCAGGGAGTGGTCAAATTTCATTCAATGCGCGACCCTCCCCGTTCAAAAGAAGTTGTGCAGTCAATAGGTCCTGATGGGGGGTAGATTCCTACATCCAACATTGTTTGCTTTTATGGAGGCAACTGTTCCTCTTTTTCATTGAACCCACTTGCTGGATGAAAAAAAAATCATCTTTGGCCAGCTTTCCTTTAACAGACAGTCAATGGTACAGCAGGTTCTGGCAATTTGAAACTCTCTGCCTGTAGTGTTTTTATAGGCAATATCCTGTCGTGCTTGATAATAAATCAAGCATTTGGAGGTGAAAGCCTGGTTCCCATGTTTGTGTGAAAGACACAAACTACGTGGGAGTATCCAGTTCTTGCTAAATGTATTCAACTTCAATTTCAATTGAATTCGGTTATAATTACCTAAATACTTTTCAGGTGCATCAAAGCAATATGGCAAAGTTTGACAGTTTTTTCTATTTGCCCACTTCCTTGGGTGGATGACATATGACGTCCTGGAAGTGAAGTGGTTATACTTAACATTTACAGCCAATTCCATTTAAAGCAGAAATGATTCAAGTGGTTGAACAGCCTCTAGATCACTTCTGCAGGCAGCAGAAGGGGGTCCTCCCTCTCACTGCCACCTTTCTGGGGCTCTCCCATCTGATCGGGAAGCTCAGGTCCACTCCAACCAGCGGCATTGGCTGCACTACACAGAGAGAGAGAAACTGAAGTTGACCATTTTATTCTCTAGGGCCTCTGCTAAAAAAAAAAATACACTGAGGGTTCTAAGTAAATTTCCTAGTATAGAAAAAATTTATATTTTTACATATATGTGAGAAGTGTCAGAATTGGCCCAGTATTGAAATGGTTCAAAACCAGCCACAGCCTGAGCAGAAAAGCATGTGTCCTCTCAGCATGTTGTAGAGTGGGCCCTTACTTTTTAGGGGGAAGCAGTGATCTCTTTGAAGAGATCCAACCCATGCCCTGCTGAGTGAGAGCTATAGATTTGTAGATTTCAAAGCTAAAATCTGATTGTGGGTATGTGGGAACATTTTGAATCTTTGGAGAGACCATTGTTTTCACACTAGGATCTAGGGTACCACTCTGCATTTCAAAAGAACTGTTTTTTTTTTCTCAGGCTATGAGACTCCACTTTTGTGGAAAATAAAATGACAAATTAAAAAAAAATAATATAACATATACAATTGTGAGTCATATTGTAATCGAATGTTATTAAAAATTACTTTTCCTTTTCAATCTACAGCACAGTAGTTTTCTGTAAAATACAATGCAATATGGCTATCTGGAGGCGTTCTGTAGAATGTGTACAGAATGCCCCCCAGAAAAATAATTTCCTGCTTGTGTGATTGGTTCACTGATTTTCCCAGAAGTCTGCACTATGATACAAGTCAGATTTCAGGCATCCCCTGCAACAAAAATGTCATTTTTTTGTGAGATACACCCAATAGGAAATCACATCTGAAGGGCTGCAGACCCTTCAATGTTCCTCATTACAGCCTTGCAAGTGCAGCAGCTGATTGATAATTTTGAAACCACTCCCATTAGATTAATTTTCCACATGGAAACAGACAAGCAAACAGCTCTTTCTCCAGAATAACATATCTGCAGCAACATTTGTTAACTACTTGCACTCCTGAGGATTTACTCCCCCTTAATGACAAGGCCTCTTTTTGCTACTCGGTGCTGCACTAATTCAACTGATAATTGTGCGGTCATGCAATGCTGCACCCAAACAAAATTTACTTCCTTTTTTTCACACAAATAGAGCTTTTTTTCTGTGGTATTTGGTCACCTGTGCGCTTTTTATTTTTCACGCTTTTTCACGCTATAAACAAAAAAAGACTGAACATTTTGAAGAAAAACTTTACTTCCAGCTATAAAAAATATATAGTAAACTCAAAGTTCTTTATAAATTTAGGCCAAAATGTATTCTGCTACATGTTTTTGGTAAAAAAAATCCCAATAAGTGTATATTGATTGCTTTGTGTGAAAGTTATAGCGTCTACAAACTATGGTATAGATACTGCAATTTACGCCATTTTTTTGCTATACAGCGCTTCGCTAGTTTAACGGACAATTGCGCGGTCATGCAATACGGTGAATAAATGAAATTTATGTCTTTTTTTTCACACAAATAAAGCTTTCTTTTGGTGGTATTTGATCACCTGTGCACTTTTTATTTTTGGCGCTATAAACAAAAACATTTTTGAAAAAACATTTTTTTTTAAAAAAAACAATATTTCCTCATTTTGGTAATAAAAAATATCCAAAAAAACTAAAATTTTGTCATAAATTTAGGCCAAAATGTATTCTGCTACATGTTTTTGGTTAAAAAAAATCCCAGTAAGTGTATATCTATTGCTTTGTGTGAAAGTTATAGCGTCTACAAACTATGGTATAGATAATGGAATTTACACAGCTTTTACTTTCTGACTGCTCATCACATTTCTTGAGATGCTAAAATACCAGGATAGTACAAACACCATCAAATGACCCCTTTTTTGAAAGTAGACACCCTAAGCTCTCTGCTGAGAGGCATATTGAGTCCATGTAAGATTTATTATTTTTCCCACAAGTTTCTGGAAAATGACAAAAACATTTTTTTTTTTACACAAAGTTGTCATTTAAATGATTTATTTCTCGCACAACTCATGGGTATATGTGGAATTACACCCCTAAATACATTCTGCTACTTCTACCGAGTATGGGGATATCACATGCGTGACACTTTTTGGGAGCCTAGCCACATACAGGATCCTGAAATGCAATGACCACTTTGAAAGCCTGAAGGTGCGTAACTTCCTAATTTCACTTCCTCAATACCTATCACAGTTTCGAAGGCCCTGACATGCCAGGATAACACCCCCCAAATGACCCCTTTCTGGAAATTAGACACCCCAAGGAATTTAAAAAGGGGCATGGTGAGTATTTTTCAGATCTCATTTTTTCTCACAAGGTTTTGAAATATAAAAAAAGAATAGAAAAACTATGTTTTTGTTTTTTTTCTTCAATTTCCAAAAACTTGCGGCAACAAATGAGATCTTCAAAATACTTACCATGCTTCTTATTAAATTCCTTGGGGTGTCTACTTTCCAAAAAGGGGTCATTTGGGGGGGTTAGGTGCTATCCTGGCATTTCAGGGCCTCCAAAACTGTGATAGGTAGTCTGGAGGTGTAATGAGGAAATAAAGTCCTTTAAAAGCCTGAAGGTGCTTATTGGATTTTGGAGTCCTGTGCTTGGCTAGACTGCCAAAACATCTCTCAGATGTGGTACCCCCATACTCAGGAGAAGTAGCAGAATGTATTTTGGGGAGTAATTCCACATATACCCATGGCGTGTGTGAGCAATAAATCATTTAAGTGACAATTTTGTGTAAAAAAACAAAAAACATTTTTTGTCATTTTCCAAAAACTTTTGGTAAAAAAATATATTCTTCTATTGATTCAACATGCCTCTCATCAAATAGTTTGGGGTGTCTACTTTCCAAAAAGGGGTCGTTTTGGGGGGTGAGGACGTTTTATGCCCAGCATTGGAAGTTTATGCCACACATCACTCACTCTTCTAACCACCTGAAGATCAAGCCTTTTCTGACAATTTTTGTTCACATGAAAACAAATCTGTATTTTTTGCTAGGAAATTAATTTAAACCCCCAAACATTATATATTTTTTTAAAGCAGACACCCTAGTGAATAAAATGGTGGGTACTTCAATTGTTTATGGCACATAGTACTCACGCAGCGATTTTTCAAAAGCAATTTTTTTTAAAAAATACACTTTTTTTACTTTTAATGCACAAAAACACAATATATTGGCCAATTATTTGGTAAGATATAAAAGATGATGGTATGCCGAGTAAATAAATACCAAAACATGACATGCTTTAAAACTGCGCATGCCTCGTGCAATGGCGACAAACTGCATACATTTTTAATATCCATAGGCAACACTTTAAAAGCTACCATTTTAGATTTACAGAGGAGGTCTAGTGTTATAATTACTGCCCTTGATCTGAGGTTCACGGCATACCTTACATGTATGGTGCAGCCGCTGTTTACATACCGGCACAGGGTCAACGCTTGTGCACACAGTTGTGCGTGCATGGGAGGGGCGAGTTTTTTGTTTGTTTGTTTTTTAAGCTATTTTGATTTTTTTAAATTATTTTCACACTGTACCTTTCATATTTTTTTGTTTTTATCACTTTTAATGCTATCACAGGGAATGCAAATATCCCCTATAACTTCAATGGGCATTGTCATATATTCTTTTTTGGGAAACCAAAATCGGTGTGATCAGATGCTTTCCCAATTTATAAATGGTGCTGTTTATATCCTGCGAAACTGAAGTGATGAAATGCTTGTAGCTTCCGAATTCTTAGACTAAAGAGATGATTGGCACCACTCTGGTCTCCAATCAGCTCTATGGTCAGCTGGCAGAAACACTGGCTGCATTTTCAGGTTCCCCCGATGGCACGGGACTGCCCGAGAAGGCCATGGAAGGCAGAGGGGGAGGGGGTTGTCATATCCCGTTGCTTGTAAAAGCAATCCTGCAGCCAATTAGCCACTAGGATTGCTTTTACATGAAAGCCGATCGCTGGCTGAAAAAAACAATACCAGGATGATGCCTGCAGCTGTAGGCATCATCCTGCTACAACCAGTCAAAGTCCAGTGATGTACCAGTACATCGCTTGACCTTGTTGGGTGTATATGCTATGTTCTTTTTTTTTTGTATGCAGCCTGTGGACTGAATGAATAAAAGAGAAGAAATCTCTGCCAAAAAAAGTGTGTGGTATGCCCACCATTAGAATATACCTCCCTGCATCCACCCACTTCTAATGGTGGGCACACATTAGGTCACACTTTGCCACATGCGCCAGTTCCAAGATTGTACAAATGTCTAAATAGTGGCACGCTTGAATAAAAATTGTCTACGTATAAGTGGTACCCCAAATGGAAAAAGGATGACACCAAGTCCCAAACTATCTTGCACTGCTCCCCATGTAGTCTGGGCATCCGGGGGGCTCCATGTGACTATCTATTCCTTCGTAAATCCGAAACTTGTAAGTATAGCCTGTTGTCCTCTCACAGGTCTTCTACATCTTGACCCCATTACTGGCACGCTTGCTGGAGAGAAATTGTTTGAATGCAAGGCGGCCAGAAAAATTAATGGACTCATCAATGCAGATGTTTTGCTGGGGAGTATAGACATCTGCAAATTTTTGGTTAAGGTGATTTGCGAGGGGTTGAATTTTGTGGAGCCGGTCAAATTCAGGGTCACCCCAAGGATGACAGAGTGCATTGTCATTGAAATGCATAAACACATTATATTCTCATATCTATGCCTGGCCATGGCAGCAGAGAACACGGGCATATGATGAATCGGGTCTGTGGACCAATACAACCACAATTCATTTCTTTTAGTAATGCCCATGTTGTGGGTTAGGTCCAAAAAAAATGTAAATTCGGAAACTAATGATAAATTGTTGTGCATATAAATTGCTTTGATCCACAAGCAACGCATACAGATATTCTGTGAAAAACAGCTCCAAAAATCAAGGAGGTATGTGAAAGGCCAAGATGTACTAGACTGCTGGTACTCGCCAGTTCACCAAAAGGTAGAGCGGCACTAGTACTGGCACTCTGCTGCATATGAGAGTAAGCAAAAGGGCTAAACGCAGGTGCTGGCAGGTGCCAGGGCTGATCCCGCTAACGCTGCATTTTTGGGAACGCTATACTAATGTTAACGCTGGTATAGTGCTGATCTGATCAAAGATATTGATCCATTCAGACACTATACTAGCAATGGAGGTTTATTGTGCATGAGCGTGCTCCTGGCAATCAAGGGGTTAAATGTGATGACTGGTGTACTGAAGGGCAATCTGACACTATCTGGGAGGGGCGTGAAAACCACAGGAGAGCAAATCATGTATATATATATATATATATATATATATATATATGTAATTTTGCGCACCCATGCCACCCTGTAGCAGTATTTCTGCTATAGGGCAGTCAGGAAGCGTTTACAGAAGCGGTTTGTGTTACGTCGCTGCGTTACTTTGACAATTGCGCGGTCATGCAACCCTGCACCCAAATTTAATTTCCATCCTTTTTTTCCCACAAATTGAGCTTTCTTTTGGTGGTATTTGATCGCCTGTGCGTTTTTTATTTTTTGCGCTATAAAAAAAAAGGGTGACAATTTTGAGAATAAAAACAATATTTTGGACTTTTTGCTATAAAACATGTCCAGTAAAAAAATGTAAAAATCAAATTTCGTCATAAATTTTGGCCAAAATGTATTCTGTGACATGTCTTTGCTAAAAAAAATCCCAATACGTGTAAATTAAAAACGTGAAAGTTATAGCGTCTACAAATGGCGGGAAAGATACTGGGATTTTTTTTTTATATACTAATAATGGCGGCCATCAGTGATTTATGACAGTGATCAGCGACTTATGGCGGGACTGCGGTGGACATTTTGACACGGGGGGAGACTGACTTGGGGTCACTGACATCCCCATTGACACAAATACAGTGATCAGTGCAAAACAAAACACTGACACTGTACTAATGGCACTGGGGAGGCAAGGGTTAACTTTTTTTAGGCAATGGAAGGGTTAACAGTGTGAGTGGAGTGTTTTACTAGGGGGTAGGGATGTGTACTTCACAGGAACATGCTGATCCTGAGAGATAAACTCTGTTCTCAGGATCAGTGTGTTAGAAGCTGACAGGGAGCAGAGCTGCATTGTAAAACAATGCAGCTCTGCTCTGTGTTATTGTTTGCCAGCAATCACCGGGATCCGGCAGGTAATGACCGGCTGGGACCCGGTGATTGACACCCGCTGCCGCGATCGGCGGGACGGGTAGAGCGGGTGCGCGCCCCCTACCTGTTTTGCAAAATGACGTTTTAAAATGTGATTTTGCCCAGCGGTGCCACCTTGTGGCCGTTTTTCTACAGTGGCTGGACAGCAAGCAGTTAAAATCCCTGCAATGTACATAGGTCACCCAGAGGGGAATGTTTTTTTGTCAACAAAAGTGGAGTTAGGCTCCATTCACACTTATGCGACTTGTCATGCGATGTTGGGGTCCGAAGTTGCATGACAAGTTGCCCCCCATGTTTCTCAATGGGTACAATTTATATATGTGCGACTTCAAGTCACAGTGACTTCAAAGTAGTTCCTGTACTACTTTGGTCCGACTTTCATGTGACTTGTTGGCCATAGACTTCAATGTAAATCCTCCAAAGTTGCATGAAAGTTGCACCTGAATGTTGTTACATGTGACTTGTGTGCGACCTATGTGTGACTTTGTACAGCAGAAACAATTATCCTTGGTCAAAGCCACAGTCGCACTCATCCAAAGTCACATCAAAGTGATGCCAAAGTCACAATGAAAATCGCACGATTTTGAATTTGCACAAGTGTGAATGGAGCCTTACTCCTTAAGAAAGAAAATGACCTGTAAGAGAATGAACACACTTGGAATGTATGTAACTGATCTAAACTGAGGGTTCAGCTGGGCTTTAACCTTGACATTCTGGTAAATTGGGCAAATGCACGGCAAGTAAGGTTTGGATAAATGTACATTTGTGCACTTAATCTCAGAAACAAGCATGCGGCACAAAATATAGAGGACTTTTTAAAAGTGGGTGAATTCGTGATGGAAAGAGATATGGGTATCCTTTTACATCATGTGATCATGTGATTTCAATCTATAGCTTCTAAAGCTAGCAAGTTAATTTCCTTTATTAAAAAAGACCAAACTCAACTGAGAGAGACAATCTTTGCCCTATACAAAACATTAGCTTAACCTTATATTAAATATGCAGTAGAGATGAGTACAACCAGTGCAAGCATGTCAGTTAAATTGTATGCCCAGCCAAAATGATTCGTTTTGGATAAAATGGTAAAGATCTAGGACCCCTGTTAGGTACCTACTATTCCCTATTATAGAGATTTATCCTCACTTCCTGTCCTGTTGACAGTGTTTTTACCAAACAGGAAGTAAGGGTAATTCTTTAACAGTTACCAAGGAAAATTATAAAAAAAAAACCTTTTCTTTAGTAGAGCAGAGGAAAGTGAAACCTCTGTCAAATGTTATTTCTGTCTCTGGTTTTGTTGTAGATTTTCCTTTTGCATCCTGTCTGGTAAACCATTGTCAGCAGGACAGGAAGTAAGGATAAATCTCTCTAATGAAGCCAGGACAGCAGTAAAAACCTGACAGTGTTCTAATGCTTTGCAGCTCTATCCAAAACTAAAAAAAAAAGGTTTTGCCTTGGCATTTATTTTAAGGACATTCACTTATGAGTTACTCACACCACTGATATTTTGCTGCAATATGTGCATTTGTTATGACATCCGTGGACTTCATCATTCAATCAGGGGAAATGGTTGATATAAGGTATGGATTTTGTTCAAGCAACCATAGGCTACAGAGTAGGAAAATGAGAAAGAAACAGCTGTTGTATTCCTGCACTGTCATTACTACTTTTAAAACAGCGAGTGGTATTTTGCATCAGCGTTTAAGATTGAACAGAATTTGCGTGTTCTCAAAATTGCTTTCAAAGTAGCTTGTGCCTGTTGGGTTGATACGAGACAGCAAATCTCATTTTCCATTTTAGAAATGTGGAAAAAAACTTAAAGTTTCTGAGGGTCACACTATTAACCAGCTTTCCTATGCTTTTGTGAAACTGCAAAAATGATGAGTTATCTTTTTTAGATCTATTATACTCAAAAAGGGTTGTGTCAATGCAAGTAACTAGTTAAATATTGTGCAGCAAGCATGTATTCAAGATCGTATATGGTCATGCCCCAGCTTTCAATATACCAAGTTTGTTTGCAAAAGGAATAAAAAAAAAACTTCCTGCAAAACAAAATCATCTTGGTATGAGATACCCATATAAAAAGACAAGTATTTTTCACAAATGTAATAGGCCATCTGCAGCACATTACACTTTTTTTTCCAAGAGAACAATTAAACTAAATGTATCTTCCAGATATACTTATACTTATTTTTGTTCTCTTTAGGCATTGATATCCCCTTGCTTTAGATTTGCATTTGTAATAGCTCCATGTTCTAAGGCCACAGCGCACCATTTGTATCATAAAATAGAAAATTAATGCAGTTGCAAATACCTGTCAAGATAGAAGAAAGAGATAAAATATTCATTCCCTGTTATTTTTACTTCTTGATGTACTCTTTAGTGTTAGGCCCATTGCATTCTGCTGTGACTTTAGGCAGTTCACAAGGAATACATTATTACGAATTTGCATGTGTAATAACCATGCAACTGAATACAATATGCTTCATCCTCAAAAGGGAATCAAAATATTCTTAGCAAATATCTGCAGAGGCATACAGGGGAAAATGGATGTGTTGTTTTCCTTATTTATTGCTGTTCTTGTTAGGCAGGGGTAGGCTTGTACATCTGACTTCCTATGAATATCTTTTATGGATACTATAGATGGAATACAAATTATATTTGGCTTTTTCAAACAGGATACCTTCTATCAGGTGTTTCTTGCAGGCTGCTTTGTTAGTGTGATCTGCACTGCATAAGATTCAGATTTTTGTGCACTAGTCTGCTGGCTTACTGCTCCATTTTTGTATAACCTACTTTGTCAACTATTCTGGAAAGGAATCAATGCTCAATGCAAAGTGGTAGTAAACTCCATTTTAGAAAAAAGCCTGACAGGCATGGTATTTATGACAGAAGAGACCCTATCGGTCTTTTCTGTCATAAATGCTTCCTCCTGCCTGCCAGCCATCACTGTACAGCTCAGCAAACATTTACAGCCCCAGATCTCTGTCGTGTGGACGTGACTCCCGCATGCATGCATGCATGGAAGTGACTTTATTGCAGCCCAGCCATTCATTGGGGAGAAGGCTCCTGAACATTGCTCGGCACTGTTCTGTTATCTTGACGCTATTAGCGAGGCTCACAGGGTTTATGGAGGGAGTGCATGGCTCCGGTACGATGAGCAGTTTCGGCAGCGGAGGGCTGTTCGCCCGTCGTTGCGTTGGGACCATAAGGACATTGGCCTTTGGATGCGGCTCATGACTCCGGCGAGGGCCCCTGGTCTGTTTTTCAGGGCGGGGCCGGTGGTTCGTTCTCCCTGGGACAATCGGCCTCAAAGCAGAGGGGTTTCTGCTGGCAGTTCCAAGAGGGCGCTTGCCATTTCGGAGGGTCCTGCTGTTTTAAGCACGAATGTTCCGGTTGCGGTGGCTCCCATCCTTTGTCGCGCTGTTTCAAGCGGGGTAGAGGCCTTCCAGGAGAGCATGCAGGTAAGAGGGACGATGCCGGTGAGGGTGGAAAGGATGCGGCCTTTCCTAATTAGATATCCTGATCGGGCAGCCGCCGTGGTGCTGGCAGCAGGGTTTTCGGAGGGTTTCCGCATCCCGTGTAATTTGACTTCGATTCCCCCCTTAGCTCGGAACTTACGGTCGGCCTTGCAGCATGCAGAGGTGGTAAGGAAGTGGGGTTGGGACGCATGGGCGGTCTGTTTTCTTATCTGGTTGTTTCTCCCTTGGGTGTGGTGCCCAAGAAAGAGCCGAATGCGTTTAGGTTAATTCACCACCTGTCCTTCCTGAAAGGGGGGTCGGTGAACGACGCTATCGATCCTGAGTCGTGTTCGGTGTCTTACACATTGTTTGATGCGGTGGTTTTCTGAGTTCGTCGGTATGGGCGCGGTGCGCTCATGGCAAAATCAGATATTGAGTCAGCGTTTCGGCTGTTGCCGGTACATCTGGACAGTTTTCGTTTCTTGGGTTGTCATTGGCAGGGCTTGTTTTACGTTGATAAGTGCCTTCCCATGGGGTGTTCTATATCTTGCGCTTTGTTCAAGAAGTTCAGTTCGTTCGTGGAGTGGGTGGTGCGGGATGTCTCGGGGGTGAATTCGGTCATCCACTATTTGGATGATTTTCTTTGTGTGGGTCCGCCAGCTTCCAGAGTATGCGCAGTTTTGCTGGCCACTTTGCAACACGTTGCTGAACGTTTCGGGATTCCTCTGGCATTGGACAAGACGGAGGGCCTGGCTTCCGTGATGACTTTCCTGGGCATTGTTTTGGATTCGGGCGCAATGGAGTCCCGGCTGCCTGAAGACAAGCTGTTGGCCCTACAAGGGGAAATACGTGGGGTACTGGGCAAGCGAAAAATTCAGCTGCGGGCCTTGCAGTCGTTGTTGGGCAAACTTAACTTCGCTTGTTGTATCCTGCCGATGGGTCGGGTGTTCTGCCTTCGGTTGGCGGCGGCGACGGCAGGGACTACCTCCCCTTTACATTTTATTCGCTTGACTTGGGAGCATCGGGAGGACTTGCAGATTTGGCACACCTTTTTGGATTCTTTTAATGGGTGGGCTCTGTGGATGTCTGGCCCAGTCAGCAATTTTGACTTGGAATTGATCACAGATGCGGCGGCTTCCGCGGGATATGAGGTCTTTTTCCGGGGTCGGTGGAGGGCGGCTCTGTGGCCTGCTTCCTGGTGGAAGACGGATTTTCTTCGTAACTTGGTGCTGTTGGAACTTTTTCCGGTGGTGTTTGCGGTTGAGGTTTGCTGGGAGAATTTTCGGAATCAAAAGGTTCGTTTTCACTGTGACAATTTGGGGGTGGTTCAGGTCATCAATCGGGTCTTGGCTTCCTCGCGGCCAGTGGTGGGCTTGCTTCGCCATTTAGTGTTGCGTTGCCTGCAGCTGAACGTTTTTCTCCATGCTGTGCATCTCCCTGGGGTTGATAACATTCTGGCTGACGCTTTGTCTCGTTTTCAGTGGGACAAATTCCGAGAGTTGGCGCCGGCGGCGGAGCAATGCTGGGTTCCTTGTCCCGACTGGCTGTGGGAGATTGCCTTGGGGTTATGGCAGGCTGGATCCAGCGTTCGCTGAGTGAGGCGACATGGTCCACATACTCTAAGGTCTGGCGGGAGTGGCTGGACCTGCTACAACAGGTCGATATTGATCCATGGGGGCCGGAGGTGGGTTTGGCAGTGTTGTACTTCTTGGCGAGGAACTTGGAGCGGGGGGTGTCGGGTGCTGCAGTGGATCACCGGCTGGCTGGTTTGGCTTTTTTCTTTAAGTTACAAGGGTGTCGGGATTTCACAAAAGATTTTTGCGTTCGACAGGCCCTTGGGGGTTACCGTAGGGCTCATAGCTGTAGGGATTCCCGTCATCCGGTGTCCTTTGAGTTGTTGGGGTCTTTGTTTGCGCATCCGCAGTCTGTGTGTTCTTCGGATTTCGAGGTGTGCTTGTTTCGGGCGGCCTTTGTAGTGTCCTTTTTTAGGGCATTGCGTATTGGTGAGCTCGTTAGTCCATCCAAATCGGTTCTTGGGGGGTTATTTGTGGATGAAGTCGTGTGCTCCGGTGAATGGGTGGAGGTGCTCGTCCGTGGGTCTAAGACGGACCAATTGGGTCATGGTGCGCGGGTGCGGTTTTTTGCTTTTCCAGCATTGCTGGAGTGCCCGGTGTGTGCGGTTAGGGAGTTTCTGTCCCGTAGTCCGGTGGGGCAGGGGTCTTTTTTCATGCATGCTGATGGGTCCCCTTTAACTCTCTTTCAATTTGTGTCAGTTTTTCGACGGTGTTTAATGGCTGTTGGTTTGGATGCATCTTTGTATGCTTCGCACTCGTTTCGGATAGGGACTGCTAAGGAGGCTGCCCGGTGGGGTTTGTCGGATAAGGTAAAACGTATTAGTAGGTGGGATTCACAGAGATTTCGCTTGTACGTTCATCCGCATCTGCTGGAGGACTAGTGGGTGGGTCCCGTGTTCTGTTTGTCTCTGGGCTGGGGGGGAGTCTGTCCTGTCTCCCTGTATGTCCTGTATGTATTGTTCTGGTTGTAGTGATTGTCCTTTTCTTTCAGATGGAGCGGTGTGCCTAGTGTGGATCCTGGGTCACTCCTACGTGTTTTGGGGGTCAGGCGGGCTGATGTGAGGCCTAATGGCAGGCAGCTGGGGTTGGCTAGGCAGGAGGCTTGTGTCCACTGGATAGGTGTGTCGGGTATGTTGTGGGGTCGTGTGCTAACTGAGGTGCAGCGTTTTGCTCGCCTGGATAGACCACCAGATGTTCTGGTGCTTCATGCGGGTGGCAACGATTTAGGGGTTAAGTCCATGCGGGAGCTGGTACGGGATGTCAAGCTGGACTTTCTTCACTTACGAAGGGATTATCCAGAGATGGTGGTGGTGTGGTCAGACATAGTCGCCCGCACCTCTTGGCGTTTGGCATGGTCGGTGGAGCGGCTCAACAAGGCTCGGATCAAGGTCAACAAGGAGGTGGGGCGCTACTTTATTCGCAATGGGGGGTTGGTGGTCCGGCACTTGGAGTTGGAGGTGGATACTTGGCGGTATCTTCGGAGTGATGGGGTGCATCTGAATGCAGTTGGGAAGGATTTATGGTCCCTGGGTCTACAGGACGGAGTACAGAGGGCAGTTCGTTTGTGGCATGGCACGCATGGGTAAGGGCTTACCCAGCGTGCTGTGGCGGTTGTTGGTCTTTGGAGGCGGTTCTTTTCTTGGAAAGTACAAATAATGGTGTGGGACCCATTGGTGGTATGGTGTGCCTGGGGACATTCCAGTTAACCAAGGATTAACTGGAAGGTGGTGGTGCTGCACTGCGGACGGTATGGTTGTCTCCAAGCTGGTTGGTTGCGGCTGGAGGCCTAGTCTAATATGGTTGTCCGCAGGTGCATTTCGGATCGTTTCGGGTGCCTTCGAAGACCAACAACAACTCTTTATGTTTCTGTTATAAGGAATGGTTGGTGTATTTAAACTTGATTTGTTAATAAAAGGCCGTGTTGGCCATTTTTTACTCCAAAAATTGGTGTTATGTTTTCTGTAAGTATAATTTTTTTTCAAAATTTTCAGTTGTTTTTGGTTTGTTTAGCAAAAAATCCTCATCAGTGCCACCTATCAGTGCCGCCTATCAGTGCAATCTATCAGTGCAGTTATTGGTTTGTTTAGCAAAAAATAAAAAAAACTGAGGTAATTAAATACCACCAAAAGAAAGCTCTATCTGTCTAAAAATAATGATAAAAATTTCATATGGGTACAGTGTTGCAATTGGCATTCAAAGTGCGACAGCACTGAAAGCTGAAAATTGGCCTGGGCAGGAAGGGGGTATAAGTGCCCTGTAGGCAAGTGGTTAAAGAGCTCACTACTCTCAGATCTCCGCTTTAGCTCTACCACATACATTTCTGTAACTATGTACAAATATCCATATAATACCTGGAATTCATCTTTAACCCCCTCCTGGATTATGAATAGCATTTCTGCATATGTAAAGGGCAAGCTCACCTTTAGTAACAATTTACACCTGTGTTTAGGGTGTAACAACTAACTTGTTACTAATGCAGCAGCCTTGCACCTCCCCCATCCCTGCTTATGACAGTAGCCAGGGCATCCTTCCCCCACACCCACTGTCACAATTTAAAAACAGAGCAGCTCTGCAAGGTAAAGGGGTTAAGTTCCACACTGCTGTACCTGTTTCTAATGCAATCTCTTGGGCAATAGCTTGCCCAGCAGCCCCCTGGGGGTTACAGTTGTCTATAAAATTTGCATCCTATTGATGGTAATGCAATTTGGTGAATCGATCGAAAAATTCACTGACGAAAATTTTTCAGACAAACACCACTTCACTGCTAGAAGCTCTGCCATGGATGACCCCACCACATGGCAAGTAACCATAACAAATAACCTGAGGCTGCCTATTGAGGAATGTATGCAAGTACCAAACACCATTTGAGCAATTCAAGCATGAATCTACAAATGCGCAAAACATAGTTACATAGTCTGGTTGAAAATAGGCACAAGTCCATTTAGTTCAACCAACAAAAAGGAAAATAAAATTAAATCCTTTGTACACAATCCTATACCCACAGTTGATCCAGAGGATGGCAAAAAAAAAACACAGCAAAGCATGATCCAATTTGCTACTGCAGGGAAAAAGAATTCCTTCCTGACCCTCCAAGAGGAAATTGGATATTCTCTGGATCAACTTTACCTATAAATATTAGTATCCAGTTATACTATGTGCATTTAGGAAATAATCCAGGACTTTTTTAAGGCAATGCACTGAGCTGGCCAGAACCAGCACTTGAGGAAGTCTATTCCACATTTTCACAGCTCTTACTGTGAAAAAACCTTTCCATATTTGTAGATTAAATCTCTTTTCCTCCAGGCGTAAAATGTGCCCCCTTGTCCTCTGTGATGACCCTAAAATGAATAACTCTACACCAAGTTCAATATATTAACCACCTATGTATTTATACATGTTGATCATATCCCCCCTTAATCTCCTCTTCTCAAGAGAGAATAAATTCAGTTTCTCTAATCTTTTCTCATAGCTGAGCTCCTCCGTGCCTCGTATCAGTTTGGTTGCCCTTCTCTGCACTTTATCAATTTTCCCAATATCCTTTTTGTGAATTGGTGCCCAAAACCAAACTTCATATTCCAGATGAGGTCTTACTTATGATTTGTACAGGGGCAAAACCTCTATAATCTATACCTCTCTTAATACAAAAAAGAATTTAGCATGCTTTGGAAACTGCAGCTTGGCATTGCATGTCATTATTAAGGTTATGATCTACTAAAAATTCCAGGGCCTTCTCCACCATTGATTCCCCCAGTTGTATTCCCCCTTTTATATATATTGCATGCATTTACTTAGCCTCCAAGTGCATGTCTTTACATCTATCAACATTAAAACTCATTTAATATAATATGAAAGTGCTATTAAGAAAAATCACATACTACAACAACAGTGAAGTCCAATCCTTAATCAGTCCATCAAATATGAACCATAACCTTCCTGTGTCAACACAGTGAAAAATAAAGTCCAAAAATGAAATATGATAAAATCAATCCTTCCAATTGGACACAATTCTATAGAGTTTGAGAAGAAGAATTACAAACAAACCTAAAAGACCAACAATGGGGAAAGATTTTCAATCTAATACCCAAGGGTAAATATCTATTGGACTCCTACAATCAGGATATAGGTGCTTTTCCAGTGGTACTACACACCACAGAAACAGCTTCCTGAAAGAAAGCTCACATTGGTAGTAATACAATTTTCTCCCATGGAACTTTTTTATACTCTCTAGCAGGGGCACCTAACATGTTTAAATTTGTTCCTTGCAAATCTTCTTTAAGGGGAAGGGTAATTAGAAAATTATATAACATATCATAAAAAGGCTCTATTGCAAATGTGTGTACTTATCCATTGTTATATTGATACACTTACATAGGATATACACTCACCAGACACTATAAGGTACACCTTGCTAGTACCCCCTTTTGCCTTCAGAACTGCCTTAATTCTTTTTGGCATAGATTCAACAAGGTGTTGGAAACATTCCTCAGAGATTTTTCTCCATATTGACATGAATTACTGTTGCCTTTCTATCATCTCAAACTAGTCTGCCCATTCTCCTATGACCTCTGACATCAACAAGGCATTTTCGTCCACACAACTGCCAATCAATGTGTATTTTCTCTTATTTGGATCTTTCTCTGTAAACCTTGGAGATGGTAGTGTGCAAATCCCAGTAGATTAGAAGTTTTTGAAATACTCAGACCAGCCTGCCTGGCACCAACAACCATGCCATATTCAAAGTCACTTAAATCCTCTTTCTTCCCCATTCTGATGCTTGGTTTGAACAAGCAAGTCATCTTCACCATGTCTAGATGCCAAATTGCATTGAGTTTCTGCCATGTGATTGGCTGATTAGCAGTTTGTGTTACCAAGCAAATGAACAGGTGTACCTAATAAAGTGACCGATGGGTGTATGTCACCATACTTTTTAGAGGGACCCCCTTGTTTTGCATGGAGAGTCCCCTTAAATCCCCCTTAAATTCCTGGATCCCTAAAATACTGGATCTGAAGGTGATTTTTGCTGTAGGTTGTGCTAAAGTGACATTTACAACAAATAAAAACAGCAAATAAACTTCTCCATAGGTACCTCGAAATACATAGCAGACCCTTGGAGAGGGGTTTTAAAGGAACATGGCAATGAAATGTCTTTTGCCAGACATTTTGAACATGTTTTTTCTTTTCCTTTCTTTTGCCTTTTTTTGTAGAGATAACAACAAATTCATTCAGCAAAAAATGTAACAAGTCAGGAGAGATGAAGGGGATGATCAGCGCAAAACTGAACAAAGTCCTGGGCTATCCTGGTGTGGGGTGCTGGTGGTGTTGTGGATGAACGTGGGTTGGCCCATGTGGCACTAAGGGCAATGCTTCTAACAAGTACTGTAGCAGACTCTGTAGGGTGAGAGAAGGAGAAGAAGCGCCTCAAAGTGTAGCATATCACTTTAATAAGGTAGAAAGGTAAAAGCAGTCACATGGTTGAGGTTAATATAAGCAGTAAAAAACCGTGGTAGGTTGTAACATCGGTCAGATGGGTGTACAGGTTGAGGAACTATCATCAGAATGGAGGATGGTGTAGTCAGCGTGCCGCAGGAGCACCGTGGTGCCTGGAGGGGAACAGTTGAGGAGCCGGCCGGCGTGCACGTCCTCTCTTCAGAGCCAGGTGGAACGCTGGAACGCAGCGGCGGTGTGGCCGTGATGACGTCAGATACCCAGAATGCACTGCAACGTGTTTCGGAGCATGCGCTGGGCTGCAAAGGCAAAAGTGCGCTCCTTTATCAAGCAGGGGGAGGTGGAAGAACGATGTTGTCTTTATACGGAAATGGGAGGCTAGTTGACAGTTCAGATCAGGCACCAGCCTGTTGGTTTTTTATGGATTGGATGTGAAAGAATCTTTTTAGGGTAAGGTTGCGGATGAATTTGTTTAGGTCTTTGAATAATGTGAACAGGTTTGGTGGGGAGGTGGGGGTAAAGTTTAGACCCCGATTGAGCTGATAATTGATGGTTCGATAGGTTGAAGATTTTTACAATTTGTGATGTTTGTGTTTGGTGTGTTTACTTCGTCCCCCCCCCCACACCCTCTGTGTGTTTTCTTTTTCCGTTGGGGGGTTTTAGGCCTAAAAAAGGAGAAGTGGTGGTAGGTGAAGAATGGGTGGAGTTGAGATTAGTTATGGAGATTGGTTATGGGAGTAACAGATCCAAAGGTGATGCCGATGGTGCTTGGGGTGGAGAGGGGTGTGGGTTGGGTGGCGTTTGTGTGGGTAATGGTGATGGGGTCCTGGGTGTCTATGGGAATGTTGACTACAGAGTTGGGTACCGGGGTGGTGATGGTGTGAGTTATAGTAGGAGTGCTGTTAGAGTTATTTTTGGAAATGTGTTGCAAAGGTTTTGTGATGTTAGAGCGGGATCGATGTGTGTGTTGTGATGTCCGTTGGCTCATGTTGATGGGATAGTGGTCGTGTTGTAAGTGATTGGACCTTTTGGGTCTAGGGGACCGTGTTGGGATAAGAGGTGGTATGGGTTCACGTCGTTTGGTGTGGTGTTGTGTCGTGCAGAATGCGCGGGAGACGATTAAATCCATGAGGGAAGGGATGGTGTGGTTTTTCCATGTGAAAACTTTGTTGTGATTATAGTCATCTAAGTCTCTTTTGAATTTGGCGAGTTTGTTTGATACTATAAGATTCTATACTATTTTTTTTCATCATCCTCACTATTACAATTATTTTGTTTATTTTTATTCCATCTGTTACAATTACTATGTCCACCACTTCTATTAAGTCCTTAATCACTAAAATCCAATTATCATCACACCATTTTCAACCATATGGGCTATTTGTCATACCATTGTTACTGTGATTTACTGTTCATTATTTACTAAGTGTACCACTGTCTTCCCATTTTGATGTATCACTGGTGCAAGGCGATCTCTTCATTTTTATTTTTATTTTAATTTTTATCATCATTTTTATTTTTCATTATGTTACTTCTTTGTTATTTTTATTTTATTTTTAATTTTATTTTTATTTTTTTATTTTATTTTTATTATTTTAATTTATTCTTATTTTTTCCATCCTTTTCCTATTGATTGTTTTTCACCCATCTCATGTACTTTTTTCATTTGTTCATCGTTCCCATCCATTGATCTTCCACATTTAATTTCCACAATTTTTTCCCCTCTTTTTTAATTTTTTTTCTTTTTTTGTAAATTTCCCCCCTTTTTTTCTCCGTGACTTTCCATCCACTTACATTCTAATCTACTTTTCTTTTTACAACAATGGTTCAATCACTTGTTTAATCACATGTGTACCCATCTCATTAGTTTATTGAACTGTCAATTAGCCTCCTATTTCCGTATAAAGACAACATAGTTCTTCCACTTCCCCCTGCTTGATAAAGGAGCGCACTTTCGCCTTTGCAGGTCAGCGCATGCTGAGAAATGCATCGTAGTGCATTTTGGGTATCTGGAGTCATCACGGCCACGCCGCCGCTGCGTTCCACCCAGCTCTGAAGGGAGGACGTGCAAGCCAGCCGGCTCCTCAGCTGTTCCCCTCCAGCCACCATGCTGCTCCAGCGGCATGCTGACTACACCATCCTCCATTCTGATGACAGCTCCTCACCCTGTACACCCATCTGACCGATGTTACAACCTACCACGGTTTTTGAATGCTTGCATTAACCTCAACCATGTGAGTGCTTTTACCTTTCAACCTTATTAAAGTGATATGCTGCACTTAGAGGCGCTTCTTCTCCTTCTCTCAAAAAATGTAACAAGATCCAGGGACTGTAGTGGAAGCCTCTGTTAGCTCACCAGTGGATGTGGTTGATCTATGTGGTGTTTTCCCCCTACTTTGCTATTGTGATTGCTAGATCAGCTAACATAAATAATACTCAGAAATGTCACTGCTTACCAATTGTTTTGCTAAATGGCTATATAAATACACCCAGTAATTTTTAATTGTTGTCTCAGCAACTGTTTTTTCCTAGCTGGCTTTTTTTTATCTCAATTTAAAAACATTACTGGTGGACCTTTTGAATATAGTTATTTGTATAACAAGCACTGATTTCTCAAAAGTAACATTTCCTTTATTCTTTGACAGATGTGATGCAGTTATTTAGAGTTTTATCTGCAATGCCAGACTGTGTTGGCAAAAAACACTCAATTAATCTTGCTCTTTCTATTTTACCTTGATTTCTAGAATTATAACACATACCAGATCATGCCTCCAAGTCTGCAACCAGCACAAGCTTTCATTAGAGGAAAAAAGTGTTGCAAAAACTGTGTACTTATCACAAAACCATGACAAGAAATCATTCATGACATGTCACCTAGTAAGCTGTCACTGATGCAACAATCAAACTCATACTGCAGATAAAATCAGTCAACCTCTTAACTAACTGGAATACCAAAAACACTATCTACATTTTCTATTACACTGACATGTCTCACAAATTGATTCTTGACATATGCGATATATAAATTGTGGCAATAAGTCATAAGTGAAGTAAGTATATCATATTTGCAGTTAAATATAGATAAAATACGGATGTGAGTGAATAAAACATATTTATTTGTATCTGACATTTTCTGCCACAACATGTTTTATATTACGCTACCCCAGACTATACATTTTGAATAGGCCCTAGCACAGCAAATCCAGCAAATGCAGTACTATAGTATATACAATGTACTTTAGAAATGGTGGAATGCCTGCAAGCTATAGAAGAAGAAATAAAATACTTTCATAAAGCAGAGCTACTACTCAGTGGTCTTCCTGACACCCATGGGACACGTGTTACAGCACTTGACTGTCACCCAGATAATGAGATTGCCCTGGAATATGCTAAAGGCAAGCTTATGGAATAATATAAATGAAAAATAAAAGATACAAACAGTGAAAATACTATTACAAGACATACACTAAGACAGGGGCGGACTGACAACTCATAGGGCCCCCGGGCATTAGGGGATCATGGGGCCCCTGTGTCCTTGCCCACACAAAAAAGCCTATAAAAAAGGTACCAGGGGCATTTCATGGGGCCCCTTACTGACCCCAGGCCCTCGGGCAGTGCCCGAGTGCTCTATTGGTCAGTCCGTCCCTGCACGAAGAACAAATTACCACAATAATTTTAATAAGCAGCCTGAAACACTGTATTGCTTTTATGTGCCAAAAGAGAGATCACTTAAAGACAAACTGCAGAATTTGGAAAATTAGATTAAACCAGCAAATTAGATAAGGTAAACAACAGAACACCAAAAGCGTTAAATTGGTTTTAAACCTACATCTTCCCCACACCATTAGCAACTGACTTCAGTGGAAGCACTGTAAAAATAAATGCATAAATACCTCTTTTTAAGGTTAAGCTTTCCTTTTCAGTTTGCTATCAAGCTTCAGTTTTTTTAGGTCCTTACCTCAGGCCATGCAAAGCAGAGTGTAGCTGTCAATTACATACTGTAGATACATAATTAGGTTGAAAAAAAGATGCACATCTGTCCAGTTCAACCCCATAGGCATTGCTGCTGATTAGATTCTTAACTGACAGCTTCAGCAGACATTTAAGTTAAAAGTAGACATAGCTTACTAAGTAGAAGTAGCAGAGCATGTGCACTGCATGTCCTCTGAGGAAGTGTTTTTACACGAAACGCGTCAGAGAGGTGCCCCTGACCTGTGTGCATATACCGCAAGGCCATCCTGATTGGTGGCCATATCAGATCCGGATGTTCCTGAGGATTTGGAATGATATGTGACTTCCCCTTCCTCCTGCTGATGATGGCCCTGGTGGAATGCTTAAGAATACACCTAGACTGATGACATCTAGTGGCCGACTTGCTGATGACATCTGCCTGGTATCACAAGTCCAGAGAACCAGGAGCAGGTCTTAATTGCTCCACGCGCAATTAATGCGCTGAATGGGGAAAGAACAAAAAGAGGGCACACAGGCCTAGTGCATTACCATAAAAAATGTTTAATAAAAAATAAAGTAGGTGTTGTACTCACAAACGACAATATAGTCAAGACACATCATAAAAGAACAGCTGGATCAACACCGCGCTGAGTAACAGTCCGCAATAGGGAGTTTAGACATCCACAAGGCTGACGCGTTTCGAGGACTTGCCTCTTCCTCAGAGCCACTTAATGCGCTATCTGGTTAGTGCAATGTTTGTACATTCACAACAACACAAGAGTCACGTTTATCCTTGATCATGGACTTTTGGGACACCTGCACATAATCACTTTGCTTTATTACTATAAGGACAGAGTTATTTAACATATGATATTTAACATATGATATTGTGCAATATTTATTTATTTGTTACTTCACTTGATTTTACTCACATTAGCGCTGCATACGTATTTTATAAGTGCATGTGCACTGTTGAGGCAATGCTGTAGAGGCTCTATGAGCCTAAAGTCACCGGCTTTCTGCTTACTGAAGACTGAAAACTGAGGGTTCGGCAGCATTTGATTGCTTCAGTCTAAAAAGCTGCGAGGGACAGATGCAGCATCAGACCGATGCTGCATCTACCTACTCTAGGTAAGTATAACTGTTTGTTTTTTTTATCCCCATACTTCTGTTTTGAGGAGGGGCAGGAATGTCAGCCATAACACAATGATCAACCAACATTGTTACTTGGAAATTCTGAAAAGGTTATGGGAATCTGCTTCGGAGGAAAGGACCAAAACTCTGGCCTGACAAGTAGATTCTACAAGTTGATTCTCCACCAGGACAATGGTCCTGCACATGGTGCGAGTTTCTGGCCCAGAAATCCATTCCAAAACTTACCCAACCACCTTATTCCCCTGACTTACCATGCAACTTTTGGCTGGTTCCAAAATTTTTTAAAATGGCTTAAAAGAACACAGATCTGATGACATTCCAAACATCCAGTGTGCTGTGACAAAAGATACTGCACAGCATTCCAGAAAACAATTTCTAGGAATATCTCTGGCAATGATACCATTGTCTAGAATAGCGCATAATTCACAAGGGGACTACTTTGAGGGTGACAACAGCTGATAGTGTATAGGTAAGCAAATATCTTTTACAGTTCATTCTGGGAATTAAATTGTTTCATCTACCAGCTTCATAAACAGGAAGAATGACCACAAAGTCAGTTTCTAAAAGTAACAACAGCAGAGCCCAATGGCCTGTGATCCTATACTGTACATGCTCGAACTCCAGGAATAGATGAGTATTCAGCTTATACTGTGCTCCACCTGTTACACAGCAAATATACAATTCCAAATAAACTAAAACAATATCTTGTCCAAGTAAGCAACACATTTGGCAAAATGCTTAAATTACTCTGAACAGATAATGGCACAGAGCACAAAAGTGCTAAAATGTAAGGGGGAAGGGGGGATTTATGAAAACTGGAGCAGCCCAAATCTGGAGCAGCTGTGCATGGCAACTAACCTGCTCCTCTCTTCAGCTTGTTTTGGTTAAGCTTTTAAAAATTAAAGGTAGAAGCCGATTGGTTGCCAAGAACAGCTGCTCCAAATTTTGACTGCTGCAATTTTGTTAAATTCCCCTTCTATTTCGGGGAAGCACGGAATTATGTTCCAAGACTGTCTTACCAAACAATACAGAATAAAATACTGTTAAACAGAATGAGTCACACTTTATGTGAAAGTGACAGAAGCAAGTTTTTGAAGGGAATATGCCAACAATATGTTGGGGAACCGGGGAAACACATGGCAGGTCACATTTTGACAGCCATTCACCACTTCATTTGACTCATAGCAAATTTTTGCATTACCTTATCAGTTTGATTGCTCAGATTAACTGGAAACTGTTCCACCAAGAGTGAAGTAATCATTACTATGAGATGTTGAGATAATTCTGACTGTACTTGGTTACAGGACAAAGCAAGTCTATTTTCCTCCCGTACTTTAGGTAATCCAGATTTAAACCCTTAATCTCACCATTTCAAAAATTATGGCAGTTGCCTCAATGTGAAGGTATTTTCAATACAGGGTTGATGATGTTTAACTATGTTTTAACTCCTGTCCATATGTGTTGTGCAAAGCTTCCTTGTTTCTGAGTACAGGAAGTCCCCCAGTTCCAAACATTTGACTTGTATACAATTTATACTTAAGAACAGAGGCAGCATGACATTACGCTGGTCCCTGAAACTGACGGGCTGCCATCTTGCAGCTCACTGCATGCTGCCATGCAATCCCACATCTCTGCATGGCAAGTTAACCCTTCCTTATGCTATCCTAAAAATAATTTTTAAACTGGAGTTACACTTAACAAATGTACCTGTTCCAACTTACGTACAAATTCAACCTAAGAACAAACTTGCTCATAACCCATGGATTGCCTGTACTTCATACTATTTAAAGTGGAAGTAAACCTAACTTTTTAAAATTTGCTGACAGGCATGGTATTTATGACAAAAGATTTCCTATTGGTCTCTTCTTCCATAAATGCATCCCCCTGCCTGTCAGCTGTCATGTTCACTGAGCCCCGCATGCGCAGCTGAATGAACATTTACGGCCCTGATCTGTGGCATGGCGATGTGAATCCAGTGTGCATGCATGGGAGTGACATCATCGCGGTCCGACCTATCAAATAGGTAAAGGTAGGGAACCCAGAAGGAAGACAGGGCAAAGATGGAAGAGCCCAAGGCCTGCCGGATTAATTCCACCACAGCGCGGGAGGGCACCGTTTGACAGGTAACTCTGCCGTAAGTAAACTAATATGCTGTTCATACTAGCACATTATGGAATAACCCACCTGGGGGCCCCTAAAAATAAAATTATGTAGCAGAGTTTACTACAGCTTTAAGGTGCCCAATACCAAACTTAATCACAGTTCATAATTCTCTCCTCTGGGATATTCAGGGTGCAGATTACCTGTAAGGGAATTCCTGTATGGCAACTGGCTAATAGAAATGAGCGTAGGCTCGCGCATGCACGCAGGTGCACACACGCGGGAGCGTGCCCACTGTTTCTGGCACCAGACAGACTATTTAACCACTTCCAGACCGGACACTTTTACCCCCCTCCTGACCAGGGCAATTTTCAGCTTTCAGCGCTATCACACTTTGAATGACAATTGCGCAGTCATGCAACACTGTACCCAAACTAATTTTTTACCATTTTGTAAATTGGAGACATCCTGTAAGGATTTTATTCCACTGCACAGCTTGGAGTCATCTGAAAACACTGAAATGGTATTTATAATTCCAGACCCTATATCATTTATAAATATATTAAAAAGTAAGTGTCCCAACACTGAACTTTGGGGTACACCACTGACAACCCTAGACCATTCAGAGTATGAATCATATAATAAGCACTACTCTCTGAATACAATCTTTTAGCCAGTTTTCAATCCATTTACATGCAGATTTTTCCAAGCCTGTAGACTGTAGACTTTACCTTACACATTAGCTGTGTGTGGGGAACTGTGTCATGTGTCAAACGCTTTTGCAAAATCCAAATATACCACTTCCACCCCTCTGTCCAAGGTTTTGCTCACCTCCTCATAAAAAGAAATCAATAGTGCCTTTCTTTTTATCAGAGTCCCCCCTTACATCAATGTCCCCCTTTACATCAGAACATCAGAGTATCCACTTACATCATTTCCCCTCCCCCTTACCTCAGTGTGCCCCCTCCTCCCTGATGTAAGAGGTTAAATCTGTGTGCCCCTCGCTCCCTTACCGCAGTGTGCCCCCTCTCCCTCTTACCTCAGTGTGCCCCTCGCTCCCTTACCTCAGTGTGCCCCCCTCCCCCTCTTACTTCAACATGCAACCCTCCCCCCTTACATCAGTGTACCCCCCTTACCTCAGTTTGTCCCTTTCCACCTTTACCTCAGTGTGCCCCACTTATCTCAGTGTGCTCCCCTCCCCCCTTCCTCAGTGTGCCCCCTTTACATCAATGTGCCCTCCTACCTTAACCAGAATCATTGTAGCAGAACAGCAGGAGCTTGTAGGCAGAGCAGGTGTAAATGAGGAAGTTCTGTCCTCCTCTGAGAGCTGGGGGGTGGAGCAAACAAGTGATATCATTGGTTGTTAGAACACCAGGATTCCTAGCAACCAAGGACTTGGGGGGGGGGTTCAGAGTTTTAGAGCCTTTGTTTATGCAGTGCATTAGTAAGAAAACCAAAGAGATCTTTCAACTGCAGCTATTCTTGTCACTGTCGGCTGCAGCTGAAAGATTGGTTCTGTGTAGTGAGAGCTCAGTGACAGATCAGAGAGCCTCTGGTCTACTCCTCGTCCTAGAAGAAGATGAGCCATGCCCTCCCAGAGAAGTGTTACCTGGCTCAGTCCTTCTTCGTGTATGCTGCACGCATAAGCTTTCCTGGTAAGGTTTGCTCGGCACACAGAGGTGGCATCCTCCGACACTCACACTTGCCCTTTAAGCAGTTCCCTGATGGCAGCCAGAAGTGCAGATCCCGGGGCAGCTGGGAGATGAAGTTCTAGACTTCCAGTGCCACTCAATGGAGAACAATACCGGCAGCAGGAGCGCTGCACTGGCAAGAGGGAAAAGAGGGAGCTCGCTCTCATTGCTGGGCTGACATGAGTACTGAAGTTTTTTGTGCAGTTGAAATGAGTAGTGATGTCACTGTCACTACTCCTGTCAGTGGTGGCGTCCCTTTAAATGTGATTCCCATGCTACCCCCCCCTACTTTCAGCCCTGAATACACTCACCCCCCCCTTTCCTGGTGTGATTGGCTGCATGGTCAGTTAAGTGTCTGGCATAGATTTTGTTTTTGAGCAGGGTTTACCTTTATGCCTCATTCACACCAGCATAATGTTCCATAAACCCGTGCAAAATGCTGTTTACTCATATGTGCAGGAAAGGTGTTCTATGCATCATGGACAGGTGGATGGTTGCATGGATCTTGTCAGGAATGGGTTCTGAACCCACAACCTCTGCTGCATCCTGCTGTAGCTCTTCTTACTGAGATACATGGGATGCTGGACAACATCCTGTTTGACCCTTTGGACAATCCTGCCTTATTCCTTGTTTCTTGTGAACCTTGAACTCCTTGCTCTTCCTATGAACTTCCTACTTAAACCATGCCTTTGCACTTCCTGTTGCCAGATTACTGTGCTCTCTCCAGCTGATATCTTTCTCCATGGCGTACCTGCAGTTGTCCTTATCTTCACTATCATACATTACCAACCTTTGGCTTGTTCCTTAGTGGTTTACAGACTACTCTTTGGCTTGATCCCTACCTGCTATATCTGCTACTGAACTTGCTTATTTTCTGGTGGGGTGACCTTGAGAACTGTGACTTGGTACTAATGTACAGTAAAATTCATCTGCACCATCAAGAGCTGTTGTGAATACTGGTTAGTGCTTAGACCCCACACCTTGGGTGAGCCTGCGTTATTCAACAGGCTGATCTGCTTGTGCACTCATCCTCTTGGTCGGTGGGAGCTGCTGCTATAGCTACTGGTCTTCAAACCTGACCCCTTACCATGATAGATCTGTAGGAAACAGCCCCAAGTACTAAGAGTTGTGCTTAGAGATCCATGCGGTCCATGCATCTGTCTACCTGTCATTGATTATAACAGGTTGTCTGTACATTGCTGCCTGAAACACCTGTGCCTCTAATGGTAAATATTGTGTGTTCAGTATGCCCATCTGAATAAGGCCATACATCTAGTCC
This sequence comes from Staurois parvus, assembly GCF_062004578.1. NCBI lineage: Eukaryota > Metazoa > Chordata > Amphibia > Anura > Ranidae > Staurois > Staurois parvus. Next base: position 5,782,125 of record NW_028318301.1, read on the forward strand.
AGACCCAAAGGTTGTTTTTTTTTGGGGTCCCAATTGAACTCCATATCACACCTGAAGGGTCTGGATTTTGGCGGGGACTCCAACATGGCCACCATTTTTTTTCATTACCAAGAAATTATGTCACAACCATTGTGGGTGAGAGCAAACTTGAAGAGTGAACCGTAGAACTGTTTTGTTTTTATAGTAATGCTTCTTTAGTGTTCTTAACCATTTGCCCCCTGGAAGATTTACCCCGCTTAATGGCCATTTTTTGCCATTTAGCACTGCGTTATTTCAACTGGTAATTGCACAATCATGCAATACTCTACCCAACTGAAATTGTTCTTTTTTTTTTTGCACAAATAGAGCTTTCTTTTGGTGGTATTTGATCACTAATGGGTTTTTATTTTTTTTGTGATATAAATGAAAAGACCGAAAACTTTGAAAACAACATTTTTTACTTTTGTTTAGAAAAAATATCCAGTAAACTCAAAGTTAGTGATACATTTAGGAAAAAATGTATTCTGCTACATGTCTTTGGCAAAACAAAATCCCAATACATGTATATTAATTGGTTTGTGTGAAAGTAGAAAGGAATTTTCTGTGCAGCATGTTGAGTTCATGGAGCATTTTATTTTTTGACACAAACTTTGGAAAATGACAAAAAAATGTTTTAAAGTTGTCACTTAAAATGTTACTAAACCCAGGACCATGCATTCACTATATCTGGCCTCCAACGGTACACAGGACATGGAAATGCAGTTATTTTAGTAAATATAAACTGCTAAATACCTATTCTCATCAGCATTTAGAGCAATCTTGTGACTCCTATCGGTGTTCAGCAGAGCAATTGTTAAAGCTTGTAAGAGGAGTTTTCTCTAGGAGGATGCAGAACCCCTGACCTCTGCCTGGGCAGTGCTGATTGGCCCTGTGCTGATCACATGCACTTTCCCAAGAAAAAAAAATCCTCTCTAGCAATACACACCAAAATGAGAATGTGCATTGTCTCCACACGATGTGTCTTATCAGGATATAAGAGGGAAGCACTGGAAGGAGAGGATCAGAGAAGTCAGGATCAAACAGAATTTTTACACAACAGATGATTAACCCCTTAGGTTCCACAGTGAGTATAACAAGCATGATCTACTGCACAAACAGACTGATTTTACTGTTGTGGGTTTAGTAACACTTAAATGATATATTGCTCACGCATGCCATAGGTATACAGTTGCAAGAAAAAGTATGTGAACCCCTTGGGATTACGTGGAGTTTTGCATGAATTGGCCATAAAATGTGCTCTGAACGTCATCTAAATCACAACAATCGAAGAACACAGTCTGCTGAACATAATACTACAGAAACATTAGATGTTGCCATGGTTTAATTGCACATAACATGTAAACATTCACAGTGCAGGGAGGAAAAAGTATATGAACCTTTGGACTTAATAACTGGTTGACCCTCCTTTGGCAGCAATAACCTCAACCAAACGTTTCCTGTAGTTGCAGATCAGTCCTGCACAACAATCTGGAGTCATTTTGGACCACTCCTCTTCACAAAACTGTTTCAGTGTAGCAATATTCTTGGGATGTCTGGTGTGAATCGCTCTCTTAAGGTCATGCCACAGCATTTCAATCGGGTTGAGGTCAGGACTCTGACTGGGCCACTCCAGAAGGCGTATTCTGTGCTGTTGCAGCCATTGTTTTGTTGAATTACTTGTATGCTTTGGGTCATTGTCCTGTTGCATCACCCATCCTCTGCGGAGCTTCAGTTGGCGGACAGATGGTCGTACGTTTTCCTGCAAAATGTCTTGATAAACTCTGGAATTCATTTTCCCATCAATGACAACAATCCGTCCAGGCCCTGAGGCAGCAAAGCAGCCCCAAACCATGATGCTCCCTCCGCCATGTTTTACAGTGGGGATGAGGTTTTGTTGTTGGTGTGCTGTGCCTTTTTTTCTCCACACATAGTGTTGTGTGTTCTTCCCAAACAACTCAATCTTGGTTTCATCTGTCCACAGTATATTTTGCCATAAGTGCTGTGGAACATCCAGGTGCTCTTTTGCAAACTTCAAACGTGCTGCAATATTCTTTTTGGACAGCAATGGCTTCCTCCGTGGTGTCCTCCCATGTACTCCATTCTTGTTTAATGTTTTCCTTATTGTAGATGTGTCAACAAAAATGTTAGCATGTGCCAGAGATTTCTGTAGGTCTTTAGCTGACACTCTGGGATTCTTCTTTACCTCATGCAGCATTCTGCGCTGTGCTCTTGCAGTCATTTTTACACGACGACCACGCCTAGGGAGAGTAGCAACAGTGCTAAACTTTCTCCATTTGTAGACAGTCTGTATTACCATGGACACATGAACATCAAGGCTTTTGGAGATACTTTTGTAACCCTTTCCAGCTTCATGCAAGCCAACAATTCTTGATCGTAGGTCTTCTGAGAGCTCTTTTCTGCGAGGCATGGTTCACATCAGACAGTGCTTCTTGAAACCAGTAAACACAAAACAGGTGTGTGTTTTTTAAGGGCAGGACAGCTGTCAGCAACACATCCAATATCATCACACTGATTGGAGTCAAGGTTGGCTCACTCCTGGCTCCAATTAGCTCTGGGAAAAGTCATTAAGCTAGGGCCTCACATACTTTTTCCTCCCTGCACAGTGAATGTTTACATGTTATGTTCAATTAAACCATGGCAACATCTAATGTTTGTGTAGTATTATGTTCAGCAGACTGTGTTCTTCTATTGTTGTGACTTAGATGACGTTCAGAGCACATTTTATGCCCAATTCATGCAAAACTCCACGTAATCCCAAGGGGTTCACATACTTTTTCTTGCAACTGTATGTGGAATAACACTCCAAAACACACTCTGCTACCTCTCCAGAGTATGGAAATACCACAGGTGAGAGACTTTTTGGTAGCCTAGCCACATACAGGACGCCAAAATCCAAAGGCCACCTCCAGGCTTTCACATTTCCTCATATCATTTCCTCACTACCTATCACAGTTTTGGAGGCCCAAAAATGCCAGCATAGTACAAATAACAGCCCCCCCCCCGTGGACCAATCACAGCTCTCCGGGAAGTCAGTAATAGCAAGAGATTACCTCTTTCATGTGCTGTGCTGTTTACAGAAGGTTTTTTTTGGAGTCTTCCTTAGTGCCTGGATAAAGCTGGGATTATGTTGATGAGAGATACAGTTTAACATGTCTCTATTGTATAATAATTCATCTTTGCCAAGGAGATATTTGGACCTCAACAGTGCCTACGGTTAAGAACCAATTATATATTATCAATGTTTTGCTTATGAACACTAGGAATTCATGTGTAAAGGTGGGACATTATCATGACATGATTACCTTCATCTGCTAGATTGCTGTTACAGCTTATCCAAATATTTATTCTTCAATAGAAGCAATATTGTACATTCTAATGGATGCTATTAGGTTGCACTAATTACTGATAATGTAGTAATGGGAAATCTTTAAAATTTGATTCACCCAGAGTTTGATGAATCCCTCAAAATGCTTTGCAAATCCAAACTTTGGGAAAATTCCACTGAAGTCTATAGTTGCCAAGTATCTTGGTTTTGCAGATAAGGATTTGGGACATAGTCCTGCAGTGTCTGCATCCCACATGCTGTCTCACAGGATCCAGGACACTTGGCACTTTGAAGAGTTTCAGCAGAGGACTGAGGGCTGGAACACCAGGTACCAGTATCAGGCAGAGTGATCTTCTGCATAGTATACTACTTGGCAAGGTGGAAGTGAGGAGCGTTATGTTCAAACAGATGACCACTGAACGCCAATGCCTATTCTTGCAGCCAGTAACACAAACAATCTGGGTAATTTTGCTCCCACTGATGGCAACAATTTGCAGTTAATTTTACTTCTGCTGACATCACTGATTTTTTTGGCTAATTTTGCTCTTGCTGATGACAATGGAGGAGATTTACTGAAACCAGTGCACTCAGAATTTGGTGCAGCTGAGCATGGTAGCTTCTAACTTCAGCTTGTTCAAGTAAGCTATGGCAATAAAACCTGGAGGCTGATTGGTTTCTATGCAGAGTTGCACCACATTTTGCACTCTCCAGATTTTTATGATTTTTTTGGCTAATTGTGCTCCCAATAACAGCCATTTGTGGCTAATTTTGCTTCACTGACACCAATATTGTGCTTTTCATTTGTTCCCACCAATGATGCGTGGTTATTTTCCTCTCATTGACACCATTCATTTTTCATTCATTTTGCTCTCACTTAAAAAATATGGGGTTAGTTTTGTTGCCACTGACACCAACCTTGGAGCTTATTTTATCCCACTAACACCAAAGATCTGGAGCTTATTTATCACACTGCCATCAAACATGAGGGATATATTTTATCCCGAAAACGTCATCAATGGAACATGGGATCTTTGTTACTCCTACTGACACCAACATAGATTGGTGGCTTATTTTATCCCATTAAACACCAAATATTTAGGGCTTATTTTACTCTCATTGGCATGTTGGTTTTTTTTTATTCCACTGACACCAACAATTTGGGGCATTTTTCAATCACACTGAATGATGTGCATTTCATTGACACCAGTGATGGGATATAGGACCTTTTTTAACTTGCACTGACACCAACCATGGGGCTTATTTTATCCCACTAGCACCAACTATTTAGAGCTTATTTTACTCCCACTGGTAATACATTGAATTTTATTTTATCCCCCTGACAGCAACAATATGGGGTTTATATTATCCCACTGACATTATTGGTGGGGCTTATTTAATCACACTGACTCCAATCATAGGGTTTATATTACTGCACTGACACCACTGAAGAGAAGGTTATTTTACCTCACTGACACCAAAGATAAAGCTTATTTTACCATTATTTTCTCTGCAGTTTACCCTCGGGCCCTATTTTGTTTAAAAAATAGCAAAGCAAAACAATGCCCACTTTACTGATCACACTCCATGTGTCAGGCAGATGGCATATTCCCTCTCAAACCCCTTAAATTGTCTCTTCCTATCGCTTTCAAATGTTACCAACTTTCTCTTCCTATCGCTTTCAAATGTTACCAACTATGAAAATCTAGTGGGGCACATCTTGATAGTCAGTTCTGGTCATTTGTAGGGTTAATATGTAAGCTATTGTAAAAAAAGGCACTACAAAGAAGAATGTGTGTCAAAAGCCAAAAATTGTTTTTAAAACCATACAGCGCAGAGGGTCTTTTTCATATGGCTTGGAGGGTGGAACATAAAATACACAAATCCTTTAAATGACAGGTTTGGGGGTGTTCAAATGTGGTGATGAAATATATTTTTTCTTGTACATTTGGCTTTACATAAAGACAGCAGCAGCAGCCTAGTCTTAGGTATTTTTAGCAGCAAGATGTGTTTTAATCTAGTAGTGCTAAGTCTGTTTTGACCAAGGAATAGAAACTGGCCAGCAGCTTGATAGAAATTATAAGTGACAGAACAGTTTTACATCAGTGAGAACAGGTCCAAATGCTGAGAGACAAGGTACAGACAGATGTTTCCCTACAAAAAATAAATGTCAACCATAAGGTATACATCTTTAACAATTGTCTCGTGGCAGGCTGGTTTTAAATCAATTTGAACAGGCCTAGCCGATCTATGTCTAATTTTTATTTTTATTATTTGGGGATAAGTAGGTGCTGGAAATTTGGGTGATAATATGAAATGTGTTTGATACATTGTTTTGCACTTTTTTTTATTTTTCCATTTTCTTACGAATGTGTCAAAAATGACTACTACCCTCAAATCAACCACAAGCTTAAATTGAAAAGAACAATAATAGAAAGACGCAAAAGAAGCGATTACCTAGAGCTATCAATCTTGTTGCTGACATGGATCGTAGTTCTAATACAGAATTTTTGGATTAAATGAAGAACTGTGAATACAGGGGAGGAGGCACACAAGACCCCATCACTGCACTGGACAGCGGTAAAGCTGGATTTTTGTACTTACATGCAAAATTAATTTCTTGGAGTATATCACAGAGCCAGCAATAAGGTCTCATGCATTTTTTCAGCTGCTTCTAGGGGCGTCTGGCTTTTTCCCTTCCTCTAAACTCCCCTGCATGTTAGCCTATGTGTCCACGCACTTATTGGCTTTTAGCAAAGTTTAGTGCCAGGAAAAAAACCAGTGTGGGTGCGTTCTGAAGAGGAGAAAACCAGTGCTAAAAATGCGTTAACGCCACTAAAAAGCATGTAACGTGACTAGCAGCGTCCAGCCATTAGAGGCGCTAAGCTATCTTATTAGAGACCAGCAACATCTGTATACAAGAAATTCCTTTTATGTACAGTTCCTAGTGTCCTTTGCTGCTTTGTCTTTCTTTGAGCTGGGTGGCTCTCCATTTTGAATTACAGGAAGGATTGCTGCATACATGCAGATCTCATCGCAGCCGTAGAAGAGCATGCCAAACTGTGGGAAGTGTCCCATCCATGCCATAACAACAGAATTCACAAAGGGAAATATTAGACAGACATTGCAAAGAATTTTACCCTGAACTGGGGACAGCTGAGCAAATCGCAGAAAAAAAAAAAAAAGGAGGAGAAAGTTTTTTTTTTTCGTTTGCAAAATATGAACAGTATGTTATGCTGTCACTGAAGACAAGATAGTAATCTTTTTTTTTAAATTGTATTTCTTTTAATTTTTAATTTTTTTGGTCCAAAATTTTTTTTTTTTAATTTATACATCATTATTTTTTTCTTAAAAAAATTTATTTTATTGTTTCCTAAATTTAAAATTTTTTGTTCTAAAATTTTACATTTTAAAACTTTTTTCCCTTCCAAAATTTTTCATGTTTTTATCAATCTTTTCCTTCAAAAATGTTATTGTTTTCTAAATTTTTTGGCCAAAAATTTTAATTTTTTTTAGATCAAATGTTTTTAATTAAAAAATTATTGCTTTTTTTGATAAAGTTAAAAAAAATTATTTATTAACCACTTCAATACAGGACACTTTTGCCCCCTTCCTGCTCAACACTATCACACTTTGACAATTGCATGGTCGGGCAACACTGTACCCAAACTAAATTTTTTTTGTTTACAAATGTTTTTATTGAGAGATAGACAACAAAAACAGCACCACTTGATGAGGTAAATCATACATCAAGAAAAGGGCACGGGGGGGCGTGGCCGGCCGCGGACAAAGGTAGCCGGCCGCGGACGAAGATGGCCGCATAGAGGACGAGCTCCTGGAGCCGCTGAACACAGCACCTACTCCAAGCGACGGGTGACAGCGGGGAAACCCGTCGACACTATGCATTGCCTCCTGTGAGTGTGGGGCAACGGTATGTATCAATGGGGAAATGTAAAGGGAAGGAGGGGCCCTGCAAATTAATGGAGTTCTTCACTCCGGCGGGTGTCCCCTCCCCCCAAGATGGCGCTGGTCCCTGCTCTTCACCAGACGTGCAGGGACATGTGGAGAGGGATGAGCGCAGCTCTCCCCTGAATACTTCAAGTCCAATGGTGACACCCGGTTCCACAGTGCAATCCACAACTAGTAGCCCACAAAAATACAAACAGCGCTGCCCTGCTAGAATACAGCAAGTGGGTGAACAGTCAGCAGATTATTTTTCTCACAATAATACTAAAGAGTTTATAGAGCATCTGGAGGACTACCCTGCAGAGTGCTTACCGCTCACGGCTGCAGTAATGAAGGATATGTTGGTTACGCTTCAGGGGTCCCTACATAAAGATATGATGAGCTTTGTGTCACAAGTTAACAAGGAAGTTGAAAGTTTGGGCGAGCGGGTGTCTCATATGGAAACTAAGATTGGCGAATTCGCTACAGCTCACAATGAGTTAGTTGACACCCACAATGATGCGGAGGAACGACTTCAATGCTTTAAAAGTAAAGATGGCAGATCTGGAGGACCGCTCTCGCAGAAATATAAAATTTAGGAGAGTTAGTGAAAAGGTCCCTATCACGGATCTCCGCAAGTACACCCAACAAATAATTACTACCCTTTTACCGCATACTCCAAATAGGGAAGTGGTGGTGGATAGGGCACATAGACTGCCAAAGCCCTCCTTCTTCCTGATCACATTCCACAGGATATAATAGCGAGAATTCATTTTTATCATGTAAAAGAAGAATTGATGATATTTGCACGAAAGAATGCTCCACTTCCTGCACCCTATACTGGGATCTTGCTATTCACTGATCTTTCACAGCATACCATATTGGCCCGCAAAAAATTAATTTCTCTCACGAAGTTGTTGCGTAACCACAATATTAAATACCAATGGGGATTTCCTACTAAATTGCTTGTCGCCAAAGATAATCGTACGATAGTGAGTACCACTGAAGAAGAAGGCTTCCAGCTGGCCAAAAAATGGGGCCTTATACCTGAGGATGATGAATCTGCATCTAACAAAACCTCCCCTAGGAAAATCTCATCTAAATGGGAAAAAGCGGCCGGTTAACGGTCTTTCAGATCTAATCGCTTGTGCATCCTGGTTTTCTCCCGCTCTTTTTTGTATTATGCCCGCTGTGCACTTGGACAGTATAAAGTCAGGCTGCGTGTTTTGGCGGATTTCCCCCACCAGTTATAGTGATTAACTTAACACGAAACTACTTGTTTTTCGTTTGTTTTGTTGTTCTCCAAATGTTGTTCTGCTGTTTTTCAAATTTTTCTCTACAGAGTATCAGCACCACCTCAATTCCAGGCCCCAGTACTCCAATTTCTACTAGCCACGGAAGGGTGAAGTCATATAGCCTTAACTGGAACCTCTTGGAATCAGTAAGCCTGCTTTTTTTGGGGAATTAATGTTTGATCAGCATTTCCGATTTATACCACTAGAGGGTGGTCACATCTCATTTTTGTTTAACTCATTATGGTTTTGAAGTTCCTATCACTGAATGCCTATGGCCTTAACAGTCCATTTAAGCATCAGCTAATGTGGAAAGAAGTCCAAAGGCTCCATGGGGATGTGCTCTGTGTTCAGGAAAGACGTTTTTCCTCCCTCAAAGCTCCAAAGTGCTCACACCACCTTTTCCCACATGTGTTTACAGCTAATGGCCCTACTAAGAAATGCGGAGTTCTTATCGCTGTTCGTAACACAGTGGCTTTCTCCTTGCTCTCTCAAGTGGCGGACAGCAAAGGCAGATTTTTGCTTATTGTTTGCGAAATCTCTACGCCGCAAGTACACATCAAGTTCACTTTCTAAATTCACTCAGGAAAAAAGTAACAAAGATTCAAAAAGGCCTTCTGTTATATTGCGGAGACTTTAATGCTATTATCAATAAATCTCTTGATTTTTCAAATCCAACTGGAAGTTTGAGACATTCTCTAGCTAATGTGTTGGCTGAAGCTAACCTTTTCGATCCGTGGAGATGTCTACATGCTTCTGAAAAAGACTTTACATACTACTCGGCCCCTCATAAATCTTATTCAAGAATTGATTTGTTTCTTACTAATTTTCTCTTATTGCAAAATTGTATCAAGGCAGAAATTCATCCGATGACATGGTCGGACCATGCACCTATTTCACTATTGTATTGAAGAGACTTTAAAGTTTTCTCCTGTTTTTTTATGGCGTAATGATGTCTCTATGTTCTGCAATTCTACTTTAAAATCTTCTCTTACTGAAGCTTTACAGGAATACTTTGATATCAGTTCTGCTTCTGATGTTAATGTATTTAATGTGTGGTGCGCTCACAAGGCGTATTGTAGAGGTGTGCTTCTAAAGTTAGCTTCCAGAGCAAAGCGTGAGAGGAATCAAATCTTTTCTGATACAATCGATAAGATAGCTAGGCTAGAACATAAGCATAAGAAATCTTTATCCCCCAATGTCTTGCGAGAACTTAAAGAAACTAGACTTGAGCTTAGGACCCTCTTATCTTGGTGACATGGCCAAAATTTGAAGAAAGCTAAAGCTAGCTTTTACACTCAAGGGAAATTGTTGGCGAGATATTTGGCTGTTAGAAGCTAATTTAGATTTGAATTGTCTATTATAGACCCAATATCAAACAGTAACACATATCATCCTAATAGCATAGCGGCGGCATTCCGCTCTTATTACTCCCAGTTGTATAACCTCAAAGATGACCCGCATACTAAGCAACCTACACCAGAGCTAATAAATCAATTCTTTGAAAACGTTTCACTGTCTACGTTAGATCGCCGTACTTTAGAGAGGCTCAACGAATCTATTCTAGAAAGTGAAATAATCGCAGCTATTAAAGCTTTACCAAAAGGGAAGTCCCCGGGGGCTGATGGTTTTACTGCCGAGTACTATAAGGAATTTCAATCCATTTTAGTACCCCACCTTAAAACGATCTTTGATGAAGTCCACTTTCCCATCGGAGATGTTAAAGGCTATTATTGTCACTTTGCCAAAACTGGGGAAAACTCCAGACCGCCCTCAAAATTTTAGGCCTATTTCTTTATTGAACACGGACCTTAAAATTTACGCTAAAATTATAGCAACTTGTCTTTTAAAAATCACTCCTCTGCTAATTAAAGTGGACCAAGTGGGCTTCATTAGGGACGTCAAGCATCAGATGGAACGCGCAGAATTCTCAAGCCAAAAAAGCTTTCGATAATGTAGCATCTAAGTATTGCCAATGTACTCTATCTAAATTCGGTATCAGTGGCTTTATAAAATCAGCTATTATGGCTTTATATACGGTCCCAACTGCGCAAGTATTTACGTCTAATGCACTATCTGCACCCTTCAGTATCACTAATGGAACAAGATAGGGATGTCCCTTATCTCCTATTATTTTTTCATTGATGATGGAACCGTTAGCATCCGCAATCTCGGGCATCCCAAAAGCAAATACCTCCCATAAAATTGGACTATACGCAGATGATGTTATTCTTATGGTTACTGATCTGGTGAATTCCCTTACAGAAATCTTATGATTCTATAGGATTTGGAGTCAAATATGCTAATATTGTATATCTTATTCTTGAGACATTGTGAGGCCATTGGGCCTGTATATGATTGATTTTGTAGATAACAATGCGCTTAAGATATGGATAAACCTGTATTTGTTTTCCAATTTATCTCTCATTATTCTGTTGTACTTGAAAAACCCAATAAAAAAGATTTGAAAGAAAAAGGCACATAAGTAAAAAAAACTATTATAAAACAGAATCATAGAAAAAAAAGTTCAAGTACATGAATGAGGTAGGCAGTAAGACATGCACAATAACCACACAACCAACAAAGATACACTGCCAATAAATCTATGATAGTCCATCAATCTAACAATAAATGCCAAAATGTTTTCCAACCATCCCATGAAGGGCAATGGCCCATAGGGTAGAGGAACAGATAGCCTCATTAAGTTGGCTGGGATCCCCGAAATGGGAGCACCCAATAAGCAAATTTGCAATGACAAGTTCACCAGAGTATCCGCCAAGGCAGAGGCCACCTCAGAAACTCTATGCCAGATCAAGGAAAGACCAGGGCAAGTTCAAAACATATGCACAAGGGTATCAGCAAGGCCACAACCCCTAAAACAGAGGTGCAATGTTCCTGGAAACATGATATGTAGTCTAGAGGGGGTATAATACCTACGGGTTAAAACTTTAAGGGCCGTCTCACGAACTGAGAGAGACCAAGAGCCCCTACATATATTATACACTATGGATTCCCAGTCCTCTTCTGAAAATGTAATACCGCAATCAACCTCCCATTTCTGTCTATATAAGGGGGTGAGGGAAAGATGGCATTCGAAAAGGAGGGAAATAAATCTGAAATAAGAACCCCTACACCTGGGAGAGTCATGACTGATACGTTCAAAATAAGTGATCGGAGACAAAGGTGTCAGTCCAAAATGAGAACTAAAAAAAAGTGTCTTATTTGCTGATAACGATAATGTTCTCGAAGCGGGATATCAAAAAGCATTTATACCATATCAAAGGAAATAGAAGTCCCTCTGAAAATCTGATAATCTAATAAGAGCTCGATCATACCACCAGCAAAAAGCCTGTGGTGACGAATATGCCATGACAAAATTCGGATCACTGAAAAATGTCAAACCCGGTGAAACGGGAGAGATAAGACCCAATTTAGATTTATAACGGGACCAGAGTGTCAAAGAGTGAACGACAATCAAATTATAGTTCGACAATGAGCAAGGCGGAATATTTGTCAATAATATACCTGGTAAATAAAACAGGCGTATAGATTGAGATTCAAATCTGACCCAGGGAATCTGGGAGTTAATAGTTGCCCATTGTGCCAGTTGAGAAAATCGGGCAGATAGGTAATAAAGCCAAAAAATTGGGAAGGCTTAAGCCCCGTATGCGTTGTGATTTATATAAGACAGATGAGGTAAAACGTGAGCGTCTATTATGCCAGGTGGAGTTATTGATCACTCGTTGAAATTAATCAAGAAATGTTTTAGAGGCCGATATTGGGAGCGCTCGAAATAAATAAAGGAGTTTAGGCAAAATATTAATTTTTACAGCCGTGACTCAAAAATGAGATAGGGTACCCATGCAAATCTTAAGCAAGGTATACAGACGAGACACACATGGTATGTAATTGGCTGCAAATTGCCCAGAGTCCTTGGGCGTAAGATAAATACCCAGATATAGGATCCGGTCCGTGGCCGAATCGGAATGGGAAAAAACCACGGAGGGTCTCCCCCAATGGCTCAGCAACATTAATAGGCATGACTACAGATTTAATAAAATTTACGGTGAGACCTGATGTGGATGCAAAATCATTCAACAATGTGCATAAATTAGGCAAATATACTAATGGGATAGTAAGAGAGCATGACATCATCAGCATACATACATAACTTGAATTGTGAGACCAAAAGTGAGTACCCTGAGAGGATGAGGATGAGACCTTATAGCAATAGCCGAGGGTTCCAAAACAAGCACAAACAGTAGGGGCGAGAGTGGACAACCCTGTTGGGTACCTCTGCCCAAATAAAAAAAAAATCTGAATTTCAACCGGGAAATCTAATCCTTGTTTGGGGGGAATCGCATAGGGCCTGTACACGAGATAGAAATTCATCGCTAAAACCCAATTTCTGCAACAGTGAAAACCAATAGGGCCAGAGGACACTTTTAAAGGCCTTATTAATATCTAGACTCAATAACAACACCTCCTAAGCATGCAGGTTAGCATCTTGGATCACATTTAATCAGTAATATGCCTATTAGGAATAAATCCTGATTGGTCAGGTGAGACTAAAGAGGAGATAATAGGGGACAATCTATCTGCTAATATCTGGCTAAATATCTTTAAATCATTATTCATAACAGAAATGGGTCTATAGTTTTGTGGTAGAAGGTGATCCTTTAAAGGTTTAGGCAACAGGGACATGTTAGCCAAAAGCATCTCGTCAGGAAACCTGCCCTTCTGTAAAACTTCATTGAACGTAGACACCAAAGAAGGGGCTAATAGAGGGGCAAAATGCTTGTAATAACTGTCCGAGAACCCATTGGGGCCTGGTGCTGTGGAGCTTTTCAGTGTGCTAATTACTCGTGTAATTTCCTCCAGCGTGGAATGATGTAAGAGCAGGGAGAGGCAAGGAATCAAGCCACGAGACTTCCAGGGGAGGGGTATTCGCCATTGGAGGAGCCAATAGGGAGGAGTAAAACTCTTTGAAAATTGCCAAAACTTTGTGGGGCAAAGAGGAGACATTACCGTGCTTGTTACATATTTTGTATATATGTGGGGGGCATATTGAGTGGTTAAGTTTCCGTGTGAACATAGCCGACGTGGAATTCTTGTGTAATAAAAAAGAAGCCTTAGACTAATGTAAAGCTTTTTCAGTTTTTTGGGATAGTAGGGTATTCAATTCTAAACACTTTTGCGATATCATGCCCCTATTCAGGAGGGACAGGTTACCTATATGAGTTCAATAATGAGTTTCCAATTCCCTCTGAATTCGTTTCCAGTGATCCTTATTCCTGGCTGCCACCATATAAATAAGGCCTCTCTGAAGAAGCACAACATAGCCGGGGAGGTATCAGGAGTATTATTTAGCTGAAAATACTCCTGGATGGAAGTAGCTACTTCTTGACAGGAGCTAGCATCTGTAAGCATAGAGCCATTCAATTGCCAAGAGTAGGGAGTAGAGGCTAGGCCTATAAAGGCAATAGACAATGCCACAATATTATGATCAGACCATGAACACATGCGTATTCCCGCCTTCGTGGAGTTGGCTAGTAGGATCGGAGAACAATATATGTAATCCAGCCTAGAATAAGTGTCATGCAGATGGGAATAAAATGTATAATCCTGCTCTCAGGGTCATGATATACCTGTTGTATCTCCAAGGGAAACGAGTTATGAAGGAAGATCGCCACCCCCCTGCTCTTGGTGGACTGTACGGTGTAAAACCCTTGCTTATATGATCTGCGGAAAAAGGTAGGATGTTTGGCCGCTGCAAAATGGGTCTCTTGTAGTAGAATAATCTTCGCCCCTAGTTGACTGTATTGGAGGAAGGCTGTTTTGCGCTTATTTGGCAAATTAAAACCCTGGACATTATGTGAGATACAGTGAATCACCATGTTTAAATAAAAGAAAAAGAGCATTTGACATTATCGTATCAATAAGATCTGTATCAAAAAAAGTTTCTCTAAAAGATTGAGTACCCGGTTCACCAACCTGAAGGGTGAAGTCTGGCTTTATCATTTTATGAATTATCCACACCACATATGTGTGGCAAGGAGATCCACAAAATTGTGTATGACTATCATCATGTACCAACATAAAAAAACCAGAACATAAAAGAGCAGAAACAGGGCCCAAACAGCCCCTATAGTTAAAGAGATCAAAACAAACCATGGATAAGGTAGGCAAACTGCCTCACCCGAAAAGACAGAAACCCCAAACCCCGTCACCACAAAACAGAGAATGGCCACTGCATGACAGGGCAGTGACACCTCTGACCATATATATATATATATATATATATATATATATATATATATATATATATATATATATATAACCTTTTTGTGAATTATAAAATAAATACATTTCTAATTATAAACATATAATGTGCAACAAAGTCCCACTAATCCAGAAAAATGTCCAAAAAGAAATCCAAAATAGTGTCCACAAATATCCCAAGTTTATTCACTCTCTTTTCGTCCACTGAAAGGATTGACTGCTATTTCATCCAAAACGCACCTGGAAATAAGATATAAAAATATCTAGTGCATTACCTCAATAATAAAAATAACAATAATCACCCCGTGCAACCAAAATACACTTCAAAAACGCTTTTTGTGAGAAGAGAAAAAAAAACAAAAAAAAACAACTTTTTAAAAAATAATTTCTTATAGTGCATATAATCACACACATCAAACTGTGAACACTCTGTGATCACCCTCTGAGTATTGAGAATGCTCAGACAACACTATGCAAAAGTATTCCTCCACCTCATCTTCCAAGATATTTTTCCAGGTCCTCAGAGAGATAAAAGGGTCTCAGGACTAATATTCCAAGCATAGAGATAACTTTTATTTAACACTTACATTTAAAATTCAAATTATCAGCTCCAGACATGGTTATGCACTTTTTCCAACCAAACACCATGTGTTGAAAACCAACAAAATGGCCGCGGCGACACCTCCGGTCTACGTACGTGCGTCGTGACGTCACTCCCCTAATGCGTTTCGTCACTTCCGGACTTCGTCTGAAGGGATAAAGACGTCCCACTTGCCGCTCCTTATATGCCCACACCTCCTAATGACTCGAGGCTCCGACCACCATTTTACAATGGGGAAAACAGCGATATTTATCCTCATTGCAGTCAATCCGAACCAGTAAAACGGAATTTATATAGAACGGTCCAGGCAATGTACAATACCCAGGAATGTCACAAGATTGTGTGTATACAAAACATATAAACAAGTTATCACCATATTTAAACATTATAACGGCCCATTCTTCACTTTCACAACCAAATACATTCCAACTGATAATTCAATCAATATAGACATAAATAAAAACCATTATTTTCTCAATATTGGATTCACCTATCACTAATCAAATAATTTTTTATAGACAATATTCATAATGATAAAAATAGCCCCTAAATCATTCATTTATTATAAACCTATCATACATCCACATATATCTTAATGTTATACTCCCTCTAGTGGTAATTCCAAATTATCAATTGCCCTCAACCCTCACTTAATTTAAGTATATAAAAATCATTAAAATTCATATACCTTCTCCAATCTACTAAAAGAAAATGTTTTTTATATCCTTAATCTTAAATATAAATAACCCATACAAATATACCAATATATAGATATTAAATGAAATATGAAAATTCATACCAAAACTCCATACTAGATAAAATATTGAATAAAATATACCATATTATAAAATTATATCATATTATAAAAATTATCTAAACTTCAAATTGTTTTATTGCCTGGACCGTTCTATATAAATTCCGTTTTACTGGTTCGGATTGACTGCAATGAGGATAAATATCGCTGTTTTCCCCATTGTAAAATGGTGGTCGGAGCCTCGAGTCATTAGGAGGTATGGGCATATAAGGAGCCGCAAGTGGGACGTCTTTATCCCTTCAGACGAAGTCCGGAAGTGACGAAACGCATTAGAGGAGTGACGTCAAGACACATGTACGTAGTCCGGAAGTGTCGCCGCGGCCATTTTGTTGGTTTTCAACACATGGTGTTTGTTGGAAAAAGTGCATAACCATCTCTGGAGCTGATAATTTGAATTTTAAATGTAAGTGTTAAATAAAAGTTATCTCTATGCTTGGAATATTAGCCCTGAGACCCTTTTATCTCTCTGAGGACCTGGAAAAATATCTTGGAAGATGAGGTGGAGGAATAGTTTTGCATAGTATTGTCTGAGCATTCTCAATACTCATAGAGGGTAATAGTACTTAGTACTACTGTGTGCTGGTTGATGGTAGACACCGATTTGCAGCGATCACAGAGTGTTCACAGTTTGATGTGTGTGATTATATGCACTATAAGAAATTATTTTTTAAAAAGTTGTTTTTTTTTGTTTTTTTTTCTCTTCTCACAAAAAGCGTTTTTGAAGTGTATTTTGGTTGCACGGGGTGATTATTGTTATTTTTATTATTGAGGTAATGCACTAGATATTTTTATATCTTATTTCGAGGTGCATTTTGGATGAAATAGCAGCCAATCCTTTCAGTGGATGAAAAGAGTGAATAAACTTGGGATATTTGTGGACACTATTTTGGATTTCTTTTTGGACATTTTTCTGGATTAGTGGGACTTTGTTGCACATTATATGTTTATAATTTGAAATTTATTTATTTTATAATTCACAAAAAGATTATATATATATTATCGCACTTTCTAGGGAGAAAGTATGGCCTTTTGAGGTTTATAAGGGTATATATTGATTGATTGAATACCTCTGACCATGCCTGGCGACAGGGTGGGGTAGCACAGCGACTGCACCCACGGATTCAACCTGCAGGCCAAAAATGAAGGGTCTAATAACCCATATAAAACATGTTGCACGTCAAGGTATCTAGGCGGTTAACCCAAGATTAGCGGACACAGCATGTAATAATGCATCAATTGCATGTCCCCAATAAGTGATCAAAATGGGGGATAGTAAACAGAATCACAAATCCTCAGCATCCCGCCTCATGTCTGACTCTTCTCCTGTCACGCCGTGGAGATGGAGTGTTCCAGATGGGAGATACCTGAGGAGTAGAAGGTAGGTGTTGAGGCATGGGAGTGTCTGCTAGGCCCAACTTCACCAGGATTTCTTGCCCCTCAAGAGGAGTAGTAGCCGTATATGTGCTTCCATTGTGTGGAATAATCAACTTAAAGGGAAAGCCCCATTTGTAGCGAATTCGAGCTGATAAGGCAGATGTGGTCTCCCACATTTTCCGGCATTTCCCAAACGTGGTCTGAGAGACATCTGGGAAAATTTGCAGAGTTGAGCCCTCCAAGGATATCACAGGGGTATTGCGAGCAGCCCTAAGAATGTTCTCTTTAATCAGGAAATCTTTCATACACAGAACAATGTCCCGAGGAGGTTTATCAACAGGGGGCTTTGGAAGCAGCGCTCTATGTATAAGGCCTTAGCCTGGAAGAGTCTTGAACAACTTAAAAACTATCAAAACAAGCTTCCTAATGCCAAATCCTGTAATTATTGAAGAGAGAAGGGACTGAACTGCTAAGTACGGTAAGGCATTGGATTCTTTGGGCACAATAAGACCACACAATAAAATACATATAGCCATTTATTGACATAAAAGAATCATATGTTCATAATAGGACCCATATTACATAAGATACTCTTCAAAAGAGAAGATAAGAACAAAGCACATCAAGTTGAGCACAAAGCATCTGTCATGTATAGTAAAGGATAACCACTCAGCACATAGTGACAACATACATATATTTCAAAATATGGTCAACGTGTTTCGCCTGTGCATTTGACTTCTTCAGGAATATGAATATGAGGGAGAGTAGTGCTACAGCATAAAGAAAATACAAAATAAATATACAAACAAATTATATATATATATATATATATATATATATATATATATATATATATATATATATATATATATGTGTGGTGGACACGATATACATACAATAAATGAGGCTGAGCTTGCATGGAGATGGTAAGTTAGTGGCATAGATGTCTGGAGGGCGGACATAGGGGACCAGGACTGGAGACAAGTCATACCTTAGCACATAGGTCAACCTTAATATAAGAACTTCAATAGGAAATATATTTAAAAAATTTATCACCAGGAACGAATGTAAATAGAACCAAATGGGTTAAATTGGCCAGTACTCACAGAAAATATATAGATTATTGGTTTCCAGTACAGACAAAATAAGCTCATCTCCGCAAGAACATAAGGAGGAAAGCGAATGGCTAGGACACTGGTGGGCCTGCAACAAAACCTTTTGTTAAAAGGATAAGATAGCCAAGATAAATGTACTTGCCATATAAAGCAGGATAAAAGTTACAACCCCCCTGCATATCTGACCGGCAAGAGTAAAGTAGTGACCTGATCACATATATAATCTCAGTCCAACCAGAATCCCAGATATTCCCATATATTTGAAAAGCCAAATGAAATGGCAGACTAATTGTCCAATGAAACTAGTAGTCACCCGAAAAATGTTACCTATAATGCCAAACAATAATCAGTGACAGGCTGCCAGAAAATAGAACAAGAGGGAAAGCACACACAGTGTACATTTAAGTATTCAACCTTAATATCGCATGCGTGTATGACACCACAATAGGTTTGCACCCAGATCTTCATAGGAGTCCCCTGTGAAAAAGATGATAACTAAATAACAGCCACTCTAAGTAGGGAACTGAATGCTTACTACAATGGGAAGTAAGCCCCTAAGAAAACTGCTATAAAGGTAGTAACTGTCAGAAGGAAACAGAACATGCCACACCGCACCAGATACCCCCACCACACCACACATGGAGACCCGCAGGGGAGCATGGCCCAAATCAAAGATGGCGCTGCATAGGTCCGCCCTAAATGGGCCCACGTGGATGATGTCTGACGCACACGTGGCCCCAGGAAGCGGCGCGCATGCACTGAAGACCATCGGCGCAAGCGCATTGATATATAGTGGATGTAAAGTCCCTAGGAGGGGGGACAAAAACCGACCGCTCCACAGTCACCATCTCAAAGGGGGACGGCAGGCGAGCGTATATGCCCGCCCACCGACAGGAAGCCACCAACACAACTCCACAAGAGGACCAAAAGCCAGCCGATCAAGCAAAAAATACCTAAAAATACAATAACAAGGCATAACAAATAGCACTGCAATCTAGTACAGATATATACAGTATAATGTGATGAAATAGGCGGATACAGTAGCAAAGGGATTCAATACATTCACAGAAATGACCATGATAACATCTAGACGGACAGCAGAGGGTATACAATTATAGAAAAGGCTTATAGCTTAAAGTTTCATTTAACCCTGAAGGTGGGGTGGCTTTCAATTGGTAAATCCACCACGCCTCCAGTTGCAAGATATATTTATCAAACTCCCCTCCTCTGGAATTTTCCATCATACGTTCTAATGCAACAAACCTAATTACCTCGGTATTATGTTTATGGCATAGACCAACATGTCTACCTATAGGGGTAGATAACAGGTTATTGTTGATTTAATATATGATCTTTAATCCTACACCAGAATTGGCACTTAGTCTTGCCTACATAAAAGGCTCCTTATTCACAAAACATAATATAGACAATTCCTATAGTTTGACAATCCACATAATGTTTGATAGAATGAAGTTGTACATTGGGTAAGTTTAGTGATTGATTCTCATAAATCCAATTGCAGAATTTACATTTCCCGCATTTTCATGTTCCTAACGTGTCCTCATCATTAGGAAGCCCCACTTGTTCAAAATGACCTAGTAACCATGTCCCTGATAGAGCGGGCTCTTTTATAGGTAATTTCCAGATAGTTCTTAACCTCCCTGGTGGTATTCCCGAGTGTAGCTCAGGGTGAAATTTCAGTACCAAAAGCGGTATCCCCGAGCTCGGGCTTACCATGCGGCGTTGCTCAGGGATTCCCTGCAGCGCTTACCTTGTCCTTCGCTCCCGCGATGTCCCTCCTGCAGTGTCCCCGGCCATCTCCTCCGGCCGATGCCTGCATCCGGCTTCCGTGTTCCAGTCCCTGTGATGTCGGGACGTACGGGGGCCGGAACCAGCGGCAAATTTAAACATTTTAAAACTGTCATTTTTTTGTAAACGAATATAACATAGCAAAACATTGCTGTTTCAAAGCATTTCACATACATTTTGTCCCTAGTGCTTTGTCCTGTGCCCTGCCTGCATTTTGACTGTTCTTTCTGCCTGGAAACTTAGAAAAGTCCATGGCGTCCAGAAAGCGCCCTTTTAGGTCAAAAGCGGTTTTAGACCGGCTAGAGAACAGCGATAGTAAATCAGAACCACTTGCAGAATTGAGTGATAATGATTTGTGGTGAAATTCATCATCAGACACTGAAAACGATTTTGCGACTTTGCTCAGCGATGTGCGAACTTGGCGTTATATTTCAAATTTCGGTGTTTTTGGTTTGATTATATTATTGAATTAAATTTATTATTATTATTATTTTTGATGATTATTTATTAAATTATAATTTATGATTTCGTGTTTCAAGTTTTATCATATCCGGAATGTTTACTAGACTCTTGTTCGGACAGATTTCAGTGAGTTATTCCTAAAAATTACAGGCCTACAATAAAAAAATACATATTTCCATGCAAAATAATAGTACCGCTTTCAGCACCAAAAATCTGAAATAATCATACCACCAGGAAGGTTAATATGTTTCCTGAGAATAGTGTCATAGCAAGTAGATACCAATGTTGTTGGAGAATGTGACGTATTAACGCATGTTGCTCAGTAAATGGTGTAATAAGCCTCACTGTTTTTGGGTCATTTTGAGTTCTATTTGGAAATAGGACTTTTTCCAGAATGGAGTGACAGACTTTATTATATGCTTTATGAAGAGTAGTACGTGAATAACCCCTCGAGAATAATCTAACTCTTAATGCTTTTGCTTCTTTCTTTAAATCCTGATCATTTGAGCATATGCTTCGAAATCTCAGATATTGACTATATGGTATACTATGTTTTAGTGGTTCGGGATGAAAACTATCCGCAGGATAGTGTTTCCTGCTGTGGGTTTACGGAATAAAGTAGTACCTACAATATCATCATCCAAAATAATGATCTGTATATCCAAAAAGAGGATACACTTATCATTTATGTGGGAGGTAAACTTAAGGTTAAAGTAATTCAGGTGAAACGCTGCCATAAAATCAGGGAATTCTTGAGTCGAGCCTGTCCATAGGACAATCACATCATCAATATAGCATAGCCAAAGCAAAATAAATGGCCACAATTTGATAAATGTCTCTTCTGAGAACAGCATGAGTTCCCATCCCCCCAGGTAGAGATTGGAGTAGGATGGGGCACAGCAAGTCCCCATGACCACCCCTGAACCTGGAGGTAGTTAATTATCGAAAGTAAAGACATTCCTAGTCAAAATGTGCTCAAGTAAAGATAGTATAAAATCACTGTACCAATGAGTGTCCTGAGGTCTCTCTCTGAGAAAAAAAAAACTTGACTATTGAGAGCCCCTTAGAGTGAGGCATGCTGCTATATAAAGCCTCTATATACAGTTACAACATGAGGATGTAAATAAGCATCGACCAAACGGCTGTCCAATTCTGTATATGAACCAATGCCTGAGACGATTGGTCTGCCCAGAGGGTGGTGTAAGTTTTTATGAGTTTTCAGCAAAGCATAAACAGTTGGTATCTGTGGATGTTTAACTAAGAGGGATTCATATATATCTTTCGTAATAATACCATTTTGATAGGCTGCAATAAGTAGCCGCAGAAATTCACTCTGAAACTTATGTAATAGGTCCTTTGGAAGTAACCTATACAATTCACTGTTACTAAGGATATCCAAACACATCTGCCGGTATAGATCCCTATCCATAAGAACAACATTACCACCCTTATCCGATGGTTTAATAACAGTAGAGTGGTCATTAATCAAGGCCCGAAAGGCCTGAGATTGATCCACTATCAGGTTACCAGGGTGGTACCCATGCGTATAAATTTGTTCAATTTGTTTAGATACCTGAGTAACAAAAGCCAAGATATTCGGAGGAGGGGAAATTTGTCAGACTTCTTCCCAATTTTGGCAAGTTGAACAGGTATAGCCCAAGTGGATGAACAGTCAGATCCAGGTGCATGAACTATGGTCGCCTCTGGACCTTCATTTTCCTCTAAAAGATTCATAAGATCTTTCAGTGCATGAAAGTCACTAACCTTAAAATCTTTCCATTGATCCTTGAGAACTTTATCACTTTTTTTCATTCTTACGTTCTTCATCAAAAAGGTATTTATATGTACGTTTATGTGCAAAGAGATGGATCTAGTTGTTGAACAGGGCAAAAGGTAAGACCAAGGCTTAATAAGTCATATTCAAGTGCAGTAAGATTACGTGAAGAAAGAATAATGACATTCAAACCTAGTTCTGAGATGCCATCTTGACCACAAATTGGTCCATTGTGCCTATTGGTGGACGCAATACTGTACATGCATCTGATCTGCTTGTGACTGTGGTCCTAAACAAACTACCAGAAACATCAGTGTTGAGGTCATTACTAGAGAGAGATTGTCCACATTCAGTGTGGGCAGACAGCTGTGAGACAGAAAAAGGTGTATCAAGAGTGTTGTCTTTAGGATTAGATCCAGTGCCATGGGAGACAGAAGCTCCCATATGTGAAGAATTAGATTGCGATGGTTGTGTATTCACTTTGAGGGGCTGAGCACTTGGTTCAATCAATCTTTTTTTACCCTATGTGATAGGTGTAAAGTGACTGTCCCCATCTTTTGGTCTCTTACAAGATGTTCGATGCCTCCAATGGGCCACATGTGTGCCCTGTGAAGTGCGAGAAAAAAAGTTGATGCATTAGAGGAATCAGATTCTACACCGTCCTGCTCTTGGATGTGAAAATTATTATTAGATTGTGCCTTTCTTTGAGCCCAGGGGTGTCTGTATCCCTCTTCAGGCCATTTGTATGTGTAATTACTAGAGAAGGCCATCTTATCCCTTGGAAATTTTTGTTCTTTTTGTTGAATTAAATCGGCATTCAGTTGTTCAAGATATTCTTGTAACTCCCTGTTCTTGGTCAGGAAATCGGGATGCGAACATAAGTCTGATGTTGACGATATAATAATGTGATCTCATCATCTAGCTCATTAATTTCCTTTTTGCATTGTGTGAGGAGAACTAGAATCATGGGTCTAGAGCGGGTGTCGGCAACCCGTGGCTCCGGAGCCGCATGCGGCTCTTTTTCACCTTTCCTGCGGCTCCGGAGCACACTGCCCACCAGGTGACAGGCAATAGGGTCGGCAAGCCGCGGCTCTTTTAATGCAGATCTTCTGTGTGCCGGGCGCCCGCTGGCAAACATTGGCTGTCAGGGTGTAGGCGGGGCAGCCCGGATGTAGGCGGGGCAGCGTGACGAACTCCTCTCCTCTCACAGTCCGCCCTGAAGACCAGAACGGCGCGGGAACCCAGCGAGAGGAACGCGCGGAGCAAAGGTAAGTGAATTCACACAATATGGGGAATGAATTACTATGGGGGATGAATTACTATAGCGGGGATGAATTACTATAGGGGGGATGAATTACTATAGGGGGGATGAAGTACTATAGGGGGGATGAAGTACTATGGGGGATGAATTACTATATGGGGGATGAATTACTATATGGGGGATGTATTTTCAGTTTTAAAAATGTTTCTCTCAAAATAAATTTCAATCGTGGTTTTGGCGAGATTTGGCTCAGTCGAAAAAAAAAGGTTGCCCACCACTGACCTAAGGCTATGATTGTGATTATGACGATACACTGTGGCCCTGATTAACCCTTTGCTTACTGGGCCCTTAAACCCCCTTCATGACCAGAGCGTTTTTTGCAATATATGCAGTGTCGGATTTGTTTTAAATGTTGCAATGGTTTTGCGGCTCCCAGTCTTTTTTTCCCTCTCGGAAACGGGTCCAAGTGGCTCTTTATGTCTTAAAGGTTGCAGACCCCTGGTCTAGAGCAACTCTGTAGAACATTTTCCCAGGCTGCCTTGAATTCCAACGTCATATTTTTTACGTTGGGAAAACTTTGTATACATAAGCCAGTGGGGTTAATGTCCTCCTCAATATACCATTAAAAAAATGTAATGTGCCAGTGTAAGTTAGATTTCTTTTCAAGACTTCTCCTAAGTTTCTGCATAAAGATTTCCAATTCAACTAACACCCCTTTGTCATCATATACATTTCTATGAATACGCAACATAAGTCCATCCCAAGCTGTGTCGAAATAATCCGCCATAATGGGAAGTAAAAACAACTTAGATATATGTATAGAAAGCCATCACAAACAAGTGCCGATTGTAAATAACAAAGAAAAAAGGAATTATTGAGACATTTATACTATTTTTTCTTAACAGGCCCCTCGGTCAAGGACCATGAAGGAAAATGGGAAGTAGTAACCATATGGGTGATACCACCCCAAAAACATAAAAACTATCAAAACAAGCTTCCTAGTGCCAAATCCTGTAAATAATTGATTCTTTGGGCACAGTAAGAAACCAACTAATAAAATACATATAGCCATTTATTGACATAAAAGAATCATACTGTATGTCCATAATAGGACCCATATTGCAAAAGATACTCTTCAAAAGAGAAGATAAAAACAAAGCACATCAAGTTGAGCACAAAGCCCCCCTCATGTATAGTAAAGGGTAACCACTCAGCACATAGTGTGTGGGGCACATGTATACAGTCACCATAGTGGAGCCCAGGAGAAGGAGCCCACTGTGTTCTCTCTCCTTACTGTCAATGGAAGGATCACACAGAACCAATCAGGTGTTCTCTCTTGCTAGTCATTTCTTTTGGCTCCCCTTGTTTTTTTGCTGTGTTGGTGGTTAGCCCTTGGGCATCCCCATGCACCAGGGATCAATGGGAGCCTGAGAGAGGACAGCAGTGGGGGTGCAGGGTGCCTGTATGTCAGCAAATGTTCAGAGAGGGAGCAGAGTGGTAGGAGAGTGGGACTGATACAGAGTATGAAGGAGAATACAAGTGAGAGCCTGAGGCAGATGCCACATGTTATGCTTTGCTATTGAGGACACGTGTACGCCCCACCACTTATGTCAGCCCTGCAGGGTGTCAGGCAATGCCAATGGCGTGTCCCTGGGGACCCCAACATGTCCAGAGTGCTTACAGGAGCCTGTGCAAGCAGGACCACATGGAAGGAAGTGCCTAGAAGACAGCAGATACCTTGGGCTTAACTGGAGCTGAACTGGAGCTCTGTAAGTATGTGTCCACCCCCACACACAGGAGAGATCTTTGAGCTGCAGCTGACAGTAACAAGAACAGGTGCAGCTCAAAGATCTGTTCAGTGCTACTACAACTGCACTGCCTAGAGCTTTAAAACTCTGTCACCCCCCCCCCCCCAGTCCTTGGTTGCTAGGACTGCTGACATCCTAACAACCAAAGACATCACTTGTTCGGGCTACCCCCCCCCCCCCCCCCAGCTCCCAGAAGAGGACACAACTTCCACATTTACACTTTACCTCCAATCTCCCGCTGTGCTGCTACAATCATGCTGGATAAAGTAGGGTAGGAACACTGATGTAAAGGGGGTGGGAGCACACTGATGTAAAGGGGGACACACTGAGGTAAGAGGGGAGGGGGCACACTGATGTGTCTGAAAGGGTAAAAATTGATTTACGAGGGGGATACTCTGATGTAAAGGGGCATATTGATGTAAGGGAGGGACTCTTATGTAAGGGGGCAGCTCTCATGCAAGGAAGGCACTATTTTAAGTGGTGACACTGATGTAAGGGAGAACACTAATGTAAAGGCAGGGACTGATGTAAGGGGGGGCACTGATATAAAGGAGGAAACTGATGTAACTGATGTTAGGGGGGGACACTGATATAAGATGGAGAATTGATGTGGGGGGAACTCTGAAGTAAGAGGGTACACTGATGTAAGGGGGAACTCTAATGCAAGGAAGGCACTATTGCAAGGGGGGGGGGGGCACTAATGTAAGGTGTAATTGATGTAAGAGGGGATATAAAAGGGGGAGCTGATATAAGGAGGGGAACTGAAGAAAGGAAAGACCAGGGGCGGACTGACAACTCATGGGGCCCCCGGGCAATAGGGGATCATGGGGCCCCGTGTCCTTGCCCAAACTCAAAAAAGCCTTTGACAAAAGGTACTGGGGGCATCTCATGGGGCCCCCTACTGACCCCGGGCCCTCGGGCAGTGCCCGAGTTTCCAAATGGTCAGTCCGCCCCTGGGAAAGACTGATGTAAAGGGGGAATTGAGGTAAGAGGGGACATCAATATAAAGGGGGAAACTGAAGTAAGGGGGTCTCTGAAGTAAGGGAGAACACTAACGCAACCCCTTCAATACGGGCTTAAAGGTTTTGCACAGTGCACAGTGTGCCTCATGTATGCAACAATGGAGCAACAGCTCCAGGATGGATACTGCTGTGACAGATGTGAGCAGATTGCCCTTCTGTAAGCTCGCATTAGAGATCTGGAGGAGCAAGTTGCAACACTGGGCATAACCGACAAGCTAGAAAGGGGTCTTCTGCTCCCTGAGCAGGTAGCTAATGGGATTGATGTGGAGGGTGGAGGGGCTAATCAGGTAGGAAGATGGGTTACTGTAGCAAGAAGGAGTGGTAGGGGCTCATAGAAAAGGAAGGCCTGCCATGGGTTTGTGCACCCAAACAGATTTGCCATGTTGGGTGAAGATGTGGGGGTGGCAAGCTTTGGGGTGGCAGCCCTGGATGTCACTGCTATCCCTAACAGCTGGGAGGGCAGACCATTTGGGAGGGGTGGTGAGGGTAGTGCAGGAAGGCCTAGACAGTTGGTTGTAGTAGGGGATTCTATAATCAGAAGGACTGATAGAATAATTTGTCACCAGGATCACCTCATCCGAATGGTTTGCTGTCTCCCTGGTGCCAGGGTTCAGCCTGTGGTAGGCTGAGTTGATAAATTACTGGGAAGGGCTGGGCATGACTCAGCTGTCTTGGTCCATGTTGAAACCAATGACTGAATAAATGGAAGGTGGAGGCTCCTTAAGAATCAATTTAAAGAACTAGGCTGCAAGTTGGAGGGAAGGACCTCCAAGGTGATATTCTCTGAAATATTACCTGTGCCATGCGCAACTCAGGAAAGACAGAGGGAGATTAGAGAACTAAATGCATGGCTAAAGATCTAGTGTAAGAGGGAAGGATTTGGGTTTTCAGAGCACTGGGCTGCCTTTTCATTGGGGTGCAACCTATATGCTAGAGATGTTTTGCACCTAAATGAAAGGGGGTCTGCTGTGCTGGGGGAAAGGTTTATGGGGAGACTGGAAAAGTATTTAAACTAGGATCGAGGGGTGAGGGATAATTAGAGTATAATGGGGCAGACAGATCAGACAGGGGTCAGTCATTATTGGTGGGTGGAATGGAAAAGATGGGGGGATGGCTATGTCAGATGATAAGAAGGTCCCCATGTTACAAACAACCATTGGAATTGGTACCATTTGTACGAAAATAAAAAATATGCAAAATACGTGTGCGCAAGGTGTCAATGGATTAAAGTGTTTGTTCACCAATGCAAGAAGTCTGCCAATCAAAATAGGTGAGTTGGAAGCTTTGGTGCATGAAGAGAACTATCATTTTTTTGGTATTGCTGAATCGTGGCTTCATTCTTTACATGACTGGGCCATTAATATTCCTGACTATGTTCTCTTTCAGAGAGACAGAGTAAAAAGGACAGGTTGTGGTGTCTGTCTCTATGTGAGAAGTGATCTCAGAGCGAGTGTGAAAGAGGACCTAGTTGATGGAGAGTGTGATGAGGCTGAAGCATTATGGGTGGAACTGCACAAGGGGGTGCGTACTACAAAGGTAATCGTTGGAGTTTATTATAGGCTTCCCAGTGTTAATGAGGAGGTGGAGACTCAGCTCCTTGCACATATCAAAAAGGGCTGCAAGGGCTGGAACAGTGATAATAATGGGGGATTTTAACTAACTGGAAATTCACTGGAGTAATGGTAGTGCAGGAAGAGTTAAAAGGCAAATAATTATAAACCTACTACAGGACAATTT
The DNA here is from genome assembly GCF_062004578.1 of Staurois parvus. Classification (NCBI taxonomy): domain Eukaryota; kingdom Metazoa; phylum Chordata; class Amphibia; order Anura; family Ranidae; genus Staurois; species Staurois parvus. The sequence goes on from NW_028318301.1 coordinate 5,810,782, forward strand.
TATGGTAGAGTTCATAGAGGCCCCAACTAGGAATGATGCTCTGCTGGACTTGGTAATCTCAAATCATGCAGAGCTTATTACAAATGTCCACATAAAAGAACATCTAAGTAGCAATGACCATAACATGAGTTCATTTATTGTTAGCTGTAAACATCAAGCACATACGAGAAAAATAAAAATGCTTAACTATAAAAGAGCTAATTTTCCAAGGCTGATAGCTGCTCTCCAAGACTTAGACTGGGAGGGAATATTGGCATCGATGAACACAACACAGAAATGGGAGTTCTTCAAAAAGACTATATGTGAACTATATGTGAACATAGGCAAAAAGTTTAAAAGGCTAAAAATCAAAGCTATGTGGCTTACGGCCAAAGATAAAAAAGCTATAAATTATAAGAAAAGAGCTTTTATTAAATATAAAGATGAAGGAACACTGTCATCGTTTAACCACTTATCTACCAGGCACTATTACCCCCTTCCTGCCCAGGCAAATTTTCAGCTTTCAGCACTGTCGCACTTTGAATGACAATTGCGCGGTCATGCAACATTGTACTCATATGAAATTTGTATATTTTTTTAGACAGAGCTTTCTTTTGTTGGTATTTAATCACCTCTGGGTTTTTTTTTTATTTTTTTGCTAAACAAACTAATTGAAAATTTTGAAAAAAAAAAGTTTCTTAGTTTCTGTTATAAACTTTTGTAAATAAGTGATTTTTTTCCTTCACTGATGTGCACTAATGAGGCTGCAGTGAAGGGTACTGATAGGCTGCACTGATGGGCACTGATAGGTGGCACTGATGAGGAGGCACTGGTAGGTGGTACTGATGGGCATTGACAGGTATCACTGATGGGCACTGAAAGGCAGCACACAATATGGCACTGATAGGTGGCACTGACTGGCACTGTTAGATGGCACTGATAGGCAGCACTGACTGGCACTGATAGGCGGCACTGACTGGCTTTGATAGGTGGCACTGACTGGCACTGATAGTTGGCACTGAAAGGCAGCTCAGATAAGCACTTATATGTGGCATTGATGTGCACTGTTAGGCACTGATATGTGGCATTGATGAGCACTGACACGCAGCATTGATGGGCACTGAGAGGTGGCATTGTTGGACACTGAAAGGTGGCACTGATGGGGCTACACTGATCATCAGGGCACTGATCATCAGTGCCCTAATGCTCAGTGTACATGTCCCCTCTGAGGAATGCCGATTACCAGCTCTCCTCTCCTCACGAGCTGTCAGCGTGACAGGTCATGAGGACAGGAATGCCGATAACCGGCATTTCCTTATTTACATGTGAGCAGCTGTGATTTGACACAGCTGATCACATGACAGAACCGACATCATCAGCTCTTTCCGCTGATCGGTGATCTGCAGTGTCCCAGGGACACAGAGCACCACGGATTGCCACGTTGAGCACCCCCCGGGGGGGTGCGAACGTGCGGTCAGAGTGGGAGGATGTCATATGACATCCTCCCAGAATGAGAGAACAGCTGCCCATCCATCATTTCCTTATATGGCGGGTGGGAGGCGGTTAAACATTACAAAGAATATAACAGAAAAATGAAATAAAGGCCACAAAAATGTATTAAATACCTTCTTAAGCTCTGTGTATACAAAGGAGCATGAGAGAGCTCTTGTCCATAATGGGCATGGTATTGACACAGCTCCAGATGATCCACATTGGCTCACTATTGATATGATCCAGAAATATTTAGACAGTATAATAAAACACCTGAACCGGGTGGCATACACCCACGGGTCCTTAAAGAATTGAGCTCTGTCATTTTAAAGCCATCGTTTCTAATTTTTAGGGACTCTATAATGACTGGCATAGTACCAGTGGAGTATAAAACCAATGTGGTGCCTATATTTAACCACTTCCAGACCGGACACTTTCACCCCCTTCCTGACCAGGGCAATTTTCAGCTTTTAGCGCTATCACACTTTGAATGACAATTGCGCGGTCATGCAACACTGTACCCAAATGAATTTTTTACCATTTTTTTGAGACAGATAAAGCTTTATTTTGGTGGTATTTATTCACCACTGGGATTTGTATTTTTTTTGCTATGTAAATGAAATATCCAAAAATTTTGAAAAAAAATAAATAATAAATTCAAATAAATAATATTTAATCATAAATCTTAGCCAAAATTTATTCCGTTATCTTTTTAGTAAAAAAAAAAAATCCAAATTAGTTTATAACCAAAAATTATAATTTTTAAACATTTTGTTTTACATTTTTATTTTATTTTTTTATATTATTATTTTTTATTTTTATTTTTTTCTTTACATACTGTCACCCTAGCAGTACAGTGTCACCATGGTGACACTGTATTACTAGTTGGGGGTGATGAAGATTTTTTTTTTTTTTTTACACTGATTGCTTTTAAACCCATATAGGATATAAAAGCAATCATTTCTCTTTCTCTCTGTGTGCATTCTTGCACTCATTGAGAAGTACTGAGTGAGCTGTGATTGGTCACAGCTTGTCACATGGTACAAGGCTTTTGTGAATAGCCTTGTACCATGTGACCTCTGTGATCATTCACAGATTTCACACGTAGTAAGCAATGATGTCAGAAGTGAAATCTTGCTTACTACTTTGCATGTGATCACTGATTGGCCAATCAGTGATCACATGATCGGGACCTCGTACAGAGGTCCCGTCTGACGATCGGTGTTTCACTGTGTTCGGAGGACACAGCGGGCAACGGATCGTGGTGCCGAGCGCTCCCAGGGAGCGCGCACAAGCAGGGTCACCCGACCCTGTACAAGCAGGGCCACCCGACCCTGCAGTGTCACCGTCCAGCCGTTTATATGCAACGGCCAGTCGGGAAGTGGTTAAAAAGGGGTCAAAATCTTTTTTTCTTTTAAATTCTTTTTATTTGATTTTAGAATTTTTGAAATATACAAAACAGAGCCCATAGGGCATACCCAGGCTTGGTAATACACTTTAACAAGGTTACAAACAGAAGCCAACAATTTACAAACTAACTGTACGCTCAGTCACTGTGTAGGAGTCTGGAACATTCCCTAGACACTCTGTATTAACATGTCTTCCCATAGCATCCTCAGCATGAAGCATTGCGCAGGGTATATCTTTATAATAATAAACTTTATTTTATATAGCACCGGTAAAGGTAGCTTCTCAAAGAAAACACAAGAAATACCCAGGATAAAGCAAAGGAAAAAAAGAACAATTAAGTGGAAGCTTGTCTAAAGAAAAAAAGTTTTTAGATTTGATTTGAATGAGTTTAGAGAAGATGATTCTCTGATGTTCCTTGGAAGTGAATTCCAGAGTTTTGGAGCATAGCAGGAGAAGGCTCTGTTTCCCATTGAGTGTAGAGGAAAGAACAGGCTTTTCTTTTCACAAGACTATTTCTGAAACCTGTTGTCCCCCATCCCCACAATGCATATACAAAAAATGAATGAAGGAGACATCCTCTCAGCCTAGGCAAATTCACCTGACTGGGAGTACAAGGAGTGTGTTAGGGTCTGAAGAAAAAGCGGAAGCTTTGAAACACGTCACCTGACTCATCACCTGATTTATCCTCGTGTTCTTATTGATGTTGCCTCCAGCCCAGTCTTCTGTGCGTTCCACGGTGGTTACAGCATTCCCGGCTGATGGTTCACATTCACACCAGACCCTCGGTGCCCGGACTCCAGTGGACACAAACCGGCCCCTGCATATGTCCTTTTGGGACCTGATATACTTACCTCAGTTGTGAGTAGTAATTTGGCTATTTGTAATAAAATTGTATTTTATACTGCACTTAGACTGGCGCCTTGTGTTTCTTTTTATATTTCCACAGAGTTTTGCTTCAATCTGTGGGGAGCTGCTGCTATATAGTGCTTATGCCATGGACTCTATGGACTTTTTAATATATGTTTTCTGATATTGCAACCTTATGTTATGGTGTTTATTGTCTTCTCTCATAGCCAATTATCTGTGCTGCTTCCAGGAATCCAACAGAAATTACAACTTTAGGGCTCTGGATGCCATTGAAAGTTATTCCCTTCACCCCCTGTTTGTCTTTCTCATCCCTTTCTGTCCCATTGACAATGGTCATCAGGACAAACAGTGTCAGGAGTGCCCAGATCTATGTAGCTACACAAGGAAACTGGGATCAGACCATAAAAAGAAACAAGAAAGAACAGGGAACAAGGCAGCAGGGTACTGGGTGCAAGGCAGGAGAAAGATTGGGGAAACTGGCAGCAGCAAAATCAAGCTATCAGGCAAGCTAAAGCAAAACACTGATGCATAGTGAACTAGCATAGAAGAGACTTAAGTACCCTCCCAGCAGTTGGGACCAGGTGGAGCTGATTACTGAAAACCGCTGGCTAATTTGGAGACACCCACTGGTGGACACTGAAACTTCGGCTTTCTGTCCAGAGAACCACACACCACCAGCAGGTGAACTAGGTCCTGACAAACAGAGGAAAAATCTCCCAAGTGGGGAAATAGATAGCAATACATTGTTTAGGCAGAATAAAGATGATTAAAGCACCTGGACCAGATGGCATACACCCACGGGTCCTAAAAGAAATGAGCTTTGACATTTCCAGGCCATTGTGTCTAATTTTTAGGGATGATTGGAGTAAGGGATCAAAGTCTTTACCACATAACTATGGACCTGTTATTTTAACTTCTATAGTTGGGAAGATACTGGAGGGTTTAATAAAATACTACATAGTTGAGTTCTTGTTTAAGCAACAGACAGCATGGATTCATGAAAAGACAGAAGTTGTCAAACAAATATGATGTCTTTTTATGATGAGGTAAGCAAAGCTTTAGACAAAGGAGTGGTAATGGATGTAGTTTTTTGGGGATTTTGCAAAAGCGTTTGACACAGTTCCCCACACAAGGCTAATGTGTAAGATAAAGTCTACAAGCTTGAAAAAATCAGTTTGTAAATGGATAGAAAACTGGCTAAAAGACCGTGTTCAAAGATTAGTGGTTAATGATTCATACTCTGAATGGTCTAAAGTTAGTGGTGTACCCCAAGGTTCAGTGTTGGGACCCTTGCTTTGTAATATATTTATAAATGATATAGGGTCTGGGATTAAAAGTACTATTTCAGTGTTTGCAGATGACACCAAGCTATGCATTGGAATAACATCCTCACAGGATGTCTTCACCTTGCAAACTGACTTCAATGCACTGTTTAATTGGGCAACTATGTCACAAATAAGGTTTAATATTGATAAATGTAAAGTTATGCACTTGGGGGCTAAAAATATGCATGCATCATACATACTAAGGGGAGTACAATTGGGGGAATCAATGGTGGAGAAGGATCTGGGTGTTCTGGTAGATCATAAGCTTAATAATGGCATGCTGCGGTTTCCAAAATGAGAAAAATCACTTTACCCCTGTACAAATCATTAGTAAGACCTTATCTGGAATATGCAGTTCAGTTTTGGGTACCAATTCACAAAAAGGATATTGGGGAACTTGAGAAAGTGCAGAGAAGGGCAAACAAACTGATAAGAGGCATGGAGGAGCTCAGTTATGAGGAACTGAATGTATTCTCTCTTGAGAAGAGGGGGTTAAGGGGGAATATGATCAACATTTATAAATACAGTATATACGTGGTCCATATAGTGAACTCGGTGTTGAGTTATTCACTATAAGGTCATCACAGAGGACTAGGGGAACTCTTTACATCTGGAAGAAAAGAAATCTAATCTGCGAAAATGTGGAATAGACTCCCTCAAGAGGTGGTTCTGGCTAGCTCAGATTGTTTTAAAAAAAAGGCCTGGATTATTTTCTACGTAATATAACTGGATACTAATATGTGTAGGTAAAGTTGATCCAGGTAATATCTGATTGCCTCTTGGGGAATCAGGAAATATTTTTTCCCCTGCAGGACCAACTGTTGGTTTAGGATTGTGTATATAGGATTGCATTTTTTTCCCATTTATTGGTTGAACTAGATGTCTTTTTTCAACTAGACTAACTATGTAACTATGTATTAGAAGAGAAATAGTACAGTGGTGGGTTCTAACACATGTGATCACTTTGATTGGCTGACACAGTGGTCATTTGATCCAGAGCCAGTCCCTAGCATTAGTCTGAGACCAGGAGCTCTCAGTGACAGCTTAATTAGAACAGAATTTAAAAAAAGAATAGAATAAAATAGAATAGAAAAGAATAGAGTAAAACAGAACAAAATAGAGTAGAAAATAAAAGAATAGAATAGAAAATATAGGAATAGAATAGACTAGAAAATAGTAGAATAGAACAGAAAATAATAAAATAGAATAGAAAAGAGTAGAGTAAAACAGAATAGAATAGAAAATAAAAAAGATTACAATAAAATAGAAAATAAGAGAATAGAACAAAAAAGAAAAGACTATAGCCGCCTTTCGGAATTTGAATTTCAAAAACAATAGAATAAAAAATTAATTAAACAAATTTAACTAAATTAAATTATTTAAACAAAACTGAAATTAAACAAAACAATGCTCCCAGCACAAACACATGCTCTGTGTATATATATATATATATATTTATTACAAAAGGAGTGTAGTTTGACCGCACCCCTGACTAAACCATGCAGCACCCTAGAGTACAATGTGTGAAGAAGAGCTTCTCTAGAATATTTGACTGCTAGTGTATCACAAGACATGGAATGAATGCTAGTCAACAAAGAAATGGTTCTCCACTGTAATAAAGCCATTAATGCAACTCAAGCCAATAATGGCTGCAAATTTGTTGTCTGCAATATTTACCTGACAAATTCTAAAAAAAGAACAGTTCTAATCTAAAAGTTGGCTGAAAATTGTTGTGGCAGCTTATATTTGTGGAGATGACCATTTTTCTTAACCTTATTCATCATGTCAGTGTTTGTAAGTATTCCTTTGAATTGGGCAATTTATCTCAAGTGTATCTTGACTCCTACATTGATTGCCAGTAGCCATAATTATGAATATAAATGTTTTCAACAAATTATCTCAAGTTTTAAACCAATTATGCACCATATTTTTATGCTAGTTTTATTTTATTTCCAACGGTTTGTAACATCCTTTCTCAACCTTTTCAACTCTGGAGAACCCTTGAAATAACATTCAGGTCTCAATTAATCTCTGATGAAAATGATACAGTATACAGTATCTAAAGCACATGGTACATTTGCAAGGATAGTGAGTTGTAGATTTTGTAATAAATGAATAATGACTACTCTAGGCATACCTAGAGTGTGTGACACCCAAGGCAGATCATTTTTAACCCCCTTGCTCTATAGCACAAAATCATTTTCAGTATTAATCATCATTAAAATTAAACAAATAATAATAATGCACATAAAAGAAATTGAAGCAGAACTTAATGCCCAACTCTGGGCAAATAAAAAAAGTATCCCCTACAGTGGGACTGCAGGGCTGTGCTATAAAATAATATTGTGTTCCATTGCTTTACTATGAGATTTCTTTCTTGTACTTATCAACAAACTTGTCTATTATGAAAGTATTAAAAGTTTAATGTAATGAAAAATGTTGTCTGATAACTTTATGGAGTAAATACACCTGTAGTGCCACCCCCATAAGCGCTTGTCCCCAGTGGTTGCCCTGACCTTGAAAGCCTCCCAATACCTCTGACACTCAGGCATATTTCAACAGTATAGGATAGTAATGCAAGAGACACAATTCTTTAGTAACACCTCTATATTAGACTTGTTCAAAAGAGTAGACCACAAGAATAATGGGGTTAGGATATACAACCCCAGTTAGCACATAAAAATAGAACACTAGTAAAAAAAAAATCAGTTAGCAATGTTTAACAAATTATACAGTCAGTAGGCGTCAACTATTAAACTACAACACCAGCATTAAGAGTGAGAAGAAAAGGCTTGTTGACCAGCTTCCTCTAGGCCACTGGCACCTGAAAGGTAGCTGCAGAGAATTATGTAAATGTATACTCTGAAATAAATAGATAGAAGTATCCTAATTTGAATAATAATGGTCTTATAAGAGAAGAGGTCCCTTTAAGTAGAGCTTGTAACTTGAGTCCTGTGATGTTTAAAGTTCCTGATATGGTTGTGTCTGTTGTCTCCTGCTAGCAATGGTGGGGCCTATAAACAGCAGTGAATACTGATAGTTTCAGAAAGGTAAACAGATTGTCTGTGGTATTGTTCAATGCAAAGATCTCTTGGTACTGAGGTGTAAAGGTGTCTGCATGCAGTGTCTCTAGAGTGATAACAGAAAGAGATTGGGCATCTGTCAGGTCACCAATCCCATGGATAGCATGGCCTCCTAGGAACAAGAGTTTTTACACAGGCTCTTTTCTGTTTGCAGGGATGTGCAAAGATGTTTGTGTGAAGACTGGTTAGTGACAGTCTTGATGCAGAGATCAGTGTCACTGCTGTGCTGAACTGATGTGCAGAGTCCCTCACAGTAGGCAAACAATCTGTCTCTGGAGGAGAACGGCATCCCCCCTGTGTTCAGCTCTAAATCCCACTCCAAGGGAGTGAGCCAGCATCTTGCTATAGAATATATCTGCAATATATTTTGAAGCAAAGCAAACATAATGTGTAAACAGGAATGTAAGCTTACCATTTTATTTAATGACGGGGGCTTTGATTGGCTTTAAAAAAGCATGTGCCAATGCCACATTTTGAAGTGTTAATGAGCCCTTAAAGTGATTATAAAGAGTCATTTTTTTTCATTTAAAATAAACATGTCATACTTACCTGCTCTGTGCAATGCAATCCTCCTCTTCTTGGGTTCCCTTCCTGCGCTCCTGGCTCCGCTTCTTCATCCAGTGCCCCGATAGTAAGCCACTTCCTATGGGGGCATTCATGCGGGCTTGCTCCCCAGCCCCACTGTCTGTGTCCATAGACAGCACACCCCAGGCTCCCTCATCACAGATTTTGATTGACAGCAGTGGGAGCCAATGGCACTTACTGCTAAGAATCTGCCCTGTGAAGAGAGACAGAGCTGGGAGAGCTGCTGCTCTCCTGCACAGCACTGGATTGTGATGGGACTCTGGTAAGTATAATGAGGGACTGTGGTGGGGGGGGGGGTTCCCAGGCACAGAAGATTTTTTACCTTAATGCACAGAATGCATTAAGGCCTTACAACCGCTTTAATTGCAGAATTCAATACTTTTCACTGTACACATAATATAAGGTCCCCATACCTATTCTATCATCAAATACATTGGTATTATTCAATTATCAGGCCATGAATCGGTCACAGACTGGTTTATAGGCTAACAGAGTTTAGAAGTACTATAAATGCTTATAATTACATTTTTATATCGCTTACAGGCTATAGTTTAAAATGGCTTGTAGGCCTCATGAAAAATTGCAAAAACTATGAAGGCAAAATTAATGGAGTTTATTAAACATAACTTCTCTGGTGGCAGCAATTCATGCTGGGTCAGTTATTAACATGACAGAAAAAAATCCTATTACCTTCTTTCACATGTATTAAAGAAGGTTAGCCATTCAGCTAGCATTTTCTCTTTCACCAGAGCAACTGGAAATATGCACCTTTTTATCATAGACCTCAATAAGGAGTCAGCAACTGACTGCAAATAAGCAATGTGGCAACTGCTGGGCAAAAGAGAAATGATTGTCCAGGCCCCAGTTCCAGAATCTTTTTATCATCTCAACTGTGGTCTGCTTTTATCATCATCTTTTATCAAGGGCGCAATTACATTTTGGGAGTATGAATGTAGACGTTCCCTTTAAAACAATGAAAGTAGTTTAAGGGATTTCTGTTCTTTCATGTTTTTCCTGTGATCTGTTTTAGATTTAGTATAGAAAAAAAATTATGAACGCACTCATATAAAATTGACTTAAGAGAGTTGATGCTCAAAACCAATATTAGGAGGCAATAAAATATGGTCACACTTTACAGTATTTGCAGCTCTACTGCTTATAGAATTAAATGTGTTTTCTTTCAGAGCTTAAAGTAGATACTATATAAGCGAAAGGGGCACAACCTTTGTAATACCTCTCCAGCTTTGCTTTGTGCTTCATTGGTCCATAAAATGAACTATCTATGCTATCTATGCCCTGAACATAGTCTATGTGTAAGCTAGACATTAAAAAATACTGTGTATGTCTAACTCGCCTTATTTTTTTTTTCACTTTACTTTGAAAAAAAAATCTGATGGGATAGAAATAATAAAAAAAAATATATAAGCCTTAGACAATGGATAATATATTTTTTTCTTGGCTCTGTAAATTGGTGGATTTACTGTTTAAAACTAAATAAAATGTGCTGTTAAAATAATAATATTGTCATATTGTTAAAAAAAAAAATGTGTGTGTGTGTATATGTATGTATGTATGTATGTATGTATGTATGTATATATATATATATATATATATATATATATATATATATAAAAATAAAACTTTATTAACTATAAACATAGTATATCATATATTCCTATACATATTTTAAAAATTGTATTTACATACCAAAAATAAAGGTATACTTGTGGAAAGATTTTGACACTGATCAGTGGCTAGTGTTGATTACAGGTTGACAGGCTACTTGCCACTAACATATTGCTTCTGTAGTAAATGTCCCCATAAACTACTGCCATTTTCCTAAGGTACCCTCTTGTCCCTTTGTGTATATAACAATTTTTCAACTTGGATGAGCCTAGAAGCATTTGCTCCTCCGCTGTGTGCTTAAAACTATCTTGTTTGCTTTATACACATACAGTACATGTTCATGTCTTTTATGCAGTGACCATTTATGATGATGAACGCCTCAGTACTGGTCACGTAACTATATTGAGCTTGGATCATCATTTTCTGAAATTGTCTTCAGAAGGGGTAAGTGTTTTACAAAATCACTACAGCAGTACAAGGTAGAAGGATTAGATGTAATTTTACACTATAGGTCTCCTTTAAAAATTAATATGCAGCCAAATGTTAAAGCTAAAAATTGGGATAATATAAAAAGATTACATTTAATGCCATTATGAATCAATAAAAATAATTTTATGTATTTCATGATATTAGCATAATTATTTGATAGTTTTAATTAAATTAGCTTACTAAAATCACCTACTGCACTCAATAGTGGTATCTTGAGGAAGACTTGAGGCATATTTAATAAACAACTGTAAATGGAAATTACCTAATTGGTGTGCTGATGTTTCTTCATTATGTATTCAATAGATTCGGGGAGAGGAGATGACCAAGCTATTTCACCATAAGTATTTATTTACTTGAGTGGGAATTGCCACGTACTGGAGGTTTATTGTTTAAAGTGTTTGTAAATCCTCTACTTGTACAGTAAAACAGCCCATTAAGATTAAATTAGAAATGAAAGGCAAAACACTTGCGTATAGATCTAAAAAAAAATTATAAATACGTTTTGCCCCTTTTTTATGAAATGATCACATTCCCTCTGTTCTCAGCTGCATAAGAGCTGGGGAAAGAGAAACAGCAGTACACTGATCTTTCCAGTAAATGACTGTGCAGGGTACATGTCAGGACAAGTCTGATCACTGAAGGAGAGCGAACTGCGTTCTCAGCACAGCTAGAGAATTGACCATGCTGTGTTCTCCTGCTTAGCGTGGTCAATTTTTAATTGGAAAGCAGAGGGACTGACAGGAACATAAACAACTTCACGCAAAGGAAACAATATAAAGAGAACAGGGTACTTTTTCATACACATACATGGTATAGCAGGCGCATATCAGGAATATGAAATTTTGTGTTTACACATTTTTTAATTTACTCCTGTTCGCACACACAAGGTTTTTTGGGCTTCAGACAAAATCTATTTTTAATCCAGGTGTATATTTTTTTCTTATCTTGCATCCCCCCATCTAGGTCCTTTGCTGATGTCATTTCCACCTGTGGGACTGATAGCCAAGCACCGCATGTTAACCCTCACTTGTCAGTCTCATTCACTCGGTCAGTCGGCTCGGTCTGACGTCAGTCCTCTTCTGGATCCCGAGAGGAAGCTTCAGCTGGCCAGTTTATAGAAATTATCTATATCATGCAGACAGTTACATAGATACCTGGAAGAAGGACCCATCCAGAATGTACACAGAGAGGAGTTGCCACTGGATGATCATGTGATCATGGCTTATAGTAAGTGAAAAAGTAGAATTAGGAAGGGTTTTGGTTTTTTTAATCCTTCAATCAGTAAGAAGGGGCAGTAAAGGAGACTGGAAGGGAGATTTACCTTCATCTTAGAGTTGAGCTATAATTACTATTTTGCCTTTGATGTAAAAGAGTGTGTCAACTTTCATTTTCTACTTGTAATTGTCAGACCAGATGGCCTCCACCAAAGGGAATACTAACAAGGCAAACTTAACATCATGCATCTCCCTCATCAATCTGACACTCAATTCATAGTTACATAGCTACGGGCCTTTTTTCTCAGAGAATAGGAGCAGGTACTCCCCCCTTCGGAGTCGCTTCTTGTCTCCACCGCCTACCAACCTCAGACAACTATCCCTTAGTTCCACCCTCTACCCAACGCCCAGTATTGCCTCTTTTAGAAAATACAGAACCAAGTATCATTTTGTGGTGGTAAGTAGAGATGAGCGAATCGAAGTAGGCGAAGTGGAATTCGTTTCGAATATTAGGAAAATTTCGATTCGCGTCGAATCCGAAAATAAGCAGACTTCGGATGCGCGAATCGAAATTTTTCCTAAAATGGCCGCGACATGTGCGGCGACGGAGCGGGGATGTCTGGGAAGGCGCGCAGACAAGGCGCGCTGACCCATAATGCATTCATTCATGACATGTGATCGCATTAGCCAATCAGCAGCCAGCCAGCCAGCACAGTGTAATAGTCGAGCTATAAATGGAGGTCATTTTAGAATTCTCCATTTGCCTCCAGTCATTCAACAGAGGCAGACCTGGCTGTATTCAGGGAGAGAGTTAGGGACAGAGAAACGTTACTTAGGGACAGAGAAACGTTAGTTAGGGCCACAGAAACGTTAGTTAGGGCCACAGAAACGTTAGTTAGGGCCACAGAAACGTTAGTTAGGGACACAGAAACGTTAGTTAGGGACACAGAAACGTTAGTTAGGGACACAGAAACGTTAGTGAGGGCCACAGAATCGTTACTTAGGGCCACAGAATCGTTACTTAGGGCCACAGAATCGTTACTTAGGGACAGACACAGAATTGTTACTGAGGGACACAGAATCGTTACTTAGGGCCACAGAATCGTTACTTAGGGCCACAGAATCGTTACTTAGGGCCACAGAATCGTTACTTAGGGCCACAGAATCGTTACTTAGGGCCACAGAAACGTTACTTAGGGCCACAGAAACGTTACTTAGGGACAGACACAGAATTGTTAGTGAGGGCCACAGAACCGTTACTTAGGGCCACAGAACCGTTACTTAGGGCCACAGAACCGTTACTTAGGGCCACAGAACCGTTACTTAGGGCCACAGAACCGTTACTTAGGGCCACAGAACCGTTACTTAGGGCCACAGAACCGTTACTTAGGGCCACAGAACCGTTACTTAGGGCCACAGAACCGTTACTTAGGGCCACAGAACCGTTACTTAGGGCCACAGAACCGTTACTTAGGGCCACAGAATTGTTACTTAGGGACAGACACAGAATTGTTACTGAGGGCCACAGAATTGTTACTGAGGGCCACAGAAACGTTACTTAGGGCCACAGAAACGTTACTCAGGGCCACAGACAGAATTGTTACTGAGGGATACAGAAACGTTACTTAGGGCCACAGAATTGTTACTTAGGGCCACAGAATCGTTACTGAGGACCACAGAAACGTTACTTAGGGCCACAGAATTGTTACTTAGGGACAGACACAGAATTGTTACTGAGGGACACAGATTTGTTACTGAGGGCTACAGAAACGTTACTGAGGGCTACAGAAACGTTACTTAGGGCTACAGAAACGTTACTTAGGGCTACAGAAACGTTACTTAGGGCTACAGAAACGTTACTTAGGGCCACAGAAACGTTACTTAGGGCCACAGAAACGTTACTTAGGGCCACAGAAACGTTACTTAGGGCCACAGAAACGTTACTTAGGGCCACAGAAACGTTACTTAGGGCCACAGAAACGTTACTTAGGGCCACAGAAACGTTACATTGGGCCACAGAAACTGTCAGGAATCAAGGAATGACCAGAAAGGTGTGGACTGACACAGGGAAACACAGGTTTCAGGTATAGTATAATACAGGTTATTAGCCACCCAGATATATATAAATATAAACGCACAGTGCGCAAACCAACCTTCCACTAATCTTTAGGAGGTGCAGGAACACAGGCGTAGTCAGGGCTGGAGAGGTGGAATGGTCAGGCCGGCCGTAGGGTTCTGTAATGACTGCCTGGTGGTACCTGTAGCGGTCCTCAGGGCAGGATTCCCCAGGGCGCGGAGTCTAAGTCCCAGTCTGCTATTCACCAGGGCCCCTGATGGTGGGGATGGACTTGGAGCAGACAGGAACCAGGTCGCGGCCCCTGAGTACACCTGCTAGTGATAGAGGGATCCGCCAGAGGTATGTGCAGGTACGGCTGGATCCGTGCAGGATGGATGGATGGCAGAGTAGTGAGCGTGGTCAGACGGGCCAAGTCAGCAACGTGCGGGCAGCAAGGTATCAAAGGAGCAGGCAGAGAATGGTCAAGGTCACAAGCCGGGTTCAGTAACTCACGGACAGCGCAGTACAGAGGATCAGGCAGAAGGATGGTCAGGGATGAGCCAGTAGTCAGAACAGGAGACGGTCAACAGGAATCAGAATCAGGCAGGGTCGGCAACAAAGTATCTTCTCACAAGAACTAGGAACAGGATACAGGGGCTCATGGGGAGACATACACCAAGGCACAGAGCACAGGCCTGGTCATGCCTTATATACACCTTTCTGTAATCAGCCCCAGGTTTGGCTGATTGTGAGCTTCTGGCTGCTAAGAGCACCCGCTGGTCAGCTCTGGTACTGCAGCCCACACGGCAGGAGAGTCCCACCACCAGTGCTGAGAGCACCCGCTGGTCAGCTCTGGTACTGCAGCCCACACGGCAGGAGAGTCCCACCACCAGTGCTGAATCCATTCCTGACAGAAACGTTACTTTGGGCCACAGAAACGTTACTTTGGGCCACAGAATCGTTACTCAGGGACAGACACAGAATTGTTACTGAGGGATACAGAATTGTTACTGAGGGACACAGAACCGTTACTGAGGGCCACAGAAACGTTACTTAGGGCCACAGAACCGTTACTTAGGGCTACAGAACCGTTACTTAGGGCCACAGAACCGTTACTTAGGGCTACAGAACCGTTACTTAGGGCCACAGAAACGTTACTTAGGGCCACAGAAACGTTACTTAGGGCCACAGAAACGTTACTTAGGGCCACAGAACCGTTACTGAGGGACACAGAACCGTTACTGAGGGACACAGAACCGTTACTGAGGGCCACAGAATTGTTACTCAGGGACAGACAGAATTGTTACTGAGGGACACAGAACCGTTACTGAGGGCCACAGAACCGTTACTGAGGGCCACAGAACCGTTACTGAGGGCCACAGAAACGTTACTTAGGGCCACAGAACAGTTACTTAGGGCCACAGAAACGTTACTTAGGGCCACAGAATCGTTACTTAGGGCCACAGAATCGTTACTTAGGGCCACAGAATCGTTACTTAGGGCCACAGAAACATTACTTAGGGCCACAGAAACGTTACTTAGGGACAGACACAGAATTGTTACTGAGGGACACAGAATTGTTACTGAGGGACACAGAATTGTTACTGAGGGACACAGAATTGTTACTGAGGGACACAGAATTGTTACTTAGGGCCACAGAAACGTTACTTAGGGCCACAGAAACGTTACTTAGGGCCACAGAAACGTTACTTAGGGACAGACACAGAATTGTTACTGAGGGACACAGAATTGTTACTGAGGGCTACAGAAACGTTACTTAGGGCCACAGAAACGTTACTTAGGGCCACAGAAACGTTACTTTGGGCCACAGAAACGTTACTTTGGGCCACAGAAACGTTACTTTGGGCCACAGAAACGTTACTTTGGGCCACAGAAACGTTACTTTGGGCCACAGAAACGTTACTTTGGGCCACAGAAACGTTACTTTGGGCCACAGAAACGTTACTTTGGGCCACAGAAACGTTACTTTGGGCCACAGAAACGTTACTTTGGGCCACAGAAACGTTACTTAGGGCCACAGAAACGTTACTTAGGGCCACAGAAACGTTACTTAGGGCCACAGAATTATTACTTAGGGACAGACACAGAATTGTTACTGAGGGCCACAGAACCGTTTCTGAGGGCCACAGAAACGTTACTTAGGGCCACAGAAACGTTACTTAGGGCCACAGAATCGTTACTTAGGGCCACAGAATCGTTACTTTGGGCCACAGAAACGTTACTTTGGGCCACAGAAACGTTACTTTGGGCCACAGAAACGTTACTTTGGGCCACAGAAACTGTCAGGAATCAAGGAATGACCAGAAAGGTGTGGACTGACACAGGGAAACACAGGTTTCAGGTATAGTATAATACAGGTTATTATTAGCCACCCAGATATATATAAATATAAACGCACAGTGCGCAAACCAACCTTCCACTAATCTTTAGGAGGTGCAGGAACACAGGCGTAGTCAGGGCTGGAGAGGTGGAATGGTCAGGCCGGCCGTAGGGTTCTGTAATGACTGCCTGGTGGTACCTGTAGCGGTCCTCAGGGCAGGATTCCCCAGGGCGCGGAGTCTAAGTCCCAGTCTGCTATTCACCAGGGCCCCTGATGGTGGGGATGGACTTGGAGCAGACAGGAACCAGGTCGCGGCCCCTGAGTACACCTGCTAGTGATAGAGGGATCCGCCAGAGGTATGTGCAGGTACGGCTGGATCCGTGCAGGATGGATGGATGGCAGAGTAGTGAGCGTGGTCAGACGGGCCAAGTCAGCAACGTGCGGGCAGCAAGGTATCAAAGGAGCAGGCAGAGAATGGTCAAGGTCACAAGCCGGGTTCAGTAACTCACGGACAGCGCAGTACAGAGGATCAGGCAGAAGGATGGTCAGGGATGAGCCAGTAGTCAGAACAGGAGACGGTCAACAGGAATCAGAATCAGGCAGGGTCGGCAACAAAGTATCTTCTCACAGGAACTAGGAACAGGATACAGGGGCTCATGGGGAGACATACACCAAGGCACAGAGCACAGGCCTGGTCATGCCTTATATACACCTTTCTGTAATCAGCCCCAGGTTTGGCTGATTGTGAGCTTCTGGCTGCTAAGAGCACCCGCTGGTCAGCTCTGGTACTGCAGCCCACACGGCAGGAGAGTCCCACCACCAGTGCTGAGAGCACCCGCTGGTCAGCTCTGGTACTGCAGCCCACACGGCAGGAGAGTCCCACCACCAGTGCTGAATCCATTCCTGACAGAACCCCCCCCTCAAGGAGCGGCCTCAGGACGCTCCAAACAGTCCTTAGTGGGCAAAATGTTCCACCGCCCGGGTCCGGTAACTGGCTGAATATCCTACTGCCGGAGTAAACCGGCTGGCTGGGTTTCCTGCTGGTAGACTTCTCTTTGTGTAGGAGAACCAAGGAAGGCAGGTCACTGGGCACAGGATTTCCAGGAGCAGGCTGGGTATCAGTTATCGGCCAGTTTAACTGGACATCAGGGGCTGGTATGGCGGGCTGTGTAGCGGGCAGAGGCACGTCAGCGGGCACCAAGTCATCTGGCACGACAGCGGGCACAGGGTCACCGGGCACGTCAGCGGGCACCGAGCCTTCTAGCAGAACCGCGGGTACCGGGTCACCAAGCTCGACAGCAGGCACCAAATTAACTGGCACAACAGTGGGCACTGAATCAACTGGCACGACAGCGGGCACCAAGTCATCAGGTATCAGGTTATGTGGCTCAACAGCGGGCACTGGGTCCTCGGGCATCAGGTCATCTGGCTCGACAGCGGGCACCGAGTCAACTGGCATGACAGCGGGCACCGAGTCATCAGGCATCGAGTCATCTGGCTCAACAGCGGGCACCGAGTCAACTGGCACCGAGTCAACTGATACGACAGCGGGCACCGAGTCAACTGGCACGACAGCGGGCACCGAGTCAACTGGCACGACAGTGGGCACCGAGTCAACCGGCATCAAGTCATCCAGCTCAACAGCGGGCACTGAGTCAACTGGCACGACAGCGGGCACCGAGTCAACTGGCATCGAGTCATCTGGCTCGACAGCGGGCACCGAGTCAACTGGCACCGAGTCAACTGGTACGACAGCGGGCACCGAGTCAACTGGCACCGAGTCAACTGGTATGACCGCGGGCACCGAGTCATCAAGCATCAAGTCATCCGGCTCAACAGCGGGCACTGAGTCATCAAGCATCAAGTCATCCGGCTCAACAGCGGGCACTGAGTCAACTGGCACCGAGTCAACTGGTACGACAGCGGGCATTGAGTCAATTGGCACCAAGTCAACTGGTACGACAACGGGCACCGAGTCATCAGGCATCAAGTCATCTGGCTCAACAGCGGGCACTGAGTCAACTGGCACCGAGTCAACTGGTACGACAGCAGGCACCAAGTCAACTGGCACCGAATCATCAGGCATCAAGTCATCTGGCTCGACAGCGGGCACCAAGTCAACTGGTACGACAGCGGGCACCGAGTCAACTGGCACAGAGTCAACTGGCAGGATGGTACAGTGAGTGGGAGCAGGGTACCGACATGTGGCAGATTGCTGGGTATACTGGGCTGTCACTGGGGGGGCTGTCACTGGGGGTGCTGTCGGGAATGCAGGAAAAGAGCTTTGAGCAGAGGAATGATGAGAAACAGGACTGGTTCGTTGCAAGCTGACTGAGGCTGGGTGTAACAAGTCTGACCATGTCTGCAGTAAGGGTTGGACAACGCTCAGCTTACACAAGGCCTGTCTGATCAAAGTTTGCACTGCGTTTATACACTTCTTTAGTACCTGTGGTGAATATGCTGAATAACGCTCCAAGAAGCAATCCGGATCATCCTCCAACAACCATACCAGTGATATTATTTGACTCGCCCTGAATGGAGGAAGAAATTCATCCCTGCTTTCAGGGGTACTAGATGAAGCCAACTCAATACAAGCCTGAATCAATGGCTGCACCTCAGAGAGCTCTAGGTCCTGACCTACTAGGGAATGAGCGACCCGTATGCACTCTAGCAGCTGATCCCGGGTATACTCCCGCAGAGTCTGATAGGCATATTCTCTGTCATCAAAGACTAGCATAGACAAATATACAACCTCATCAGGATGCATCCTTCACGACAAGTCAAGATGGCTTCCCTGTGCAGCCACTTCTGGTCAGGAAAGGCCTTGGTGTGATGTCAGGAATCAAGGAATGACCAGAAAGGTGTGGACTGACACAGGGAAACACAGGTTTCAGGTATAGTATAATACAGGTTATTATTAGCCACCCAGATATATATAAATATAAACGCACAGTGCGCAAACCAACCTTCCACTAATCTTTAGGAGGTGCAGGAACACAGGCGTAGTCAGGGCTGGAGAGGTGGAATGGTCAGGCCGGCCGTAGGGTTCTGTAATGACTGCCTGGTGGTACCTGTAGCGGTCCTCAGGGCAGGATTCCCCAGGGCGCGGAGTCTAAGTCCCAGTCTGCTATTCACCAGGGCCCCTGATGGTGGGGATAGACTTGGAGCAGACAGGAACCAGGTCGCGGCCCCTGAGTACACCTGCTAGTGATAGAGGGATCCGCCAGAGGTATGTGCAGGTACGGCTGGATCCGTGCAGGATGGATGGATGGCAGAGTAGTGAGCGTGGTCAGACGGGCCAAGTCAGCAACGTGCGGGCAGCAAGGTATCAAAGGAGCAGGCAGAGAATGGTCAAGGTCACAAGCCGGGTTCAGTAACTCACGGACAGCGCAGTACAGAGGATCAGGCAGAAGGATGGTCAGGGATGAGCCAGTAGTCAGAACAGGAGACGGTCAACAGGAATCAGAATCAGGCAGGGTCGGCAACAAAGTATCTTCTCACAGGAACTAGGAACAGGATACAGGGGCTCATGGGGAGACATACACCAAGGCACAGAGCACAGGCCTGGTCATGCCTTATATACACCTTTCTGTAATCAGCCCCAGGTTTGGCTGATTATGAGCTTCTGGCTGCTAAGAGCACCCGCTGGTCAGCTCTGGTACTGCAGCCCACACGGCAGGAGAGTCCCACCACCAGTGCTGAGAGCACCCGCTGGTCAGCTCTGGTACTGCAGCCCACACGGCAGGAGAGTCCCACCACCAGTGCTGAATCCATTCCTGACAGAAACGTTACTTTGGGCCACAGAAACGTTACTTTGGGCCACAGAATCGTTACTCAGGGACAGACACAGAATTGTTACTGAGGGATACAGAATTGTTACTGAGGGACACAGAACCGTTACTGAGGGCCACAGAACCGTTACTTAGGGCCACAGAAACGTTACTTAGGGCCACAGAATTGTTACTTAGGGAAAGACACAGAATTGTTACTGAGGGACACAGATTTGTTACTGAGGGCTAAAGAAACGTTACTTAGGGCCACAGAATCGTTACTTAGGGCCACAGAATCGTTACTTAGGGCCACAGAAACGTTACTTAGGGCCACAGAAACGTTACTTAGGGCCACAGAATTGTTACTTAGGGACAGACACAGAATTGTTACTGAGGGCCACAGAACCGTTACTGAGGGCCACAGAAACGTTACTGAGGGCCACAGAATCGTTACTTAGGGCCACAGAATCGTTACTTAGGGCCACAGAATCGTTACTTAGGGCCACAGAAACGTTACTTAGGGCCACAGAAACGTTACTTAGGGCCACAGAATCGTTAGTTAGGGACACAGAATTGTTACTCAGGGACAGACACAGAATTGTTACTGAGGGATACAGAATTGTTACTGAGGGATACAGAATTGTTACTGAGGGCCACAGAAACGTTACTTAGGGCCACAGAAACGTTACTTAGGGCCACAGAAACGTTACTTAGGGCCACAGAATTGTTACTTAGGGACAGACACAGAATTGTTACTGAGGGACACAGATTTGTTACTGAGGGCTACAGAAACGTTACTTAGGGCTACAGAAACGTTACTTAGGGCCACAGAACCGTTACTTAGGGCCACAGAATTGTTACTTAGGGACAGACACAGAATTGTTACTGAGGGACACAGATTTGTTACTGAGGGCTACAGAAACGTTACTTAGGGCTACAGAAACGTTACTTAGGGCCACAGAAACGTTACTTAGGGCCACAGAAACGTTACTTAGGGCCACAGAATCGTTACTTAGGGCCACAGAAACGTTACTTAGGGCCACAGAAACGTTACTTAGGGACAGACACAGAATTGTTATTGAGGGACACAGAATTGTTACTGAGGGCCACAGAACCGTTACTTAGGGCCACAGAAACGTTACTTAGGGCCACAGAATTGTTACTTAGGGCCACAGAATCGTTAGTTAGGGACACAGAATTGTTACTCAGGGACAGACACAGAATTGTTACTGAGGGATACAGAATTGTTACTGAGGGATACAGAATTGTTACTGAGGGCCACAGAAACGTTACTTAGGGCCACAGAAACGTTACTTAGGGCCACAGAAACGTTACTTAGGGCCACAGAATTGTTACTTAGGGACAGACACAGAATTGTTACTGAGGGACACAGATTTGTTACTGAGGGCTACAGAAACGTTACTTAGGGCTACAGAAACGTTACTTAGGGCCACAGAACCGTTACTTAGGGCCACAGAATTGTTACTTAGGGACAGACACAGAATTGTTACTGAGGGACACAGATTTGTTACTGAGGGCTACAGAAACGTTACTTAGGGCTACAGAAACGTTACTTAGGGCCACAGAAACGTTACTTAGGGCCACAGAATCGTTACTTAGGGCCACAGAAACGTTACTTAGGGCCACAGAAACGTTACTTAGGGACAGACACAGAATTGTTATTGAGGGACACAGAATTGTTACTGAGGGCCACAGAACCGTTACTTAGGGCCACAGAAACGTTACTTAGGGCCACAGAATTGTTACTTAGGGACAGACACAGAATTGTTACTGAGGGACACAGAATTGTTACTGAGGGCCACAGAACCGTTACTTAGGGCTACAGAACCGTTACTTAGGGCCACAGAACCGTTACTTAGGGCCACAGAAACGTTACTTAGGGCCACAGAATTGTTACTGAGGGACAGACACAGAATTGTTACTGAGGGACACAGAATTGTTACTGAGGGACACAGATTTGTTACTGAGGGCCACAGAAACGTTACTTAGGGCCACAGAAACGTTACTTAGGGCCACAGAATTGTTACTCAGGGACAGACAGAATTGTTACTGAGGGCCACAGAACCGTTACTGAGGGCCACAGAACCGTTACTGAGGGCCACAGAACCGTTACTGAGGGCCACAGAAACGTTACTGAGGGCCACAGAATTGTTACTTAGGGACAGACACAGAATTGTTACTGAGGGCCACAGATTTGTTACTGAGGGCTACAGAAACGTTACTTAGGGCCACAGAATCGTTACTTAGGGCCACAGAAACGTTATTTAGGGCCACAGAAACGTTACTTAGGGCCACAGAAACGTTACTTAGGGCCACAGAATTGTTACTTAGGGACAGACACAGAATTGTTACTGAGGGCCACAGAACCGTTTCTGAGGGCCACAGAAACGTTACTTAGGGCCACAGAAATGTTACTTAGGGCCACAGAATCGTTACTTAGGGCCACAGAATCGTTACTTAGGGCCACAGAATCGTTACTTTGGGCCACAGAAACGTTACTTTGGGCCACAGAAACGTTACTTTGGGCCACAGAAACGTTACTTTGGGCCACAGAAACGTTACTTAGGGCCACAGAAACGTTACTTAGGGCCTCAGAATCGTTACTCAGGGACAGACACAGAATTGTTACTGAGGGATACAGAATTGTTACTGAGGGATACAGAATTGTTACTGAGGGCCACAGAAACGTTACTTAGGGCCACAGAAACGTTACTTAGGGCCACAGAAACGTTACTTAGGGCCACAGAATTGTTACTGAGGGACAGACACAGAATTGTTACTGAGGGACAGAACCGTTACTGAGGGCCACAGAACCGTTACTTAGGGCCACAGAAACGTTACTTAGGGCCACAGAATTGTTACTTAGGGACAGACACAGAATTGTTACTGAGGGACACAGATTTGTTACTGAGGGCTACAGAAACGTTACTTAGGGCCACAGAATCGTTACTTAGGGCCACAGAATCGTTACTTAGGGCCACAGAAACGTTACTTAGGGCCACAGAAACGTTACTTAGGGCCACAGAATTGTTACTTAGGGACAGACACAGAATTGTTACTGAGGGCCACAGAACCGTTACTGAGGGCCACAGAATCGTTACTTAGGGCCACAGAATCGTTACTTAGGGCCACAGAATCGTTACTTAGGGCCACAGAATCGTTTGTTAGGGACACAGAATTGTTACTCAGGGACAGACACAGAATTGTTACTCAGGGACAGACACAGAATTGTTACTGAGGGATACAGAATTGTTACTGAGGGCCACAGAAACGTTACTTAGGGCCACAGAAACGTTACTTAGGGCCACAGAAACGTTACTTAGGGCCACAGAATCGTTAGTTAGGGCCACAGAATCGTTAGTTAGGGCCACAGAATCGTTAGTTAGGGCCACAGAATCGTTACTTAGGGCCACAGAAACATTACTGAGGGCCACAGAAACGTTACTGAGGGCCACAGAACCGTTACGTAGGGCCACAGAATTGTTACTTAGGGACAGACACAGAATTGTTACTGAGGGACACAGATTTGTTACTGAGGGCTACAGAAACGTTACTTAGGGCTACAGAAACGTTACTTAGGGCTACAGAAACGTTACTTAGGGCCACAGAATCGTTACTTAGGGCCACAGAATCGTTACTTAGGGCCACAGAAGCGTTACTTAGGGCCACAGAAACGTTACTTAGGGCCACAGAATTGTTACTTAGGGACAGACACAGAATTGTTACTGAGGGCCACAGAATGGTTACTGAGGGCCACAGAACCGTTACTGAGGGCCACAGAACCGTTACTGAGGGCCACAGAACCGTTACTTAGGGCCACAGAACCGTTACTTAGGGCCACAGAATCGTTACTTAGGGCCACAGAATCGTTTCTCAGGGACAGACACAGAATTGTTACTCAGGGACAGACACAGAATTGTTACTCAGGGACAGACACAGAATTGTTACTCAGGGACAGACACAGAATTGTTACTCAGGGACAGAC
Organism: Staurois parvus; assembly: GCF_062004578.1. Classification (NCBI taxonomy): domain Eukaryota; kingdom Metazoa; phylum Chordata; class Amphibia; order Anura; family Ranidae; genus Staurois; species Staurois parvus. The sequence continues at coordinate 5,835,024 of NW_028318301.1, forward strand.
ACAGAATTGTTACTCAGGGACAGACACAGAATTGTTCCTGAGGGACACAGAATTGTTCCTGAGGGACACAGAATTGTTCCTGAGGGACACAGAATTGTTCCTGAGGGACACAGAATTGTTCCTGAGGGACACAGAATTGTTCCTGAGGGACACAGAATTGTTACTCAGGGACACAGAATTGTTACTCAGGGACACAGAATTGTTACTCAGGGACAGACACAGAATTGTTACTGAGGGACACAGAATTGTTACTGAGGGACACAGAATTGTTACTGAGGGACACAGAATTGTTACTGAGGGACACAGAATTGTTACTGAGGGACAGACACAGAATTGTTACTGAGGGACAGACACAGAATTGTTACTGAGGGACAGACACAGAATTGTTACTGAGGGACAGACACAGAATTGTTACTCAGGGACAGACAGAATTGTTACTGAGGGACACAGAATTGTTACTTAGGGCCACAGAAACGTTACTCAGGGACACAGAATTGTTACTCAGGGACAGACACAGAATTGTTACTGAGGGCCACAGAACCGTTACTGAGGGCCACAGAAACGTTACTTAGGGCCACAGAAACGTTACTTAGGGCCACAGAAACGTTACTTAGGGCCACAGAAACGTTACTTAGGGCCACAGAATCATTACTTAGGGCCACAGAATCATTAGTTAGGGACACAGAATTGTTACTCAGGGACAGACACAGAATTGTTACTGAGGGATACAGAATTGTTACTGAGGGATACAGAATTGTTACTGAGGGCCACAGAAACGTTACTTAGGGCCACAGAAACGTTACTTAGGGCCACAGAAACGTTACTTAGGGCCACAGAATCGTTAGTTAGGGCCACAGAATCGTTACTTAGGGCCACAGAATCGTTACTTAGGGCCACAGAAACGTTACTTAGGGCCACAGAAACGTTACTTAGGGCCACAGAATCGTTACTTAGGGCCACAGAATCATTAGTTAGGGACACAGAATTGTTACTCAGGGACAGACACAGAATTGTTACTGAGGGATACAGAATTGTTACTGAGGGATACAGAATTGTTACTGAGGGCCACAGAAACGTTCCTTAGGGCCACAGAAACGTTACTTAGGGCCACAGAAACGTTACTTAGGGCCACAGAAACGTTACTTAGGGCCACAGAATCGTTAGTTAGGGCCACAGAATCGTTAGTTAGGGCCACAGAAACGTTACTTAGGGCCACAGAAACGTTACTTAGGGCCACAGAATTGTTACTTAGGGACAGACACAGAATTGTTACTGAGGGCCACAGAATTGTTACTGAGGGCCACAGAATGGTTACTGAGGGCCACAGAAACGTTACTTAGGGCCACAGAAACGTTACTTAGGGCCACAGAACCGTTACTGAGGGCCACAGAACCGTTACTTAGGGCCACAGAACCGTTACTTAGGGCCACAGAATCGTTACTTAGGGCCACAGAATCGTTACTTAGGGACAGACACAGAATTGTTACTCAGGGACAGACACAGAATTGTTACTCAGGGACAGACACAGAATTGTTACTCAGGGACAGACACAGAATTGTTCCTGAGGGACAGACACAGAATTGTTCCTGAGGGACACAGAATTGTTCCTGAGGGACACAGAATTGTTCCTGAGGGACACAGAATTGTTCCTGAGGGACACAGAATTGTTACTGAGGGACACAGAATTGTTACTGAGGGACACAGAATTGTTACTCAGGGACACAGAATTGTTACTCAGGGACACAGAATTGTTACTCAGGGACACAGAATTGTTACTCAGGGACAGACACAGAATTGTTACTGAGGGACACAGAATTGTTACTGAGGGACACAGAATTGTTACTGAGGGACACAGAATTGTTACTGAGGGACAGAGAATTGTTACTGAGGGACACAGAATTGTTACTGAGGGACAGACACAGAATTGTTACTGAGGGACAGACACAGAATTGTTACTGAGGGACAGACACAGAATTGTTACTGAGGGACAGACACAGAATTGTTACTCAGGGACAGACAGAATTGTTACTGAGGGACACAGAATTGTTACTTAGGGCCACAGAATCATTAGTTAGGGACACAGAATTGTTACTCAGGGACAGACACAGAATTGTTACTGAGGGATACAGAATTGTTACTGAGGGATACAGAATTGTTACTGAGGGCCACAGAAACGTTACTTAGGGCCACAGAAACGTTACGTAGGGCCACAGAAACGTTACTTAGGGCCACAGAAACATTACTTAGGGCCACAGAATCGTTAGTTAGGGCCACAGAATCGTTACTTAGGGCCACAGAAACGTTACTTAGGGCCACAGAAACGTTACTTAGGGCCACAGAAACGTTACTTAGGGCCACAGAATCGTTACTTAGGGCCACAGAATCATTAGTTAGGGACACAGAATTGTTACTCAGGGACAGACACAGAATTGTTACTGAGGGATACAGAATTGTTACTGAGGGATACAGAATTGTTACTGAGGGCCACAGAAACGTTACTTAGGGCCACAGAAACGTTACTTAGGGCCACAGAAACGTTACTTAGGGCCACAGAAACGTTAGTTAGGGCCACAGAATCGTTAGTTAGGGCCACAAAATCGTTAGGGCCACAGAAACGTTACTTAGGGCCACAGAAACGTTACTTAGGGCCACAGAATTGTTACTTAGGGACAGACACAGAATTGTTACTGAGGGCCACAGAATTGTTACTGAGGGCCACAGAATGGTTACTGAGGGCCACAGAACCGTTACTGAGGGCCACAGCACCGTTACTGAGGGCCACAGAACCGTTACTTAGGGCCACAGAACCGTTACTTAGGGCCACAGAATCGTTACTTAGGGCCACAGAATCGTTACTTAGGGACAGACACAGAATTGTTACTCAGGGACAGACACAGAATTGTTACTCAGGGACAGACACAGAATTGTTACTCAGGGACAGACACAGAATTGTTCCTGAGGGACAGACACAGAATTGTTCCTGAGGGACACAGAATTGTTCCTGAGGGACACAGAATTGTTCCTGAGGGACACAGAATTGTTACTGAGGGACACAGAATTGTTACTCAGGGACACAGAATTGTTACTCAGGGACACAGAATTGTTACTCAGGGACACAGAATTGTTACTCAGGGACAGACACAGAATTGTTACTCAGGGACACAGAATTGTTACTGAGGGACACAGAATTGTTACTGAGGGACACAGAATTGTTACTGAGGGACACAGAATTATTACTGAGGGACACAGAATTGTTACTGAGGGACAGACACAGAATTGTTACTGAGGGACAGACACAGAATTGTTACTGAGGGACAGACACAGAATTGTTACTGAGGGACAGACACAGAATTGTTACTGAGGGACAGACACAGAATTGTTACTCAGGGACAGACAGAATTGTTACTGAGGGACACAGAATTGTTACTTAGGGCCACAGAAACGTTACTCAGGGACACAGAATTGTTACTCAGGGACAGACACAGAATTGTTACTGAGGGATACAGAATTGTTACTGAGGGATACAGAATTGTTACTGAGGGCCACAGAAACGTTACTTAGGGCCACAGAAACGTTACTTAGGGCCACAGAAACGTTACTTAAGGCCACAGAAACGTTACTTAGGGCCACAGAATCGTTAGGGCCACAGAATCGTTAGTTAGGGCCACAGAATCGTTAGTTAGGGCCACAGAAACGTTACTTAGGGCCACAGAAACGTTACTTAGGGCCACAGAATTGTTACTTAGGGACAGACACAGAATTGTTACTGAGGGCCACAGAATGGTTACTGAGGGCCACAGAACCGTTACTGAGGGCCACAGAACCGTTACTGAGGGCCACAGAACCGTTACTTAGGGCCACAGAACCGTTACTTAGGGCCACAGAATCGTTACTTAGGGCCACAGAATCGTTACTTAGGGACAGACACAGAATTGTTACTCAGGGACAGACACAGAATTGTTACTCAGGGACAGACACAGAATTGTTACTCAGGGACAGACACAGAATTGTTACTCAGGGACAGACACAGAATTGTTCCTGAGGGACACAGAATTGTTCCTGAGGGACACAGAATTGTTCCTGAGGGACACAGAATTGTTACTGAGGGACACAGAATTGTTACTCAGGGACACAGAATTGTTACTCAGGGACACAGAATTGTTACTCAGGGACACAGAATTGTTACTCAGGGACAGACACAGAATTGTTACTGAGGGACACAGAATTGTTACTGAGGGACACAGAATTGTTACTGAGGGACACAGAATTGTTACTGAGGGACAGACACAGAATTGTTACTGAGGGACAGACACAGAATTGTTACTGAGGGACAAACACAGAATTGTTACTGAGGGACAGACACAGAATTGTTACTCAGGGACAGACAGAATTGTTACTGAGGGACACAGAATTGTTACTTAGGGACACAGAATTGTTACTTAGGGCCACAGAAACGTTACTCAGGGACACAGAATTGTTACTCAGGGACAGACACAGAATTGTTACTGAGGGCCACAGAACCGTTACTGAGGGCCACAGAAACGTTACTTAGGGCCACAGAAACGTTACTTAGGGCCACAGAATCGTTACTTAGGGCCACAGAATCGTTACTTAGGGCCACAGAAATGTTACTTAGGGCCACAGAAACGTTACTTAGAGCCACAGAAACGTTACTTAGGGCCACAGAATCGTTACTTAGGGCCACAGAATCATTAGTTAGGGACACAGAATTGTTACTCAGGGACAGACACAGAATTGTTACTGAGGGATACAGAATTGTTACTGAGGGATACAGAATTGTTACTGAGGGCCACAGAAACGTTACTGAGGGCCACAGAAACGTTACTTAGGGCCACAGAAACGTTACTTAGGGCCACAGAAACGTTACTTAGGGCCACAGAAACGTTACTTAGGGCCACAGAATCGTTAGGGCCACAGAATCGTTAGTTAGGGCCACAGAATCGTTAGTTAGGGCCACAGAAACGTTACTCAGGGACACAGAATTGTTACTCAGGGACAGACACAGAATTGTTACTGAGGGCCACAGAACCGTTACTGAGGGCCACAGAAACGTTACTTAGGGCCACAGAAACATTACTTAGGGCCACAGAATCGTTACTTAGGGCCACAGAATCGTTACTTAGGGCCACAGAAATGTTACTTAGGGCCACAGAAACGTTACTTAGGGCCACAGAAACGTTACTTAGGGCCACATAATCGTTACTTAGGGCCACAGAATCATTAGTTAGGGACACAGAATTGTTACTCAGGGACAGACACAGAATTGTTACTGAGGGATACAGAATTGTTACTGAGGGATACAGAATTGTTACTGAGGGCCACAGAAACGTTACTGAGGGCCACAGAAACGTTACTAAGGCCACAGAAACGTTACTTAGGGCCACAGAAACGTTACTTAGGGCCACAGAAACGTTACTTAGGGCCACAGAATCGTTAGTTAGGGCCACAGAAACGTTAGTTAGGGCCACAGAAACGTTACTTAGGGCCACAGAATCGTTACTTAGGGCCACAGAAACGTTCCTTAGGGACAGACAGAATTGTTATTGAGGGCCACAGAACCGTTACTGAGGGCCACAGAACCGTTACTGAGGGCCACAGAACCGTTACTTAGGGCCACAGAAACGTTACTTAGGGCCACAGAAACGTTACTTAGGGCCACAGAAACGTTACTTAGGGCCACAGAATTGTTACTTAGGGACAGACACAGAATTGTTACTGAGGGACACAGATTTGTTACTGAGGGCTACAGAAACGTTACTTAGGGCTACAGAAACGTTACTTAGGGCCACAGAATCGTTACTTAGGGCCACAGAAACGTTACTTAGGGCCACAGAAACGTTACTTAGGGCCACAGAATTGTTACTTAGAAACAGACACAGAATTGTTACTTAGGGACAGACACAAAATTGTTACTTAGGGACAGACACAGAATTGTTACTGAGGGCCACAGAATGGTTACTGAGGGCCACAGAACCGTTACTGAGGGCCACAGAACCGTTACTTAGGGCCACAGAACCGTTACTTAGGGCCACAGAATCGTTACTTAGGGCCACAGAATCGTTACTTAGGGCCACAGAAACGTTACTTAGGGACAGACACAGAATTGTTACTCAGGGACAGACACAGAATTGTTACTCAGGGACAGACATAGAATTGTTACTCAGGGACAGACACAGAATTGTTACTCAGGGACAGACACAGAATTGTTCCTGAGGGACACAGAATTGTTCCTGAGGGACACAGAATTGTTCCTGAGGGACACAGAATTGTTCCTGAGGGACACAGAATTGTTCCTGAGGGACACAGAATTGTTCCTGAGGGACACAGAATTGTTCCTGAGGGACACAGAATTGTTACTGAGGGACACAGAATTGTTACTCAGGGACACAGAATTGTTACTCAGGGACAGACACAGAATTGTTACTGAGGGACATAGAATTGTTACTGAGGGACAGACACAGAATTGTTACTGAGGGACAGACACAGAATTGTTACTGAGGGACAGACACAGAATTGTTACTGAGGGACAGACACAGGATTGTTACTCAGGGACAGACACAGAATTGTTACTCAGGGACAGACAGAATTGTTACTGAGGGACACAGAATTGTTACTTAGGGCCACAGAATTGTTACTCAGGGACAGACACAGAATTGTTACTCAGGGACACAGAATCGTTGAATTAAAGAGGATGTCAGACAACATGCAGAGGAGTGGCAGAGGAGGCAATGTTTTAGGAGCGAGCAGACGTAGCAGCAGAGGAAGGGGTCGAGGCAGCACTATTCGCAGCCAGAGGCCAGTGCTCCCGGTGTCATCCAGTACAGTGAGGAAGAGCTAACAGAGGGCGGTCAGGAACGGGGGGAGACATCCGCCTCTTCAGCAGCCAGGCGAAGAAGTAGTGGCGAGGAGAGTGGCTCGGTAGCCGGTCTAGAGACAGGTCTGTCTCCTGACCCACACGCAGCCGAGGGGGCTAGTAGTGAGGCGGAGACCCTAATTGATGATGATGAGGCTGATCGCACTTGGCAGCCTCGTCGTCATCAGGCTATTGCTTCCGCATCATCAGGAGAAGAGGGTGGCAGCTTGGCAGCGAGCAAAACAGTCGGTGGGTTGTCTCCATCGCCACACTCTGCCATGTGCCACTTTCAGGTCTCCTCACACACTGCTGGTGTGTTCCATTTTTTGTCATAGGGTGCTGGCAGATTACGGGCCTCCCATAGCTGCTGCCAGGCCCCTAATCTGCCATGGGCCCCTGTACCGCCTCCTCATGCTGCTGCCAGGTCCACAGTGTCTCATGCCATGTGCCACTTTCAGGTCTCCTCACACTGCTGGTGTGTTCAATTTTTTGTCATAGGGTGCTGGCAGATTACGGGCCTCCCATAGCTGCTGCCAGGCCCCTAATCTGCCATGGGCCCCTATACCGCCTCCTCATGCTGCTGCGAAGTCCAGAGTCTCTCATGGGTCCCTGTACGGCCTCCCATTGCTGCTGTCTCCATCGCCACACTCTGCCATGTGCCACTTTCAGGTCTCCTCACACACTGCTGGTGTGTTCAATTTTTTGACATAGGGTGCTGGCAGATTACGGGCCTCCCATAGCTGCTGCCAGGCCCCTAATCTGCCATGGGCCCCTATACCGCCTCCTCATGCTGCTGCCAGGTCCAGAGTGTCTCATTGGTCCCTGTACGGCCTCCCATTGCTGCTGTCTCCATCGCCACACTCTGCCATGTGCCACTTTCAGATCTCCTCACACTGCTGGTGTGTTACATTTTTTTGTCATAGGGTGCTGGCAGATTACGGGCCTCCCATTGCTGCTGCCAGGCCCGTAATCTGCCATGGGCCCCCGTACCGACTCCTCATGCTGTGATGTTGCAACAAGGTGGAATTCAACCCTACATATGTTAGACCCCCTTTATGAACAGCGAAAGGCCATCACAGATTTCCTGATGTTAAAAGCGGATAAAGGTATTCCCTGTGTAATTTAGATGTCAGCCATTGGCAGCTCATGCGTGACACCTGCGCTTGCTCAGGCCCTTTGAGGAGGCCACGCTATTCGTGAGTCGGCAGGACTATGGGATGAATGACGTCATTCCTCTGTTGCACGTCCTGGAACAAATGCTGTTAACAATGGCTGGTCAGGGTTCGGTAGACGTGGCGCACAGATCTCAACGCCACATGACCCCTGTGGGGGCAGGACAGGAAGAAGAGGAGGAGGTAGAGGAGGACATTGGTGCTCAGGAATTATTGAGTGAAATGGGTGGTTTTTCCACTCAGCGGACAGGAGTGGAAGAGCAGGAGCATCTGGTAGAGGAGGAGGAGGAGGAGACAGAGGACCCAGACGCACCGTGGCAGTATGCTGTGGAGATGGAGGCAGGGAGTCCCTCGCATTCCTTGGCACAAATGGCCCATAGCATGCTCGCTTGCTTGCTTAGCGACAGCCGAATAATAACCATCAGACAGAGGGATGACTTTTGGCTGTCCACCTTGTTGGACCCTCGCTACCGTTCAAAAATGGTGGCCTTTTTCACACCTGCTGAGAGGGAGGCCAAAATAACGTACTATAAAAACCAGCTATGTAGTCAGCTGGTCTCTGCCTTTCTGCGCCAACGTCCATCCTCAGACACTGTGGGCCCTGTGCGCTCGCGTTCCGCTGCCATGTCAGCAGGGGAGGGGTGGGGTGGTAGGAGCAGTGGCAGCTCCACCAGCAGCGGCTGCCTCAGTCTGCAGTCGATGATGAGTAGCTTTCTTCACCAGCGCAGTGAGGAAACTACTAACCAGCCGCAGCAGCAGCAGCATCAGGTGGACCTGGAGCAGGACCTCAAACAACAGGCTTAGGCCTACTTGGACAGCACCCTGCCAACCGAGGTAGACAATCCCCTTGACTACTGGGCAACGAAACTTGACCTTTGGCCCCAACTAGCTGAATTTGCCCTTGAAAGGCTGTCATGCCCGGCCAGTAGCGTGGCATCGGAGCGCGTGTTTAGTGCAGCAGGAGGTATTGTAACTCCGCGGAGGACACGACTGTCCACCCAAAGTGTGGAGAGACTCACGTTTGTGAAAATGAATCAGGCGTGGATTAGTCTGGATTTCAAACCACCAGTTCCTGACACAACTGACTAAATCCGCCATGAATCATGCCCCAAACATGTGCCACTTTCAGGTCTCCTCACACTGCTGGTGTGTTCCATTTTTTGTCATAGGGTGCTGGCAGATTACGGGCCTCCCATAGCTGCTGCCAGGCCCCTAATCTGCCATGGGCCCCTATACCGCCTCCTCATGCTGCTGCCAAGTCCAGAGTCTCTCATGGGTCCCTGTACGGCCTCCCATTGCTGCTGTCTCCATCGCCACACTCTGCCATGTGCCACTTTCAGGTCTCCTCACACTGCTGGAGTGTTCCATTTTTTGTCACAGGGTGCTGGCAGATTACGGGCCTCTCATTGCTGCTGCCAGGCCTGTAATCTGCCATGGGCCCCTGTACCGCCTCCTCATGCTGCTGCCAGGTCCAGAGTCTCTCATGGGTCCCTGTACGGCCTCCCATTGCTGCTGTCTCCATCGCCACACTCTGCCATGTGCCACTTTCAGGTCTCCTCACACTGCTGGTGTGTTCCATTTTTTGTCATAGGGTGCTGGCAGATTACGGGCCTCTCATTGCTGCTGCCAGGCCCGTAATCTGCCATGGGCCCCTGTACCGCCTCCTCATGCTGCTGCCAGGTCCAGAGTCTCTCATGGGTCCCTGTACGGCCTCCCATTGCTGCTGTCTCCATCGCCACACTCTGCAATGTGCCACTTTCAGGTCTCCTCACACTGCTGGTGTGTTCCATTTTTTGTCATAGGGTGCTGGCAGATTATGGGCCTCCCATTGCTGCTGCCAGGCCCGTAATCTGCCATGGGCCCCCGTACCGCCTCCTCATGCTGCTGCCAGGTCCAGAGTCTCTCATGGGTCCCTGTACGGCCTCCCATTGCTGCTGTCTCCATCGCCACACTCTGCCATGTGCCACTTTCAGGTCTCCTCACACTGCTGGTGTGTTCCATTTTTTGTCATAGGGTGCTGGCAGATTTTGGGCCTCCTATAGCTGCTGCCAGGCCCCTAATCTGCCATGGGCCCCTATACAACCTCCTCATGCTGCTGCCAAGTCCAGAGTCTCTCATGGGTCCCTGTACGGCCTCCCATTGCTGCTGTCTCCATCGCCACACTCTGCCATGTGCCACTTTCAGGTCTCCTCACACTGCTGGTGTGTTCCATTTTTTGACATAGGGTGCTGGCAGATTACGGGCCTCCCATAGCTGCTGCCAGGCCCCTAATCTGCCATGGGCCCCTGTACCGCCTCCTCATGCTGCTGCCAGGTCCAGAGTCTCTCATGGGTCCCTGTACGGCCTCCCATTGCTGCTGTCTCCATCGCCACACTCTGCCATGTGCCACTTTCAGATCTCCTCACACTGCTGGTGTGTTACATTTTTTGTCATAGGGTGCTGGCAGATTACGGGCCTCCCATTGCTGCTGCCAGGCCCGTAATCTGCCATGGGCCCCCGTACCGACTCCTCATGCTGCTGCCAGGCCCGTAATTTGTCATGGGCCCCTGTTGTCGCTTGTTGGCATATTCCGCTCGTTCAGATGCTCCTTCTCCTGCTTCTCCTCTTCACGGATTCCGTCAGCAGTCTTTCTTGGAATCCGTTTCCAAGAGACAACAGTTTGCGAGTACGCACCCGACGGTGCAGAAGCTGAACATCCTCCTGTCCAAGTTGCTGCTGCCAGGCTCGTAATTTGTCATGCGCCCCTGTACCGCCTCCTCATGCTGCTGCCAGGTCCAGAGTGTGTCATGGGCCCCCGTACCGACTCCTCATGCTGCTGCCAGGCCCGTAATCTGTCATGGGCCCCTGTACCGCCTCCTCATGCTGCTGCCAGGTCCAGAGTGTGTCATGGGTCCCTGTATGGCCTCCCATTGCTGCTGTCTCCATCGCCACACTCTGCCATGTGCCACTTTCAGGTCTCCTCACACTGCTGGTGGTTTCCATTTTTGTCATAGGTTGCTGTATGGCCTCCCATTGCTGCTGCCTCCACCGCCACACTGTGGCTCCACACTCTGGTTTTGGCCCCGTGACTGCCCAAATGAGTGAAGTGTGCGGTGATTCTAAGATCAACGGCACTCATCTGCATGTCATACTGACTGACAGTATTATTTCTCTTCCCCAGCAGACTCCAAGGGCATTTAAATTAAAGGTACAGTGTTCTGCACTAATATAAAGGCTCTCTGAAGCCTAGAAACACCCTTTTATAAGTTAAATTCGCAGCGAATATATTCGACTCGAATCGAAATTTTTCCACGAATTCGCCGAATCAGTCGAATCGAATTTTTGAATACTTCGCTCATCTCTAGTGCTAAGTAATTTGTATGGAATATGTTAATGGTAACAAAAAGAGCAGTAAAATGGTTCTGCTGCAGCCAAAAAAGCGTAAGACACCCCCCAACAACAATACATCCCCCAGCAATAATAGGTTTCACCCCCAATGATAGAACCCCTCCAGCAACAATAGACCCCCTGCAACAAAATTGTTCCCCAAGCAGCAATAGATCCTCCCCAGCATCAATAGACACTTCAGCAGCCAGCAACAATAGACCCCTCCCTCAACAGTAGATTCCACCCAGCAAAAATTGACAGCCTAGCAGCAATAGACCGCCCTCCCCCAGGAACAATAGGTCTCCCAACAGCCAGCATCAATGGGCCCTCCAGCAATTCCCAACACCCCTTACCACAATATACAGTATATTCAGTGCTGGAGGTGCCAGAACTGTGTTCCCCCACGTTCCCACTGAAAAAAAGCCCTGCATAGTTACATAGCTTATAAAGTAGAAAAAAAGATGAGTTCATCTAGTTCAACCTATTTGTGTGTGATTTTTGTTCTCTAACAATTCCTGTAACCCTGTATGTTCTGTTTCCTGAGGAAGACACTTAACGTTTTTGCAAGTTGTCATCACTGTCAGCTAGTACCAGGGAGAAGGAGTTCAACATTTTTAACTGCTCCAACAGTAAACAGCCCCTTCCACAATCTAAGGTTGGACCTCCTTTCCTTTAAGCGGATGCTCAGGCACATGCCCCTGCAAATGAGCATGTGTACACAATCACGCATGCAGATGTGCCATGGTGCACACGAAGCGTGACAGTTTCTGGCACCCATTGGCATATTTAAAGTCATCACTGTGTTGCTTTACTTCTTGTTGCTGACTCGGCTTGTCCCTGGACTTGTCTTGGCTTCTCTGGCTCTTACCTTGGCTTGTTCCACAGACTCTTCTACTGCCTGCCTCCTGTGTACGACCCTGGCTTGTTATATGGAATTCATTTGCTGCCTGTCTCCTTTGTATAACCCCGGCTAGATTTATGATCATGCTTGCTCCTACTCCTGACTGACCTTCTGTGCATGATTCCTGGCTCTAGTTTCTGACTCCGCCTCCTGTTCTCCTGTCACGATCTGCCTAAGCATCTGAAGTTCCACCTGTCCTGATGGTACCAAGGCACAAGCAAGACTTCACCTGCCCATCTGGAGTGTCTTCCGCCCTACTGACACTGCTGCAAGGTCAAGTCCATTCCAAGTGCCTTATCCACTATGCCTATCAGGCTACTCCATACCAGGCAACCTGTGCTTCTCTGGACACAGCACACCCTGTTCCCACCTTCAGGGGTGCTCTGAACTAAGCCACAAGGGGAGCCCTCTCAACACTTTGGCCTCCAACCAAGTACATGACAGTATTTTGCTAGCTGATTCCATCATTCCTATCGCTGATTCTCCCAGGGAAGCCCCATCCTAATGTATAATTTCCATGTGTATTTTTTGCAACCAAATGTATAGCTTTACATTTCTCAATATTGAACCTTATCTACCATGTAGCTGCCCAACCCCTTATCTTGTCAGGTTCTTCCATTCATACTAAATCTTATGCCAAAGTTATGTACGTTTTAATAAGTCCTCCCATTGTGGGCACCCCAGTCTACTGGACACAGCTGATCACAGATCTGGGTACATGGCCATTGTGATTAGCCCTGTACCATGTGATCACTGTGGCTAATCACAGCTATCACAGTGTACAGCTACAGCCTGTAAAATCTCTCCTCTCACAATGATTGGCTGTGAGAGGTGGGAGAAAGAACTGTGCTATACTCTAAAAAAAAACCCAGCAATCTGACACTAACAAACTGTTTAAAATTCTAACTTAATAATAAAAGTTCATAAATGCATGAAAAAGAAAATATAAATGCATAACACAAAATAAAATAAAACTAGAAAACACAATAAAAAGTGATTGCTGCTGACAAATCAATTAGTGCTTTTCACCACACTTCAACAAAATGTATATTGTCCTGCAGAGCAATCCTATCAAATAACGTGACAGTCCTTAATTCAAAACAATATAATAGTCCTTCAATATCCAGTAAAGCTGTATTTCCTCCACCACCGTGATGTAATTTATCTCTTCCTTCCTCTTTTCTCAAGCTCTGTGAAACAAGATCCATTGCTCACCTTGTGCAATGGACCTCAATACAGATCAAGGTCATAACACACTTGTTACCCCACCTAGGCATATGTGGCATCAGCTATTCCTCTTGCTCATCAAATGCAAAAATAGAATGGGACCACAATAATGCTCTCTGAATAGTAACAATTTCTTAAAATTTAAAATCAACACTTAGGGCTCATGTCCACGGAGCGGTTGAAAAATTATTCTGACCGCTGGAAACTGACTGCTAGAAAATGTAGGTTAAAAACGTCAGTTTATCCGCGTTTACCCGCGTTTATGCATGTTTGCGTTTAGAATTGTTTTTAAAAGATAACCTCAGGAGACCCTCCCAAATGCATAGAATGCACTGAAAAATAGTAAATTCACTAAAAAAAGGCTACTAAAATATCACAAGTTATTTTATCAAGTCATGCAGTATTTTAGTAGTGAAAACCATGCGATAATGTTTCTGCTGTCAGTAGGATTCCCCACTGACAACTGAATATAAAAGAGAATTGTCGGGTCTGGCACGGATTTTGAGGGGAAGCCCCACACCAAATTAAAAAAAAAACATGGCGTGGGGTTCCCCCCCAAAATCCATACCAGACCCTTATCCGAGCATGCAGCCCGGCAGGTCAGGAAAGGGGGGGGATGAGCGAGCGCCCTCAACATGGGGGGGTGCTTTGGGGTGAAGGGGGCTCCCCCCCAAAGCACCTTTTCCCCATGTTGATGGGGACAAGGGCCTCTTCCCCACAACCCTGGGCTGTTGTTGTGGGGGTCTGCGGGTGGGGGCTTATCGGAATCTGGATGCCCCCTTTAGCTAGGGGGCCCTCAGATCCAGGCCCCCCCCCCACATGAATGAGTATGGGGTACCACTACCCATTCACAAAACAAAAGCTGTAGTGGGGGCAGGGTCACATGGGTGGGGTTGGGGTCACACGGGTGATGTCACCGGGTGGCCCCGCCCCTTCCATATTTAAGAACTTCCACCAGCTCAGAGGCAGATGGCCGGGGGCCAGCGTTGAGAGCAGAGCCTTTTTTTTTTTGGAACGGCAGCAGTGGGCATCGTGATTGACGTTGGATCTACTTCGGGGGACATTCTTTTATTTTCCTTCTTTAATAAAGGACTTGTCAAAGACTGTCTTTTGTCTTTTTTCACACTACAGCTTTTTTTTGTGAATGGGTAGCAGTACCATGTACCCTTACAACCACAGCCCAGGGATGTGGGGAAGAGGCCCTTGTCCCCATCAACATGAGGACAAGGTGCTTTGTGGGGAGCCCCCTCCGCCCCAAAAAGCACCCCCCATGTTGAGGGCATGTGTCCTGGTATGGTTAAGGAGGAGGGGATGCTCGATCACCTCCCCCCTTTCCTGAACTGCCGGGCTGCATGCTCGGATAAGGGTCTGGTATGGATTTTGGAGGGGAACCCCATGCAATTTTTTTAATTTTGGCATGGAGCTTCCCCTCAAAATCCATACCAGACCCGAAGGGCTTGGTATGGATGGTAGGGAGGGACCCCAATCCATTTTTTTTTATTATTTTTTAATTGCCGGCATTTCTTTCTTTCTTTTACATTCAGCTGTCAGTGGGGAATCCCACTGATAGCTGAAACATTACCGCATGCTTTTCACTACTAAAATACCGCATGGCTTGATAAAATAACTCATGCGGTATTTTAGTAGCCTTTTTCACTGGATTCAAATGAGGGCTTTTTGAAGCATGCTATGCGGTATCCTACCGCGTACTCGGATGCGGTAAGATACCGCTTAGTGAATTGTGCCCTGGATATGGACCAGTCAAAAAACGCTTCTAAATGCAAGCACTTATAAACACGGTTAACCATGTTTACAAGCGTTTAGCGTTTGAAACGCCAGTAAAATCTACTCCTGAACGCAATTTTGCTGCATTCAAAAAAATGACTGTAAACTCAACTGCCTGTAAACGACTGTAAACGACAATGTGTACATGGACACATAGGAAAACATTAGGGAAAGTTCAGGGGCTGCTGAAAAAACACAGCAAAGCTCCTGAACGTCAGTTTATAGGCTGCAGTGTACATGAGCCTTTACAAGCACCCAGAGTGCTATGTACCTTAGCATGAATACACATAGGTCATAGAAACTGGTACAGCCAGTGTTCTCATACCCACAGCATGGCTGCAAATCCTGTATGCATTCTGCCCCTTTACCAGAGCTTCCTCAGCAGGAAGTGAATATGACCTCACTGTGACTGCATTGCAGTCACACACTACGGGTGCAGCTGCAGTGTGGTAGGCCAGCATTTAGATGTATAAAAGTGTTTAATGCTCTCTGAAGAGCAATTTGAATGCAGATCGCTCTTCAGAGAGCTCTGCAAGTGTGAATGAGTCCTTACAGTTTTTAAATTATGTTTTATATTTTTTTTTTTACTTTTTTTACATTAACTGCTTCCTGTCCGCCCTATAGCAGAAGTATTGCTACAGGGTGGCACGGGTGTGCAAAATCACATATATACACGTGATTTTGCATTTCCGGGCAGAGGAAATGCAGCCACGGCTGTCAATCACCAGGTCCCGGCCGCTGATTACTCAACGACGCCCAGTGATTGCTGAGCATCTCCGACGGGATGCACAACACAGCCATGCAAAGCAGTGTGCTTACAGTAAAGCACAAAGACACAGCCCCAAGTAAAACAGCACACAGTTAACCCTTTGATCGCCCCCAAAGTTAACCCCTTCCTGCCCAGTGCCATTAGTACAGTGTCCGTGCTTTATTTAGCACGGATCACTGTATTGGAGTCACTGGGGATGTCAGTGACACCAAATCAGTTCCCCCCGTGCTATAACGTTCACGTAAACCAATTAATTTACACGTATTGGGATTTTTTTTTAGCAAAGACATGTAGCAGAATACATTTTGGCCTAAATTTATGACGCAATTAGATTTTAAATTTTTTTTTACTGGAAATGTTTAATAGCAAAAAGTCAAAAATATCGTTTTTTTTCTCAAAATTGTCGGTCTTTTTCTTATAGCGCAAAAAATAATGCACAGGCAATCAAATAGCACCAAAAGACAGCTCTATTTGTGGGAAAAAAGGACTTCAATTTAATTTGGGAGCAGCGTTGCATGACTGCACAATTGTCAGTTAAAATACCATAATGCAGAAAATGACCTGTTCAGGGAGGGGGTAAATCCTCTGGAGGGCAAGTGGTTAAAAAATAACATACTGTCCTAAGAACAGTGCAGTGCCATTATGGACACATTGTACTGCTCTAGTTAGTGATCAGTGACACTGTATGCCATTACAGCAATGCAGTCACAGTGAAGTCATATTCACTTGAATGGGTTGCACTCAGCTGACGGTAATGTCTGCTGTGGCATGTGTACACTCCAAGCTGCTACCTTCCCAGCTAAAGGAGGAGATTTTGGGTGGCAGTAAAAATGCAGGCCAAGTGCAGGATTTTACCCCCCCCCCCCAACCACAAGTGTATAGGAGCCTTTACACACTCACCGCACCTGTGCAGCCAGTCACAGTTCCGCCACACCAGTCCTAGTGTTACCATAAGGCCTCATTCACATGGGGAGTATTCATCCAAACCCTGTGAGAGGGATGTGTTTTACCCTCAAGGCAAGCACAAGTGTTCCATTCATCCCCATGCTGGCAGTTCCATTCATGTCTATTGGCTTCACAGACACAGCTGCTGCTCTCAATATGACATCTGTGTGGGTGAAAGGCCCAAATGCAAACAGATTGGGAGCATCGGCTGTGTCTGTGCAGCCATTGCATCCCAATAAACATAAATGGGACTGCCTGCATGAAACAACTGTGCATTCCCATGTGGGTAAAAACAGCCCTTGCACAGAGTATACATTGATACCCCCCCTGTGTTTGAGGCCTAATAGAACAGTCAGTCACAGTGTTCTTGATCACGCCACCATGTGACCAGACCAGTGCTGCCAGCAACATTGTTCCTGATCTTCATCACATTAGTATAGTGTCACCAGAGCCAGTGTTGGTAGCTAGAGATGAGCGAAGTATTCAAAAATTTGATTCGGCTGATTCGGCGAATTCAAGGAATAAATTAGATTCGATGCGAATATATTCGCTGCGATTTTAACTTATAAAAGGGTGTTTCTAGGCTTCAGAGAGCCTTTATATTAGTGCAGAACACTGTACCTTTAATTTAAATGCCCTTGGAGTCTGCTGGGGAAGAGAAATAATACTGTCAGTCAGTATGACATGCAGATGAGTGCCGTCGATCTTAGAATCACCGCACACTTCACTCATTTGGGCAGTCACGGGGCCAAAACCAGAGTGTGGAGCCACAGTGCGGCGGTGGAGGCAGCAGCAATGGGAGGCCATACAGCACCCTATGACAAAAATGGAACCCACCAGCAGTGTGAGGAGACCTGAAAGTGGCACATGGCAGAGTGTGGCGATGGAGACAGCAGCAATGGGAGGCCGTACAGGGACCCATGGCACACTCTGGACCTGGCAGCAGCATTAGGAGGCGGTACAGGGGCCCATGGCAGATTACGGGCCTGGCAGCAGCAATGGGAGGCCCGTAATCTGCCAGCACCCTATGAAAAAATGGAACACACCAGCAGTGTGAGGAGACCTGAAAGTGGCACATGGCAGAGTGTGGCGATGGAGACAGCAGCAATGGGAGGCCGTACAGGGACCCATGACACACTCTGGACCTGGCAGCAGCATGAGGAGGCGGTACAGGGGCCCATGGCAGATTACGGGCCTGGCAGCAGCAATGGGAGGCCCGTAATCTGCCAGCACCCTATGACAAAATGGAACCCACCAGCAGTGTGAGGAGACCTGAAAGTGGCACATGTTTGGGGCATGATTCATGGCGGATTTAGTCAGTTGTGTCAGGAACTGGTGGTTTGAAATCCAGACTAATCCACGCCTGATTCATTTTCACAAACGTGAGTCTCTCCACACTTTGGGTGGACAGTCGTGTCCTCCGCGGAGTTACAATACCTCCTGCCGCACTAAACACGTGCTCCGATGCCACGCTACTGGCCGTGCATGACAGCTTTTCAAGGGCAAATTCAGCTAGTTGGGGCCAAAGGTCAAGTTTTGTTGCCCAGTAGTCAAGGGGATTGTCTACCTCGGTTGGCAGGGTGCTGTCCAAGTAGGCCCAAGCCTGTTGTTTGAGGTCCTGCTCCAGGTCCACCTGATGCTGCTGCTGCTGCGGCTGGTTAGTAGTTTCCTCACTGCGCTGGTGAAGAAAGCTACTCATCATCGACTGCAGACTGAGGCAGCCGCTGCTGGTGGAGCTGCCACTGCTCCTACCACCCCACCCCTCCCCTGCTGCCATGGCAGCGGAACGCGAGCGCACAGGGCCCACAGTGTCTGAGGATGGACGTTGGTGCAGAAAGGCAGAGACCAGCTGACTATATAGGTGGTTTTTATAGTACTTTATTTTGGCCTCCCTCTCAGCAGGTGTGAAAAAGGCCACCATTTTTGAACGGTAGCGAGGGTCCAACAAGGTGGACAGCCAAAAGTCATCCCTCTGTCTGATGGTTATTATTCGGCTGTCGCTAAGCAAGCAAGCGAGCATGCTATGGGCCATTTGTGCCAAGGAATGCGAGGGACTCCCTGCCTCCATCTCCACAGCATACTGCCACGGTGCGTCTGGGTCCTCTGTCTCCTCCTCCTCCTCCTCTACCAGATGCTCCTGCTCTTCCACTCCTGTCCGCTGAGTGGAAAAACCACCCATTTCACTCAATAATTCCTGAGCACCAATGTCCTCCTCTACCTCCTCCTCTTCTTCCTGTCCTGCCCCCACAGGGGTCATGTGGCGTTGAGATCTGTGCGCCACGTCTACCACACCCTGACCAGCCATTGTTAACAGCATTTGTTCCAGGACGTGCAACAGAGGAATGACGTCGTTCATCCCATAGTCCTGCCGACTCACGAATAGCGTGGCCTCCTCAAAGGGCCTGAGCAAGCGGCAGGTGTCACGCATGAGCTGCCAATGGCTGACATCTAAGTTACACAGGGAGTACCTTTATCCGCTTGTAACATCAGGAAATCTGTGATGGCCTTTCGCTGTTCGTAAAGGCGGTCTAACATATGTAGGGTTGAATTCCACCTTGTTGCAACGTCACAGCATGAGGAGTCGGTACGGGGGCCCATGGCAGATTACGAGCCTGGCAGCAGCAATGGGAGGCCCGTAATCTGCCAGCACCCTATGACAAAAAATGGAACACACCAGCAGTGTGAGGAGACCTGAAAGTGGCACATGGCAGAGTGTGGCGATGGAGACAGCAGCAATGGGAGGCCGTACAGGGACCCATGAGAGACTCTGGACCTGGCAGCAGCATGAGGAGGCGGTACAGGGGCCCATGGCAGATTACGGGCCTGGCAACAGCAATGAGAGGCCCTGTTAGGAGCTTTCCTTAACCTAATATTTAATATCTTCTTATTAACAGTACTAACATAAGTATGAATGAGTTGGATCTTAATAGAATAATTGAGTTATTATATTTATATTTGTTCTAGATTGGGAAAAGTAAGGAATTAGACTTCATAGTCTGTGAATATATATCTTGGGTTTTTCCTTTACATTCAAGCCACATATGAGAGCAATTAGCTATACCTTCCCCCATCCTCCCCCATCTATGTAAGAGATAAAGTTACACTCAGACTTTGAGAGAAGCAATTATCTTAGTAGAACTACAAGAGAATACCAACCCACTTTTAGGTTGGTGGGGGCTGGATTGCTCTTTTGGTAGCAGAACAAAGGTTTGAGTCTGTCTCACTCTATAGCAGCCTTGATGCGACAGACATACACACACACATACACACACATATACATATATACAATCTTATTATCAAGAACTTAACTATATTTTTTGGACTTTATTTAAACATTCTGTATTCCAATATTTTATTTCTAATTTTATGCAACATTATAATTAAATCATCTTTTTGAGTTTATGCAAGAATTGGAAGGACTTTCTATTTGAACATTTCTCATCAATACAAGTTAATAAAATATCGAGACAATACGATATTTTACAGTGGCGAACCTCCAGTTCGATTCGTTTCCGCCGATCGCTTATTTTTGACTTTTTTTTCTCTTTCATCTTGCTGAGAGGGAAGCTGTTTGTAAGTCAACAAAATATGAAGTCAAGCTTTCAGGAGAAGTAAAGTCTGCAACAGATGAATCGTCGGCATAATCGAGAACCTAAAAGCAGAATTGGTGAGAATTTTGCGCAATTGCAAGAAACGCTGTTCCTTGGTGATGTAATTTCCCGCCAAGAGAGTAAAGACGCGTTATGTAAAGAAAGACCTTCTTAATTGGTAAGTAATGGATTTTATTGATGAATTATCTAGAGAGAGTAAGTTAGAATTCAAGAATCTGTCTACATTTGTTAAAGATAATGAACTTTGGCGGTACATGTATAATGAGTGCTTACAGGCTAATAGTAAGATAGAAAAATCTAAGCTTTCCTTTAAGAAACTGAGCAAACAAGTTAGAAATGTAATGAAGTTAGTTAATGTTTTTAACGCCATGATTTTTGATGTTCCTAAGACTGCTGATTGTGTAATGAAGCAAGATCAGAGCAGTGTATGTGCTAATTGCCAGATTTTGACTGAGCAAATTGATGATCTGCAAAGTGCAATTCAAACAAAAGACATTCAGTTATCTGACCTGCAGAATGATGTAAAAAGAATTTGTGTGAATACCAAGGCAGAGAAACAACACTCTTTTGTACCAGACATCCAGTCTATAGAAGGAGATCCTACCAATCAGGAAGAAATGTGTAAGAGAAAATTAAGGGATACAGCTGCAAAACTTAATCTTAAAATCCTTGATCAGCTCATGAAAATTTTGAAGGATATGCCAGCCTATGATATGGACGCCAATGCTTTCTATAACATGGAGGTTTATGAAAATTTTTGTAATAATTTTTGTTTAAATCAGGAGCAAAGAAATTTTCTATTCTGTTTATGGCTCCCCAGCGTTATGGCATGTAGATTAATCAAAACGCCATATATTGAGGATGATGAGGAAATGCATAGCAATGCATCAGACCGACTACGTCAATTATTGAAATTTACTACTGGAGAGGAAACACCTTCTTTGGAAATCTTAGACTCCTTAAGAGCTACGATTAATGATGATCCTTTTGAATTTAAAAATAGATTTTCTAAAGTATACAAAATGATATTTAATTTAGACAATGAGACTCCTTCTATGGTAAATGCTTTTGTTAAAAAATTCAAGTATCTTGATCCAGCATCTTTTATTATTGCTACTGGAAAAAATTATTTAGATCACGCAGCCAAAGTTATTGATACAGTTAGGAGACAACTTAAATTAAACAATCAGAAAAAGGAAAGTTTAATTGTTCAAAATGGAGAACAGAGAGAGACCATGTGCTTAGCCACACCCAGTTATGATGATGAATACGTCACGGGCAAGAGGAGAGTCTCAGAGCAGACAGGAAATACTATTTGTTTCTATTGTAAACGATTTGGTCATTTGAAAAGAGATTGTATTCATTATAAATTAGAATTACAAAGAAAAGCTTTGGAATTAGAAGACCAAAATATAATTTCTGAACAATCTGCTCCTCCATGTTCCAACAATAGTCTGTCTGAGTTGCCTTATGCCTCAGAAGTTAAAAAGATCAGTTCATTGAGAGTCAACAACAGCTTAAACAATATGGTAAACAGTGCTGTTGTCATTAACAGGAATGGTTTACTGCCATTGCCGAAATTTAAATCAGGATCAAATCGAGATTCTTCTTCTTTACCGTTGGAATATGTTGCTCCACATTTATTGGATGAAAGTGGAAGGCCCAAATCAACATTAATTGATTCTTCCATGTACTGTAATGTTGGAAGTATTTGTACAGCAACTGCTGACATGTCTTCAGATCATAAATGGCCACATACAGGAACCAATCTTGAATTGGAACAATTGGTTATATCACATAAGGATCTTTGGAGTCAAAGCAAAAATGATGTAGGTTTGTTTACAGATTTTGAAGTTGACATTGAAGGTAGAGACCCTAAGCCTCAACCTCAATACAAATTGCCATTAGAATCAATTAATCCAATCTCTTCCATTGTAGATGAGTTTTTACAGCAAGGAATTTTAAAGAAAGTACAATCTGTGGTGAATAATTGTATTTGGCCTATCAAAGCTGATAATTCATATTCTTTATCAGTTGACTTCAGGACATTGAACAAATGCATCACAAATAACAAATCTATTGTTCCTGATTGTAACATAATGTCACATCTGGATGCCAAGGCCAAAATATTCTCAGTACTTGAAATTGCCAATAGCCATTTGTCAGTACCCTTAGCTAAGAGTTGTCAATATAAACTTGCCTTTAGTTTCAACAAAGAAACTTATACATTCACAAGATTAGCCCCAGGCTTAGATTTAAGTGATGGCATTGTTCATGAGTATTTGGGAAAAATATTATCTAAATTCTCTAGGCCAGAATGTATTGTCCAGCATGTAGACAAGCTTCTCTTGTCTACACAAAATATAACTGAACATATCACTCTTTTGTCTGAAATATTTACGTTGTTACAAACAGCAGGATTGAAATTGAATACAGAGAAAGTTCAGTTGATGAAAAGACAGGTGGAATTCCTTCATATGCAAATTAGTCATGGACAGAGACAGTTGTTGCAAGAAAAAGTTAGAACTATTTCTGCTTATCCAATTCCAACAAATCGCAAGGCTTTGCGTCAGTTTTTGAGTGAAGTAAATCATTGTAAAGATTTTATACCCAATTTTGCAGAGAAGTCTAGATCATTATTTGATCGTTTGAGACAAAAAGATGGAGTATTTGATCAATGGGATCAAACTGAGAAAGAAGCTTTTGAACTATTGAAATGGGATTTGCAGAATGCTACTACATTAAATACTGTTGAGTTTTGTAGTAAAATTCCTTTTGTTTTAGAAACCAATGTTTCCAATAATGCAATCTCAGCAACTTTGTCACAATTAAAAGAAGGTAATCAAAAAATAATAGGTTTCTTCTCAAGAACCTTGACAAATATGGAGAAAAACTTTGATGCACATATGAAAAAATTGTTAAGTGCTTTCTTTGCAGTCAAAATAACTGAATACATTGTGAGGTCAAGTAAGATTATATTACAGACACCTGATTCCTCACTGAAACTCCTAGGGGAAGATGGTTCAACAGAAAAGTTTCGTGAAAATTATCCTATATGGTACAAAACACTATCATCCAAACACATTCAGATAGAAGTAACAAAAAGACATTTTCAGGAAAACATACCAACACATATTTGTACAGCTGTAAGTGAGAAGTTTGTACCTCATGTTTTCAACATAGGAACTGAGAAAAGTTTGAAACCAGTATGTATTACTGCAGATCAGTCTTACACTACAAGAAGTAAGCCAACACAAAAAACAGCTACGCATATTTCCAATTTTATAGAGATAAGATCAAAGGCATGATCCTTTGTCATCTCTGGGTTGATACAAAACCTTTCTTTGGTTTTGAAACCAAGGTTTTGAATCATGACCAATAATGGAGATGTAGCGTCCTGTAATATTTATTTTTGTTTATTTCAGGTACTTATATAGCGTTGTGAATTTATGTAGTGCTTTTTACATATATTGTACATTCACATAAGTCCCTAACCCTCAAGAGGTGTACAATCTAAGGTCCCTAATTCACAGTCATACATACACATACTAGGGCCAATTTAGATAGGAGCCAATTCTCCTACCAACATGTCTTTGGAGTGTGGGAGGAAACCGGAGTACCTGGAGAAAACCCACACAAGCAGAGGGAGAACATGTAAACTCCAGGCAGGTGATGCCATGGTTGGGATTTGCATCAGCAACCCTAGTGTTGTTAGGCGGAAGTGCCCGCATTCTAAAATAGAACACTACAAGTCAATAAGAAGTGTTATAATGAAAATATGTTTTCCATGTCATGACTAGAAATGTTTGTGATTATGATATGTAATATTAACAGATAAATGTAAGAGGATTAATCCATGTAAAATTATCAATGCCAAAATAATGATACTGCATTTCTGTTACAGGAAATGACCTAAGAGTAACTGTTAAAGGAAGAAAACTCAAATATTTCTAAACCTTTCAGATGATAATACATTTTCCAAGAAGGAAATTTATTCTGGAAGAAGCTTTGCAACAAGAATTTCATTCATCATTGTTTTTGTTGTTCTTATTATGTTCAATAAAGTTATTTTAACTTTACAGAGCGCTAAAAGAAGACAAGACATCTCAAGGCATCTCATAGAGGAAGAACGTATAAAACAATTGACTTTTTGACTACTGATGAAATAATTCATTCATCAGATATATTGGTTTTTTTTGTGTGTACATTTTATTTTGACATAATATGTTTACCATATTAAGATGAGATCAGTTTTCACATGAACATTTGCAATCACACACTATGTACTTTCAGAAGTGAAGAGGTTAAACTTTTGTTACAACAGAGTCACTCTACTTAGTTAGAACATCTGTTGTTAATTAAGCTAGGGATAAGTTTTTCTAAGGTACATATAGAAAAACTTAGGCAAGCTTTACATTGTTATATGTATGTTTTTTTAAAAAAATCATTCGATATACATGTATGGATTGAAGTTAGAGAACATATGTTATGTTTAAATGTTGATAAGGTAATTTGAAAAATGTATGGATTATAGAACTGTGTGCTACACACATTTTGGAGGGAAAATATGAAACATCTATTTTTTAAGTGACATATTTTAAAGTATTGTACTATAATGTTACAGTTATACATTTATTAAGGGGATGAATTATTTGGTGAAAGGAAAGGAAAATAATAAGGGTAAAAATATTTTTATGTGATACATAACAAAAGGTTTATCAAAGAATTTGTTTTCCCATTATAGAATCAAATTAAAGATATGTTCAGATCAATTATCTTAAGATCCAAAAACGCATGAATGGATACGAAAGTGACGAGAATGTGTATAAATGGATTAAGATAAGGAAAATGATTAAGATTCGATAAAATCGATCATTTTGAGAGGGAAATGTTAGAAGCTTTCCTTAACCTAATATTTAATATCTTCTTATTAACAGTACTAACATAAGTATGAATGAGTTGGATCTTAATAGAATAATCGAGTTATTATATTTATATTTGTTCTAGATTGGGAAAAGTAAGGAATTAGACTTCATAGTCTGTGAATATATATCTTGGGTTTTTCCTTTACATTCAAGCCACATATGAGAGCAATTAGCTATACCTTCCCCCATCCTCCCCCATCTATGTAAGAGATAAAGTTACACTCAGACTTTGAGAGAAGCAATTATCTTAGTAGAACTACAAGAGAATACCAACCCACTTTTAGGTTGGTGGGGGCTGGATTGCTCTTTTGGTAGCAGAACAAAGGTTTGAGTCTGTCTCACTCTATAGCAGCCTTGATGCGACAGACATACACACACACATACACACACATATACATATATACAATCTTATTATCAAGAACTTAACTATATTTTTTGGACTTTATTTAAACATTCTGTATTCCAATATTTTATTTCTAATTTTATGCAACATTATAATTAAATCATCTTTTTGAGTTTATGCAAGAATTGGAAGGACTTTCTATTTGAACATTTCTCATCAATACAAGTTAATAAAATATCGAGACAATACGATATTTTACAGGCCCGTAATCTGCCAGCACCCTATGACAAAAAATGGAACACACCAGCAGTGTGAGGAGACCTGAAAGTGGCACATGGCAGAGTGTGGCGATGGAGACAGCAGCAATGGGAGGCCGTACAGGGACCCATGAGAGACTCTGGACCTGGCAGCAGCATGAGGAGGCGGTACGGGGGCCCATGGCAGATTACGGGCCTGGCAGCAGCAATGGGAGGCCCATAATCTGCCAGCACCCTATGACAAAAAATGGAACCCACCAGCAGTGTGAGGAGACCTGAAAGTGGCACATGGCAGAGTGTGGCGATGGAGACAGCAACAATGGGAGGCCGTACAGGGACCCATGAGAGACTCTGGACCTGGCAGCAGCATGAGGAGGCGGTACAGGGGCCCATGGCAGATTACGCGCCTGGCAGCAGCAATGGGAGGCCCGTAATCTGCCAGCACCCTATGACAAAAAATGGAACACACCAGCAGTGTGAGGAGACCTGAAAGTGGCACATGGCAGAGTGTGGCGATGGAGACAGCAGCAATGGGAGGCCGTACAGGGACCCATGAGACACTCTGGACCTGGCAGCAGCATGAGGAGGCGGTACTGGGGCCCATGGCAGATTACGGGCCTGGCAGCAGCAATGGGAGGCCCGTAATCTGCCAGCACCCTATGACAAAAAATGGAACACACCAGCAGTGTGAGGAGACCTGAAAGTGGCACATGGCAGAGTGTGGCGATGGAGACAGCAGCAATGGGAGGCCGTACAGGGACCCATGAGACACTCTGGACCTGGCAGCAGCATGAGGAGGCGGTACAGGGGCCCATGGCAGATTACGGGCCTGGCAGCAGCAATGGGAGGCCCGTAATCTGCCAGCACCCTATGACAAAAAATGGAACACACCAGCAGTGTGAGGA
Source organism: Staurois parvus (assembly GCF_062004578.1). Lineage (NCBI taxonomy): Eukaryota > Metazoa > Chordata > Amphibia > Anura > Ranidae > Staurois > Staurois parvus. The sequence goes on from NW_028318301.1 coordinate 5,862,104, forward strand.
GACCTGAAAGTGGCACATTGCAGAGTGTGGCGATGGAGACAGCAGCAATGGGAGGCCGTACAGGGACCCATGAGAGACTCTGGACCTGGCAGCAGCATGAGGAGGCGGTACAGGGGCCCATGGCAGATTACGGGCCTGGCAGCAGCAATGAGAGGCCCGTAATCTGCCAGCACCCTATGACAAAAAATGGAACACACCAGCAGTGTGAGGAGACCTGAAAGTGGCACATGGCAGAGTGTGGCGATGGAGACAGCAGCAATGGGAGGCCGTACAGGGACCCATGAGAGACTCTGGACCTGGCAGCAGCATGAGGAGGCGGTACAGGGGCCCATGGCAGATTACAGGCCTGGCAGCAGCAATGAGAGGCCCGTAATCTGCCAGCACCCTATGACAAAAAATGGAACACACCAGCAGTGTGAGGAGACCTGAAAGTGGCACATGGCAGAGTGTGGCGATGGAGACAGCAGCAATGGGAGGCCGTACAGGGACCCATGAGAGACTCTGGACCTGGCAGCAGCATGAGGAGGCGGTACGGGGGCCCATGGCAGATTACGGGCCTGGCAGCAGCAATGGGAGGCCCATAATCTGCCAGCACCCTATGACAAAAAATGGAACCCACCAGCAGTGTGAGGAGACCTGAAAGTGGCACATGGCAGAGTGTGGCGATGGAGACAGCAACAATGGGAGGCCGTACAGGGACCCATGAGAGACTCTGGACCTGGCAGCAGCATGAGGAGGCGGTACAGGGGCCCATGGCAGATTACGGGCCTGGCAGCAGCAATGGGAGGCCCGTAATCTGCCAGCACCCTATGACAAAAAATGGAACACACCAGCAGTGTGAGGAGACCTGAAAGTGGCACATGGCAGAGTGTGGCGATGGAGACAGCAGCAATGGAAGGCCGTACAGGGACCCATGAGACACTCTGGACCTGACAGCAGCATGAGGAGGCGGTACTGGGGCCCATGGCAGATTACGGGCCTGGCAGCAGCAATGGGAGGCCCGTAATCTGCCAGCACCCTATGACAAAAAATGGAACACACCAGCAGTGTGAGGAGACCTGAAAGTGGCACATGGCAGAGTGTGGCGATGGAGACAGCAGCAATGGGAGGCCGTACAGGGACCCATGAGACACTCTGGACCTGGCAGCAGCATGAGGAGGCGGTACTGGGGCCCATGGCAGATTACGGGCCTGGCAGCAGCAATGGGAGGCCCGTAATCTGCCAGCACCCTATGACAAAAAATGGAACACACCAGCAGTGTGAGGAGACCTGAAAGTGGCACATTGCAGAGTGTGGCGATGGAGACAGCAGCAATGGGAGGCCGTACAGGGACCCATGAGAGACTCTGGACCTGGCAGCAGCATGAGGAGGTGGTACAGGGGCCCATGGCAGATTACGGGCCTGGCAGCAGCAATGAGAGCCCCGTAATCTGCCAGCACCCTATGACAAAAAATGGAACACACCAGCAGTGTGAGGAGACCTGAAAGTGGCACATGGCAGAGTGTGGCGATGGAGACAGCAGCAATGGGAGGCCGTACAGGGACCCATGAGAGACTCTGGACCTGGCAGCAGCATGAGGAGGCGGTACAGGGGCCCATGGCAGATTACAGGCCTGGCAGCAGCAATGGGAGGCCCGTAATCTGCCAGCACCCTATGACAAAAAATGGAACACACCAGCAGTGTGAGGAGACCTGAAAGTGGCACATAGCAGAGTGTGGCGATGGAGACAGCAGCAATGGGAGGCCGTACAGGGACCCATGAGAGACTCTGGACCTGGCAGCAGCATGAGGAGGCGGTACAGGGGAACATGGCAGATTACGGGCCTGGCAGCAGCAATGGGAGGCCCGTAATCTGCCAGCACCCTATGACAAAAAATGGAACACACCAGCAGTGTGAGGAGACCTGAAAGTGGCACATGGCAGAGTGTGGCGATGGAGACAGCAGCAATGGGAGGCCGTACAGGGACCCATGAGACACTCTGGACCTGGCAGCAGCATGAGGAGGCGGTACAGGGGCCCATGGCAGATTACGGGCCTGGCAGCAGCAATGAGAGGCCCGTAATCTGCCAGCACCCTATGACAAAAAATGGAACACACCAGCAGTGTGAGGAGACCTGAAAGTGGCACATGGCAGAGTGTGGCGATGGAGACAGCAGCAATGGGAGGCCGTACAGGGACCCATGAGAGACTCTGGACCTGGCAGCAGCATGAGGAGGCGGTACAGGGGCCCATGGCAGATTACGGGCCTGGCAGCAGCAATGAGAGGCCCGTAATCTGCCAGCACCCTATGACAAAAAATGTAACACACCAGCAGTGTGAGGAGACCTGAAAGTGGCACATGGCAGAGTGTGGCGATGGAGACAGCAGCAATGGGAGGCCGTACAGGGACCCATGAGAGACTCTGGACCTGGCAGCAGCATGAGGAGGTGGTACAGGGGCCCATGGCAGATGTAAAATATCGTATTGTCTCGATATTTTATCAACTTGTATTGATGAGAAATGTGCAGATAGAAAGTCCTTCCACTTCTTGTAAAAACTCAAAAAGATGATTTAATAATAACGTTGCATAAAATTAGAAATAAAATATTGGCATACAGAATGTTTAAATAATGTCCAAAAAATATAGTTAAGTTCTTGATAATAAGATTGTATATATGTATATGTGTGTATGTGTGTGTGTGTCTCTCAAGGCTTCAAGCAAAGTGTGCTAGAAACTCAAACCTTTGTTCTGTTCTTTAAAGAGCAATCCAGCCCCCACCTTCCTAAAAATGGGTTGGTATTCTCTTGTAGTCCCACTAAGATAATTGACACCAACAGGAGGTATTAAAACAAAACCTCCAATCTACTTCTCTCAAAGTCTGAGTGTAACTTTATCTCTTACATAGATGGGGGAGGATGGGGGAAGGTATAGCTAATTGCTCTCATATGTGGCTTGAATGTAAAGGAAAAACCCAAGATATGTATATTCACAGACTATGAAGTCTAATTCCTTACTTTTCCCAATCTAGAACAAATATAAATATAATAACTCAATTATTCTATTAAGATCCAACTCATTCATACTTATGTTAGTACTGTTAATAAGAAGATATTAGATATTGGGTTAAGGAAAGCTTCTAACATTTCCCTCTCAAAATGATCGATTTTATCGAATCTTAATCATTTTCCTTATCTTAATCCATTTATACACATTCTCGTCACTTTCGTATCCATTCATGCGTTTTTGGATCTTAAGATAATTGATCTGAACTTATCTTCAATTTGATTCTATAATGGGAAAACAAATTCTTTGATAAACCTTTTGTTATGTATCACATAAAAATATTTTTACCCTTATTATTTTCCTTTTACCAAATAATTCATCCCCTTAATAAATGTATAACTGTAACATTATAGTACAATACTTTAAAATATGGCACTTAAAAAATAGATGTTTCATATTTTCCCTCCAAAATGTGTCTAGCACACAGTTCTATAATCCATACATTTTTCAAATTACCTTATCAACATTTAAACATAACATATGTTCTCTAACTTCAATCCATACATGTATATCAAATGATTTTTTTTTTTTTTTTAAAAACATACATATAACAATGTAAAGCTTGCCTAAGTTTCTCTATATGTACCTTAGAAAAACTTATCTCTAGCTTAATTAACAACAGATGTTCTAACTAAGTAGAGTGACTCTGTTGTAACAAAAGTTTAACCCTTTCACTTCTGAAAATACATAGTGTGTGATTGCAAATGTTCATGTGAAAACTGATCTCATCTTAATATGGTAAACATATTATGTCAAAATAAAATGTACACACAAAAAAAAAACAATATATCTGATGAATGAATTATTTCATCAGTAGTCAAAAGTCAATTGTTTTATAAGTTCTTCCTCTATGAGATGCCTTGTGATGTCTTGTCTTCTTCTAGCGCTCTGTAAAGTTAAAATAACTTTATTGAACATAAAAAGAACAACAAAACTATGATGAATGAAATTCTTGTTGCAAAGCTTCTTCCAGAATAAATTTCCTTCTTGGAAAATGTATTATCATCTGAAAGGTTTAGAAATATTTGAGTTTTCTTCCTTTAACAGTTACTCTTAGGTCATTTCCTGTAACAGAAATGCAGTATCATTATTTTGGCATTGATAATTTTACATGGATTAATCCTCTTACATTTATCTGTTAACATTACATATCACAATCACAAACATTTCTAGTCATGACATGGAAGACATATTTTCATTATAACATTTCTTATTGACTTGTAGTGTTCTATTTTAGAATGCGGGCACTTCCGCCTAACAGTACTAGGGTTGCTGATGCAAATCCCAACCATGGCATCACCTGCCTGGAGTTTGTATGTTCTCCCTGTGCTTGTGTGGGTTTTCTCCAGGTACTCCGGTTTCCTCCCACACTCTAAAGACATGTTGGTAGGAGAATTGGCTCCTATCTAAATTGGCCCTAATATGTGTATGTATGACTGTGAGTTAGGGACCTTAGATTATACACCTCTTGAGGGTTAGGGACTTATGTGAATGTACTATATATGTAAAAAGTACTACGTAAATTGACAACGCTATATAAGTACCTGAAATAAACAAAAATAAATATAACAGGACGCTACATCTCCATTATTGGTCATGATTCAAAACCTTGGTTTCAAAACCAAAGAAAGGTTTTGTATCAACCCAGAGATGACAAAGGATCATGCCTTTGATCTTATCTCTATAAAATTGGAAATATGCGTAGCTGTTTTTTGTGTTGGCTTACTTCTTGTAGTGTAAGACTGATCTGCAGTAATACATACTGGTTTCAAACTTTTCTCAGTTCCTATGTTGAAAACATGAGGTACAAACTTCTCACTTACAGCTGTACAAACATGTGTTGGTATGTTTTCCTGAAAATGTCTTCCTGTTACATCTATCTGAATGTGTTTGGAAGACAGTGTTTTGTACCATATAGGATAATTTTCACGATAATTGTCTGTTGAACCATCTTCCTCTAGGAGTTTCAATGATGAATCAGGTGTCTGAAAACATTGTGAGATCAAGTCAGATCATATTACAGTCACCTTGACTGCAAAGAAAACACTTAACAATTTTTTCATATGTGCATCAAAGTTTTTCTCCATATTTGTCAAAGTTCTTGAGAAGAAACCTATTATTTTCTGATTACCTTCTTTTAATTGTGACAAAGTTGCTGAGATTGCATTACTGGAAACATTGGTTTCTAAAACAAAAGGAATTTTACTACAAAACTCAACAGTATTTAATGTAGTAGCATTCTGCAAATCCCATTTCAATAGTTCAAAAGCTTCTTTCTCAGTTTTATCCCATTGATCAAATACGCCATCTTTTTGTTTCAAACGATCAAATAATGATCTAGACTTCTCTGCAAAATTGGGTATAAAATCTTTACAATGATTTACTTCACTCAAAAACTGACGCAAAGCCTTGCGATTTGTTGGAATTGGATAAGCAGAAATAGTTCTAACTTTTTCTTGCAACAACTGTCTCTGTCCATGACTAATTTGCATATGAAGGAATTCCACCTGTCTTTTCATCAACTGAACTTTCTCTGTATTCAATTTCAATCCTGCTGTTTGTAACAACGTAAATATTTCAGACAAAAGAGTGATATGTTCAGTTATATTTTGTGTAGACAAGAGAAGCTTGTCTACATGCTGGACAATACATTCTGGCCTAGAGAATTTAAATAATATTTTTCCCAAATACTCATGAACAATGCCATCACTTATATCCATGCCTGGGGCTAATCTTGTGAATGTATATGTTTCTTTGTTGAAGCTAAAAGCAAGCTTATATTGACAACTCTTAGCTAATGGTACTGACAAATGACTATTGGCAATTTCAAGTACTGAGAATATTTTGGCCTTGGCATCCAGATGTGACATTATGTTACAATCAGGAACAATAGATTTGTTATTTGTGATGCATTTGTTCAATGTCCTGAAGTCAACTGATAAAGAATATGAATTATCAGCTTTGATAGGCCAAATACAATTATTCACCACTGATTGTACTTTCTTTAAAATTCCTTGCTGTAAAAACTCATCTATAATGGAAGAAATTGGATGAAGTGATTCTAATGGCAATTTGTATTGAGGTTGAGGCTTAGGGTCTCTACCTTCAATGTCAACTTCAAAATTTGTAAACAAACCTACATCATTTTTGCTTTGACTCCAAAGATCCTTATGTGATATAACCAATTGTTCCAATTCAAGATTGGTTCCTGTATGTGGCCATTTATGATCTGAAGACATGTCAGCAGTTGCTGTACAAATACTTCCAACATTACAGTACATGGAAGAATCAATTGATGTTGATTTGGGCCTTCCACTTTCATCCAAGAAATTTGGAGCAACATATTCCAACGGTAAAGAAGAAGAATCTCGATTTGATCCTGATTTAAATTTCGGCAAAGGCAGTAAACCATTCCTATCAATGACAACAGCACTGTTTACCATATTGTTTAAGCTGTTGTTGACTCTCAATGAACTGATCTTTTTAACTTCTGAGGCATAAGGCAACTCAGACAGACTATTGTTGGAACATGGAGGAGCAGATTGTTCAGAAATTATATTTTGGTCTTCTAATTCCAAAGCTTTTCTTTGTAAATCTAATTTATAATGAATACAATCTCTTTTCAAATGACCAAATCGTTTACAATAGAAACAAATAGTATTTCCTGTCTGCTCTGAGACTCTCGTCCTGCCTGTGACGTGTTCATCATCATAACTGGGTGTGGCTAAGCACATGGTCTCTCTCTCTTCTCCATTTTGAACAATTAAACTTTCCTTCTTCTGATTGTTTAATTTAAGCCTTCTAAATGTATCTATAACTTTGGCTGCGTGATCTAAATCATTTTTTCCAGTAGCAATAATAACAGATGCTGGATCAAGATACTTGAATTTTTTAACAAAAGCATTTACCATAGAAGGAGTCTCATTGTCTAAATTAAATATCATTTTGTATACTTTAGAAAATCTATTTTTAAATTCAAAAGGATCATCATTAATCGTAGCTCTTAAGGAGTCTAAGATTTCCAAAGAAGGAATTTCCTGTCCAGTAGTAAATTTCAATAATTGACGTAGTCGGTCTGATGCATTGCTATGCATTTCCTCATCATCCTCAATATATGGCGTTTTGATTAATCTCCATGCCATAACACTGGGGAGCCATAAACAGAATAGAAAATTTCTTTGCTCCTGATTTAAACAAAAATTATTACAAAAATTTTCATAAACCTCCATGTTATAGAAAGCATCGGCGTCCATATCATAGGCTGGCATATCCTTCAAAATTTTCATGAGCTGATCAAGGATTTTAAGATTAAGTTTTGCAGCTTTATTCCTTAATTTTCTCTTACACATTTCTTCCTGATCTATAGGGTCTCCTTCTATAGACTGGATCTCTGGTACAAAAGATTTTTGTTTCTTTACCTTAGTATTCACACAAATTCTTTTTACATCATTCTGCAGGTCAGATAACTGAATGTTTTTTGTTTGAATTGCGCTTTGCATATCATCTATTTGCTCAGTCAAAATCTGGCAATTAGCACATACACTGTTCTGATCTTGCTGCATTACACAAACAGCAGTCTTAGGAACATCAAAAATCATGGCGTTAAAAACATGAACTAACTTCATTACATTTCTAACTTGTTTGCTCAGTTTCTTAAAGGAAAACTTAGATTTTTCTATCTTAATATTAGCCTGTAAGCACTCATTATACATGTACCGCCAAAGTTCATTATCTTTAACAAATGTAGACAGATTCTTGAATTCTAACTTACTCTCTCTAGATAATTCATCAATAAAATCCATTACTTACCGATTAAGAAGGTCTTTCTTTACATAACGCGTCTTTTCTCTCTTGGCGGGAAATGACATCACCAAGGAACAGCGTTTCTTGCAATTGCGCAAAATTCTCACCAATTCTGCTTTTAGGTTCTCGATTATGCCGACGATTCATCTGTTGCAGACTTTACTTCTCCTGAAAGCTTGATTTCATATTTTGCTGAGTTTGCAAACCTCTTCCCTCTCATCAAGGGGAAAGAGAAAAAAGTCAAAAATAAGCGATCGGCGGAAACGAATCGAACTGGAGGCTCGCCACTGTAAAATATCGTTTTGTCTCGATATTTTATCAACTTGTATTGATGAGAAATGTGCAGATAGAAAGTCCTTCCACTTCTTGTAAAAACTCAAAAAGATGATTTAATAATAACGTTGCATAAAATTAGAAATAAAATATTGGCATACAGAATGTTTAAATAATGTCCAAAAAATATAGTTAAGTTCTTGATAATAAGATTGTATATATGTATATGTGTGTATGTGTGTGTGTGTCTCTCAAGGCTTCAAGCAAAGTGTGCCAGAAACTCAAACCTTTGTTCTGTTCTTGAAAGAGCAATCCAGCCCCCACCTTCCTAAAAATGGGTTGGTATTCTCTTGTAGTCCCACTAAGATAATTGACACCAACAGGAGGTATTAAAACAAAACCTCCAATCTACTTCTCTCAAAGTCTGAGTGTAACTTTATCTCTTACATAGATGGGGGAGGATGGGGGAAGGTATAGCTAATTGCTCTCATATGTGGCTTGAATGTAAAGGAAAAACCCAAGATATGTATATTCACAGACTATGAAGTCTAATTCCTTACTTTTCCCAATCTAGAACAAATATAAATATAATAACTCAATTATTCTATTAAGATCCAACTCATTCATACTTATGTTAGTACTGTTAATAAGAAGATATTAGATATTGGGTTAAGGAAAGCTTCTAACAGCAGATTACGGGCCTGGCAGCAGCAATGAGAGGCCCGTAATCTGCCAGCACCCTATGACAAAAAATGGAACACACCAGCAGTGTGAGGAGACCTGAAAGTGGCACATGGCAGAGTGTGGCGATGGAGACAGCAGCAATGGGAGGCCGTACAGGGACCCATGAGAGACTCTGGACCTGGCAGCAGCATGAGGAGGCGGTACAGGGGCCCATGGCAGATTACAGGCCTGGCAGCAGCAATGAGAGGCCCGTAATCTGCCAGCACCCTATGACAAAAAATGGAACACACCAGCAGTGTGAGGAGACCTGAAAGTGGCACATGGCAGAGTGTGGCGATGGAGACAGCAGCAATGGGAGGCCGTACAGGGACCCATGAGAGACTCTGGACCTGGCAGCAGCATGAGGAGGCGGTACAGGGGCCCATGGCAGATTACGGGCCTGGCAGCAGCAATGAGAGGCCCGTAATCTGCCAGCACCCTATGACAAAAAATGGAACACACCAGCAGTGTGAGGAGACCTGAAAGTGGCACATGGCAGAGTGTGGCGATGGAGACAGCAGCAATGGGAGGCCGTACAGGGACCCATGAGAGACTCTGGACCTGGCAGCAGCATGAGGAGGCGGTACAGGGGCCCATGGCAGATTACGGGCCTGGCAGCAGCAATGAGAGGCCCGTAATCTGCCAGCACCCTATGACAAAAAATGGAACACACCAGCAGTGTGAGGAGACCTGAAAGTGGCACATGGCAGAGTGTGGTGATGGAGACAGCAGCAATGGGAGGCCGTACAGGGACCCATGAGAGACTCTGGACCTGGCAGCAGCATGAGGAGGCGGTACAGGGGCCCATGGCAGATTACGGGCCTGGCAGCAGCAATGAGAGGCCCGTAATCTGCCAGCACCCTATGACAAAAAATGGAACACACCAGCAGTGTGAGGAGACCTGAAAGTGGCACATGGCAGAGTGTGGCGATGGAGACAGCAGCAATGGGAGGCCGTACAGGGACCCATGAGAGACTCTGGACCTGGCAGCAGCATGAGGAGGCGGTACGGGGGCCCATGGCAGATTACAGGCCTGGCAGCAGCAATGGGAGGCCCGTAATCTGCCAGCACCCTATGACAAAAAATGGAACCCACCTGCAGTGTGAGGAGACCTGAAAGTGGCACATGGCAGAGTGTGGCGATGGAGACAGCAGCAATGGGAGGCCGTACAGGGACCCATGAGAGACTCTGGACCTGGCAGCAGCATGAGGAGGCGGTACAGGGGCCCATGGCAGATTACAGGCCTGGCAGCAGCAATGGGAGGCCCGTAATCTGCCAGCACCCTATGACAAAAAATGGAACACACCAGCAGTGTGAGGAGACCTGAAAGTGGCACATGGCAGAGTGTGGCGATGGAGACAGCAGCAATGGGAGGCCGTACAGGGACCCATGAGAGACTCTGGACCTGGCAGCAGCATGAGGAGGCGGTGCAGGGGCCCATGGCAGATTACGGGCCTGGCAGCAGCAATGGGAGGCCCGTAATCTGCCAGCACCCTATGACAAAAAATGGAACACACCAGCAGTGTGAGGAGACCTGAAAGTGGCACATGGCAGAGTGTGGCGATGGAGACAGCAGCAATGGGAGGCCGTACAGGGACCCATGAGAGACTCTGGACCTGGCAGCAGCATGAGGAGGCGGTACAGGGGCCCATGGCAGATTACGGGCCTGGCAGCAGCAATGAGAGGCCCATAATCTGCCAGCACCCTATGACAAAAAATGGAACACACCAGCAGTGTGAGGAGACCTGAAAGTGGCACATGGCAGAGTGTGGCGATGGAGACAGCAGCAATGGGAGGCCGTACAGGGACCCATGAGAGACTCTGGACCTGGCAGCAGCATGAGGAGGCGGTACAGGGGCCCATGGCAGATTACGGGCCTGGCAGCAGCAATGAGAGGCCCGTAATCTGCCAGCACCCTATGACAAAAAATGGAACACACCAGCAGTGTGAGGAGACCTGAAAGTTGCACATGGCAGAGTGTGGTGATGGAGACAGCAGCAATGGGAGGCCGTACAGGGACCCATGAGAGACTCTGGACCTGGCAGCAGCATGAGGAGGCGGTACAGGGGCCCATGGCAGATTACGGGCCTGGCAGCAGCAATGAGAGGCCCGTAATCTGCCAGCACCCTATGACAAAAAATGGAACACACCAGCAGTGTGAGGAGACCTGAAAGTGGCACATGGCAGAGTGTGGCGATGGAGACAGCAGCAATGGGAGGCCGTACAGGGACCCATGAGAGACTCTGGACCTGGCAGCAGCATGAGGAGGCGGTACAGGGGCCCATGGCAGATTACAGACCTGGCAGCAGCAATGGGAGGCCCGTAATCTGCCAGCACCCTATGACAAAAAATGGAACCCACCTGCAGTGTGAGGAGACCTGAAAGTGGCACATGGCAGAGTGTGGCGATGGAGACAGGCGCAATGGGAGGCCGTACAGGGACCCATGAGAGACTCTGGACCTGGCAGCAGCATGAGCAGGCGGTACGGGGGCCCATGGCAGATTACGGGCCTGGCAGCAACAATGGGAGGCCCGTAATCTGCCAGCACCCTATGACAAAAAATGGAACACACCAGCAGTGTGAGGAGACCTGAAAGTGGCACATGGCAGAGTGTGGCGATGGAGACAGCAGCAATGGGAGGCCGTACAGGGACCCATGAGAGACTCTGGACCTGGCAGCAGCATGAGGAGGCGGTACAGGGGCCCATGGCAGATTACAGGCCTGGCAGCAGCAATGAGAGGCCCGTAATCTGCCAGCACCCTATGACAAAAAATGGAACCCACCAGCAGTGTGAGGAGACCTGAAAGTGGCACATTGCAGAGTGTGGCGATGGAGACAGCAGCAATGGGAGGCCGTACAGGGACCCATGAGAGACTCTGGACCTGGCAGCAGCATGAGGAGGCGGTACAGGGGCCCATGGCAGATTACAGGCCTGGCAGCAGCAATGAGAGGCCCGTAATCTGCCAGCACCCTATGACAAAAAATGGAACACACCAGCAGTATGAGGAGACCTGAAAGTGGCACATGGCAGAGTGTGGCGATGGAGACAGCAGCAATGGGAGGCCGTACAGGGACCCATGAGAGACTCTGGACCTGGCAGCAGCATGAGGAGGCGGTACAGGGGCCCATGGCAGATTACGGGCCTGGCAGCAGCAATGAGAGGCCCGTAATCTGCCAGCACCCTATGACAAAAAATGGAACACACCAGCAGTGTGAGGAGACCTGAAAGTGGCACATGGCAGAGTGTGGCGATGGAGACAGCAGCAATGGGAGGCCGTACAGGGACCCATGAGAGACTCTGGACCTGGCAGCAGCATGAGGAGGCGGTACAGGGGCCCATGGCAGATTACAGGCCTGGCAGCAGCAATGGGAGGCCCGTAATCTGCCAGCACCCTATGACAAAAAATGGAACACACCAGCAGTGTGAGGAGACCTGAAAGTGGCACATGGCAGAGTGTGGCGATGGAGACAGCAGCAATGGGAGGCCGTACAGGGACCCATGAGAGACTCTGGACCTGGCAGCAGCATGAGGAGGCGGTACAGGGGCCCATGGCAGATTACGGGCCTGGCAGCAGCAATGAGAGGCCCGTAATCTGCCAGCACCCTATGACAAAAAATGGAACACACCAGCAGTGTGAGGAGACCTGAAAGTGGCACATGGCAGAGTGTGGCGATGGAGACAGCAGCAATGGGAGGCCGTACAGGGACCCATGAGAGACTCTGGACCTGGCAGCAGCATGAGGAGGTGGTACAGGGGCCCATGGCAGATTACGGGCCTGGCAGCAGCAATGAGAGGCCCGTAATCTGCCAGCACCCTATGACAAAAAATGGAACACACCAGCAGTGTGAGGAGACCTGAAAGTGGCACATGGCAGAGTGTGGTGATGGAGACAGCAGCAATGGGAGGCCGTACAGGGACCCATGAGAGACTCTGGACCTGGCAGCAGCATGAGGAGGCGGTACAGGGGCCCATGGCAGATTACGGGCCTGGCAGCAGCAATGAGAGGCCCGTAATCTGCCAGCACCCTATGACAAAAAATGGAACACACCAGCAGTGTGAGGAGACCTGAAAGTGGCACATGGCAGAGTGTGGCGATGGAGACAGCAGCAATGGGAGGCCGTACAGGGACCCATGAGAGACTCTGGACCTGGCAGCAGCATGAGGAGGCGGTACGGGGGCCCATGGCAGATTACAGGCCTGGCAGCAGCAATGGGAGGCCCGTAATCTGCCAGCACCCTATGACAAAAAATGGAACCCACCTGCAGTGTGAGGAGACCTGAAAGTGGCACATGGCAGAGTGTGGCGATGGAGACAGCAGCAATGGTAGGCCGTACAGGGACCCATGAGAGACTCTGGACCTGGCAGCAGCATGAGGAGGCGGTACAGGGGCCCATGGCAGATTACAGGCCTGGCAGCAGCAATGGGAGGCCCGTAATCTGCCAGCACCCTATGACAAAAAATGGAACACACCAGCAGTGTGAGGAGACCTGAAAGTGGCACATGGCAGAGTGTGGCGATGGAGACAGCAGCAATGGGAGGCCGTACAGGGACCCATGAGAGACTCTGGACCTGGCAGCAGCATGAGGAGGCGGTGCAGGGGCCCATGGCAGATTACGGGCCTGGCAGCAGCAATGGGAGGCCCGTAATCTGCCAGCACCCTATGACAAAAAATGGAACACACCAGCAGTGTGAGGAGACCTGAAAGTGGCACATGGCAGAGTGTGGCGATGAAGACAGCAGCAATGGGAGGCCGTACAGGGACCCATGAGAGACTCTGGACCTGGCAGCAGCATGAGGAGGCGGTACAGGGGCCCATGGCAGATTACGGGCCTGGCAGCAGCAATGAGAGGCCCATAATCTGCCAGCACCCTATGACAAAAAATGGAACACACCAGCAGTGTGAGGAGACCTGAAAGTGGCACATGGCAGAGTGTGGCGATGGAGACAGCAGCAATGGGAGGCCGTACAGGGACCCATGAGAGACTCTGGACCTGGCAGCAGCATGAGGAGGCGGTACAGGGGCCCATGGCAGATTACGGGCCTGGCAGCAGCAATGAGAGGCCCGTAATCTGCCAGCACCCTATGACAAAAAATGGAACACACCAGCAGTGTGAGGAGACCTGAAAGTTGCACATGGCAGAGTGTGGTGATGGAGACAGCAGCAATGGGAGGCCGTACAGGGACCCATGAGAGACTCTGGACCTGGCAGCAGCATGAGGAGGCGGTACAGGGGCCCATGGCAGATTACGGGCCTGGCAGCAGCAATGAGAGGCCCGTAATCTGCCAGCACCCTATGACAAAAAATGGAACACACCAGCAGTGTGAGGAGACCTGAAAGTGGCACATGGCAGAGTGTGGCGATGGAGACAGCAGCAATGGGAGGCCGTACAGGGACCCATGAGAGACTCTGGACCTGGCAGCAGCATGAGGAGGCGGTACAGGGGCCCATGGCAGATTACAGACCTGGCAGCAGCAATGGGAGGCCCGTAATCTGCCAGCACCCTATGACAAAAAATGGAACCCACCTGCAGTGTGAGGAGACCTGAAAGTGGCACATGGCAGAGTGTGGCGATGGAGACAGGCGCAATGGGAGGCCGTACAGGGACCCATGAGAGACTCTGGACCTGGCAGCAGCATGAGCAGGCGGTACGGGGGCCCATGGCAGATTACGGGCCTGGCAGCAACAATGGGAGGCCCGTAATCTGCCAGCACCCTATGACAAAAAATGGAACACACCAGCAGTGTGAGGAGACCTGAAAGTGGCACATGGCAGAGTGTGGCGATGGAGACAGCAGCAATGGGAGGCCGTACAGGGACCCATGAGAGACTCTGGACCTGGCAGCAGCATGAGGAGGCGGTACAGGGGCCCATGGCAGATTACAGGCCTGGCAGCAGCAATGAGAGGCCCGTAATCTGCCAGCACCCTATGACAAAAAATGGAACCCACCAGCAGTGTGAGGAGACCTGAAAGTGGCACATTGCAGAGTGTGGCGATGGAGACAGCAGCAATGGGAGGCCGTACAGGGACCCATGAGAGACTCTGGACCTGGCAGCAGCATGAGGAGGCGGTACAGGGGCCCATGGCAGATTACAGGCCTGGCAGCAGCAATGAGAGGCCCGTAATCTGCCAGCACCCTATGACAAAAAATGGAACACACCAGCAGTATGAGGAGACCTGAAAGTGGCACACGGCAGAGTGTGGCGATGGAGACAGCAGCAATGGGAGGCCGTACAGGGACCCATGAGAGACTCTGGACCTGGCAGCAGCATGAGGAGGCGGTGCAGGGGCCCATGGCAGATTACGGGCCTGGCAGCAGCAATGGGAGGCCCGTAATCTGCCAGCACCCTATGACAAAAAATGGAACACACCAGCAGTGTGAGGAGACCTGAAAGTGGCACATGGCAGAGTGTGGCGATGGAGACAGCAGCAATGGGAGGCCGTACAGGGACCCATGAGAGACTCTGGACCTGGCAGCAGCATGAGGAGGCGGTACAGGGGCCCATGGCAGATTACGGGCCTGGCAGCAGCAATGAGAGGCCCATAATCTGCCAGCACCCTATGACAAAAAATGGAACACACCAGCAGTGTGAGGAGACCTGAAAGTGGCACATGGCAGAGTGTGGCGATGGAGACAGCAGCAATGGGAGGCCGTACAGGGACCCATGAGAGACTCTGGACCTGGCAGCAGCATGAGGAGGCGGTACAGGGGCCCATGGCAGATTACGGGCCTGGCAGCAGCAATGAGAGGCCCGTAATCTGCCAGCACCCTATGACAAAAAATGGAACACACCAGCAGTGTGAGGAGACCTGAAAGTTGCACATGGCAGAGTGTGGTGATGGAGACAGCAGCAATGGGAGGCCGTACAGGGACCCATGAGAGACTCTGGACCTGGCAGCAGCACGAGGAGGCGGTACAGGGGCCCATGGCAGATTACGGGCCTGGCAGCAGCAATGAGAGGCCCGTAATCTGCCAGCACCCTATGACAAAAAATGGAACACACCAGCAGTGTGAGGAGACCTGAAAGTGGCACATGGCAGAGTGTGGCGATGGAGACAGCAGCAATGGGAGGCCGTACAGGGACCCATGAGAGACTCTGGACCTGGCAGCAGCATGAGGAGGCGGTACAGGGGCCCATGGCAGATTACAGACCTGGCAGCAGCAATGGGAGGCCCGTAATCTGCCAGCACCCTATGACAAAAAATGGAACCCACCTGCAGTGTGAGGAGACCTGAAAGTGGCACATGGCAGAGTGTGGCGATGGAGACAGGCGCAATGGGAGGCCGTACAGGGACCCATGAGAGACTCTGGACCTGGCAGCAGCATGAGCAGGCGGTACGGGGGCCCATGGCAGATTACGGGCCTGGCAGCAACAATGGGAGGCCCGTAATCTGCCAGCACCCTATGACAAAAAATGGAACACACCAGCAGTGTGAGGAGACCTGAAAGTGGCACATGGCAGAGTGTGGCGATGGAGACAGCAGCAATGGGAGGCCGTACAGGGACCCATGAGAGACTCTGGACCTGGCAGCAGCATGAGGAGGCGGTACAGGGGCCCATGGCAGATTACAGGCCTGGCAGCAGCAATGAGAGGCCCGTAATCTGCCAGCACCCTATGACAAAAAATGGAACCCACCAGCAGTGTGAGGAGACCTGAAAGTGGCACATTGCAGAGTGTGGCGATGGAGACAGCAGCAATGGGAGGCCGTACAGGGACCCATGAGAGACTCTGGACCTGGCAGCAGCATGAGGAGGCGGTACAGGGGACCATGGCAGATTACAGGCCTGGCAGCAGCAATGAGAGGCCCGTAATCTGCCAGCACCCTATGACAAAAAATGGAACACACCAGCAGTATGAGGAGACCTGAAAGTGGCACATGGCAGAGTGTGGCGATGGAGACAGCAGCAATGGGAGGCCGTACAGGGACCCATGAGAGACTCTGGACCTGGCAGCAGCATGAGGAGGCGGTACAGGGGCCCATGGCAGATTACGGGCCTGGCAGCAGCAATGAGAGGCCCGTAATCTGCCAGCACCCTATGACAAAAAATGGAACACACCAGCAGTGTGAGGAGACCTGAAAGTGGCACATGGCAGAGTGTGGCGATGGAGACAGCAGCAATGGGAGGCCGTACAGGGACCCATGAGAGACTCTGGACCTGGCAGCAGCATGAGGAGGCGGTACAGGGGCCCATGGCAGATTACAGGCCTGGCAGCAGCAATGGGAGGCCCGTAATCTGCCAGCACCCTATGACAAAAAATGGAACACACCAGCAGTGTGAGGAGACCTGAAAGTGGCACATGGCAGAGTGTGGCGATGGAGACAGCAGCAATGGGAGGCCGTACAGGGACCCATGAGAGACTCTGGACCTGGCAGCAGCATGAGGAGGCGGTACAGGGGCCCATGGCAGATTACGGGCCTGGCAGCAGCAATGAGAGGCCCGTAATCTGCCAGCACCCTATGACAAAAAATGGAACACACCAGCAGTGTGAGGAGACCTGAAAGTGGCACATGGCAGAGTGTGGCGATGGAGACAGCAGCAATGGGAGGCCGTACAGGGACCCATGAGAGACTCTGGACCTGGCAGCAGCATGAGGAGGCGGTACAGGGGCCCATGGCAGATTACGGGCCTGGCAGCAGCAATGAGAGGCCCGTAATCTGCCAGCACCCTATGACAAAAAATGGAACACACCAGCAGTGTGAGGAGACCTGAAAGTGGCACATGGCAGAGTGTGGTGATGGAGACAGCAGCAATGGGAGGCCGTACAGGGACCCATGAGAGACTCTGGACCTGGCAGCAGCATGAGGAGGCGGTACAGGGGCCCATGGCAGATTACGGGCCTGGCAGCAGCAATGAGAGGCCCGTAATCTGCCAGCACCCTATGACAAAAAATGGAACACACCAGCAGTGTGAGGAGACCTGAAAGTGGCACATGGCAGAGTGTGGCGATGGAGACAGCAGCAATGGGAGGCCGTACAGGGACCCATGAGAGACTCTGGACCTGGCAGCAGCATGAGGAGGCGGTACGGGGGCCCATGGCAGATTACAGGCCTGGCAGCAGCAATGGGAGGCCCGTAATCTGCCAGCACCCTATGACAAAAAATGGAACCCACCTGCAGTGTGAGGAGACCTGAAAGTGGCACATGGCAGAGTGTGGCGATGGAGACAGCAGCAATGGTAGGCCGTACAGGGACCCATGAGAGACTCTGGACCTGGCAGCAGCATGAGGAGGCGGTACAGGGGCCCATGGCAGATTACAGGCCTGGCAGCAGCAATGGGAGGCCCGTAATCTGCCAGCACCCTATGACAAAAAATGGAACACACCAGCAGTGTGAGGAGACCTGAAAGTGGCACATGGCAGAGTGTGGCGATGGAGACAGCAGCAATGGGAGGCCGTACAGGGACCCATGAGAGACTCTGGACCTGGCAGCAGCATGAGGAGGCGGTGCAGGGGCCCATGGCAGATTACGGGCCTGGCAGCAGCAATGGGAGGCCCGTAATCTGCCAGCACCCTATGACAAAAAATGGAACACACCAGCAGTGTGAGGAGACCTGAAAGTGGCACATGGCAGAGTGTGGCGATGGAGACAGCAGCAATGGGAGGCCGTACAGGGACCCATGAGAGACTCTGGACCTGGCAGCAGCATGAGGAGGCGGTACAGGGGCCCATGGCAGATTACGGGCCTGGCAGCAGCAATGAGAGGCCCGTAATCTGCCAGCACCCTATGACAAAAAATGGAACACACCAGCAGTGTGAGGAGACCTGAAAGTGGCACATGGCAGAGTGTGGCGATGGAGACAGCAGCAATGGGAGGCCGTACAGGGACCCATGAGAGACTCTGGACCTGGCAGCAGCATGAGGAGGCGGTACAGGGGCCCATGGCAGATTACGGGCCTGGCAGCAGCAATGAGAGGCCCGTAATCTGCCAGCACCCTATGACAAAAAATGGAACACACCAGCAGTGTGAGGAGACCTGAAAGTTGCACATGGCAGAGTGTGGTGATGGAGACAGCAGCAATGGGAGGCCGTACAGGGACCCATGAGAGACTCTGGACCTGGCAGCAGCATGAGGAGGCGGTACAGGGGCCCATGGCAGATTACGGGCCTGGCAGCAGCAATGAGAGGCCCGTAATCTGCCAGCACCCTATGACAAAAAATGGAACACACCAGCAGTGTGAGGAGACCTGAAAGTGGCACATGGCAGAGTGTGGCGATGGAGACAGCAGCAATGGGAGGCCGTACAGGGACCCATGAGAGACTCTGGACCTGGCAGCAGCATGAGGAGGCGGTACAGGGGCCCATGGCAGATTACAGACCTGGCAGCAGCAATGGGAGGCCCGTAATCTGCCAGCACCCTATGACAAAAAATGGAACCCACCTGCAGTGTGAGGAGACCTGAAAGTGGCACATGGCAGAGTGTGGCGATGGAGACAGGCGCAATGGGAGGCCGTACAGGGACCCATGAGAGACTCTGGACCTGGCAGCAGCATGAGCAGGCGGTACGGGGGCCCATGGCAGATTACGGGCCTGGCAGCAACAATGGGAGGCCCGTAATCTGCCAGCACCCTATGACAAAAAATGGAACACACCAGCAGTGTGAGGAGACCTGAAAGTGGCACATGGCAGAGTGTGGCGATGGAGACAGCAGCAATGGGAGGCCGTACAGGGACCCATGAGAGACTCTGGACCTGGCAGCAGCATGAGGAGGCGGTACAGGGGCCCATGGCAGATTACAGGCCTGGCAGCAGCAATGAGAGGCCCGTAATCTGCCAGCACCCTATGACAAAAAATGGAACCCACCAGCAGTATGAGGAGACCTGAAAGTGGCACATGGCAGAGTGTGGCGATGGAGACAGCAGCAATGGGAGGCCGTACAGGGACCCATGAGAGACTCTGGACCTGGCAGCAGCATGAGGAGGCGGTACAGGGGCCCATGGCAGATTACGGGCCTGGCAGCAGCAATGAGAGGCCCGTAATCTGCCAGCACCCTATGACAAAAAATGGAACACACCAGCAGTGTGAGGAGACCTGAAAGTGGCACATGGCAGAGTGTGGCGATGGAGACAGCAGCAATGGGAGGCCGTACAGGGAACCATGAGAGACTCTGGACCTGGCAGCAGCATGAGGAGGCGGTACGGGGGCCCATGGCAGATTACGGGCCTGGCAGCAGCAATGGGAGGCCCATAATCTGCCAGCACCCTATGACAAAAAATGGAACACACCAGCAGTGTGAGGAGACCTGAAAGTGGCACATGGCAGAGTGTGGCGATGGAGACAGCAACAATGGGAGGCCGTACAGGGACCCATGAGAGACTCTGGACCTGGCAGCAGCATGAGGAGGCGGTACAGGGGCCCATGGCAGATTACGGGCCTGCCAGCAGCAATGGGAGGCCCGTAATTTGCCAGCACCCTATGACAAAAAATGGAACACACCAGCAGTGTGAGGAGACCTGAAAGTGGCACATGGCAGAGTGTGGCGATGGAGACAGCAGCAATGGGAGGCCGTACAGGGACCCATGAGAGACTCTGGACCTGGCAGCAGCATGAGGAGGCGGTACAGGGGCCCATGGCAGATTACAGGCCTGGCAGCAGCAATGAGAGGCCCGTAATCTGCCAGCACCCTATGACAAAAAATGGAACACACCAGCAGTGTGAGGAGACCTGAAAGTGGCACATGGCAGAGTGTGGTGATGGAGACAGCAGCAATGGGAGGCCGTACAGGGACCCATGAGAGACTCTGGACCTGGCAGCAGCATGAGGAGGCGGTACAGGGGCCCATGGCAGATTACGGGCCTGGCAGCAGCAATGAGAGGCCCGTAATCTGCCAGCACCCTATGACAAAAAATGGAACACACCAGCAGTGTGAGGAGACCTGAAAGTGGCACATGGCAGAGTGTGGCGATGGAGACAGCAGCAATGGGAGGCCGTACAGGGACCCATGAGAGACTCTGGACCTGGCAGCAGCATGAGGAGGCGGTACGGGGGCCCATGGCAGATTACGGGCCTGGCAGCAGCAATGGGAGGCCCATAATCTGCCAGCACCCTATGACAAAAAATGGAACCCACCAGCAGTGTGAGGAGACCTGAAAGTGGCACATGGCAGAGTGTGGCGATGGAGACAGCAACAATGGGAGGCCGTACAGGGACCCATGAGAGACTCTGGACCTGGCAGCAGCATGAGGAGGCGGTACAGGGGCCCATGGCAGATTACGGGCCTGGCAGCAGCAATGGGAGGCCCGTAATCTGCCAGCACCCTATGACAAAAAATGGAACACACCAGCAGTGTGAGGAGACCTGAAAGTGGCACATGGCAGAGTGTGGCGATGGAGACAGCAGCAATGGGAGACCGTACAGGGACCCATGAGAGACTCTGGACCTGGCAGCAGCATGAGGAGGCGGTACAGGGGCCCATGGCAGATTACGGGCCTGGCAGCAGCAATGGGAGGCCCGTAATCTGCCAGCACCCTATGACAAAAAATGGAACACACCAGCAGTGTGAGGAGACCTGAAAGTGGCACATGGCAGAGTGTGGCGATGGAGACAGCAGCAATGGGAGGCCGTACAGGGACCCATGAGAGACTCTGGACCTGGCAGCAGCATGAGGAGGCGGTACAGGGGCCCATGGCAGATTACAGGCCTGGCAGCAGCAATGAGAGGCCCGTAATCTGCCAGCACCCTATGACAAAAAATGGAACACACCAGCAGTGTGAGGAGACCTGAAAGTGGCACATGGCAGAGTGTGGCGATGGAGACAGCAACAATGGAAGGCCGTGCAGGGACCCATGAGAGACTCTGGACCTGGCAGCAGCATGAGGAGGCGGTACAGGGGCCCATGGCAGATTACGGGCCTGGCAGCAGCAATGAGAGGCCCGTAATCTGCCAGCACCCTATGACAAAAAATGGAACACACCAGCAGTGTGAGGAGACCTGAAAGTGGCACATGGCAGAGTGTGGCAATGGAGACAGCAGCAATGGGAGGCCGTACAGGGACCCATGAGAGACTCTGGAACTGGCAGCAGCATGAGGAGGCGGTACAGGGGCCCATGGCAGATTACGGGCCTGGCAGCAGCAATGGGAGGCCCGTAATCTGCCAGCACCCTATGACAAAAAATGGAACACACCAGCAGTGTGAGGAGACCTGAAAGTGGCACATGGCAGAGTGTGGCGATGGAGACAGCAGCAATGGGAGGCCGTACAGGGACCCATGAGACACTCTGGACCTGGCAGCAGCATGAGGAGGCGGTACAGGGGCCCATGGCAGATTACGGGCCTGGCAGCAGCAATGGGAGGCCCGTAATCTGCCAGCACCCTATGACAAAAAATGGAACACCCCAGCAGTGTGAGGAGACCTGAAAGTGGCACATGGCAGAGTGTGGCGATGGAGACAGCAGCAATGGGAGGCCGTACAGGGACCCATGAGACACTCTGGACCTGGCAGCAGCATGAGGAGGCGGTACAGGGGCCCATGGCAGATTACGGGCCTGGCAGCAGCAATGGGAGGCCCGTAATCTGCCAGCACCCTATGACAAAAAATGTAACACACCAGCAGTGTGAGGAGACCTGAAAGTGGCACATTGCAGAGTGTGGCGATGGAGACAGCAGCAATGGG
Source organism: Staurois parvus (assembly GCF_062004578.1). NCBI lineage: Eukaryota > Metazoa > Chordata > Amphibia > Anura > Ranidae > Staurois > Staurois parvus. The sequence goes on from NW_028318301.1 coordinate 5,884,555, forward strand.
AGGCCGTACAGGGACCCATGAGAGACTCTGGACCTGGCAGCAGCATGAGGAGGCGGTACAGGGGCCCATGGCAGATTACGGGCCTGGCAGCAGTAATGAGAGGCCCGTAATCTGCCAGCACCCTATGACAAAAAATGGAACACACCAGCAGTGTGAGGAGACCTGAAAGTGGCACATGGCAGAGTGTGGCGATGGAGACAGCAGCAATGGGAGGCCGTACAGGGACCCATGAGAGACTCTGGACCTGGCAGCAGCATGAGGAGGCGGTACAGGGGCCCATGGCAGATTACGGGCCTGGCAGCAGCAATGAGAGGCCCGTAATCTGCCAGCACCCTATGACAAAAAATGGAACACACCAGCAGTGTGAGGAGACCTGAAAGTGGCACATGGCAGAGTGTGGCGATGGAGACAGCAGCAATGGGAGGCCGTACAGGGACCCATGAGAGACTCTGGACCTGGCAGCAGCATGAGGAGGCGGTACGGGGGCCCATGGCAGATTACGGGCCTGGCAGCAGCAATGGGAGGCCCATAATCTGCCAGCACCCTATGACAGAAAATGGAACCCACCAGCAGTGTGAGGAGACCTGAAAGTGGCACATGGCAGAGTGTGGCGATGGAGACAGCAACAATGGGAGGCCGTACAGGGACCCATGAGAGACTCTGGACCTGGCAGCAGCATGAGGAGGCGGTACAGGGGCCCATGGCAGATTACGGGCCTGGCAGCAGCAATGGGAGGCCCGTAATCTGCCAGCACCCTATGACAAAAAATGGAACACACCAGCAGTGTGAGGAGACCTGAAAGTGGCACATGGCAGAGTGTGGCGATGGAGACAGCAGCAATGGGAGACCGTACAGGGACCCAATGGAGACTCTGGACCTGGCAGCAGCATGAGGAGGCGGTACAGGGGCCCATGGCAGATTACGGGCCTGGCAGCAGCAATGAGAGGCCCGTAATCTGCCAGCACCCTATGACAAAAAATGGAACACACCAGCAGTGTGAGGAGACCTGAAAGTGGCACATGGCAGAGTGTGGCGATGGAGACAGCAACAATGGGAGGCCGTACAGGGACCCATGAGAGACTCTGGACCTGGCAGCAGCATGAGGAGGCGGTACAGGGGCCCATGGCAGATTACGGGCCTGGCAGCAGCAATGAGAGGCCCGTAATCTGCCAGCACCCTATGACAAAAAATGGAACACACCAGCAGTGTGAGGAGACCTGAAAGTGGCACATGGCAGAGTGTGGCGATGGAGACAGCAGCAATAGGAGGCCGTACAGGGACCCATGAGAGACTTTGGACCTGGCAGCAGCATGAGGAGGCGGTACGGGGGCCCATGGCAGATTACGGGCCTGGCAGCAGCAATGGGAGGCCCATAATCTGCCAGCACCCTATGACAAAAAATGGAACACACCAGCAGTGTGAGGAGACCTGATAGTGGCACATGGCAGAGTGTGGCGATGGAGACAGCAACAATGGGAGGCCGTACAGGGACCCATGAGAGACTCTGGACCTGGCAGCAGCATGAGGAGGCGGTACAGGGGCCCATGGCAGATTACGGGCCTGGCAGCAGCAATGAGAGGCCCGTAATCTGCCAGCACCCTATGACAAAAAATGGAACACACCAGCAGTGTGAGGAGACCTGAAAGTGGCACATGGCAGAGTGTGGCAATGGAGACAGCAGCAATGGGAGGCCGTACAGGGACCCATGAGAGACTCTGGACCTGGCAGCAGCATGAGGAGGCGGTACAGGGGCCCATGGCAGATTACAGGCCTGGCAGCAGCAATGGGAGGCCCGTAATCTGCCAGCACCCTATGACAAAAAATGGAACACACCAGCAGTGTGAGGAGACCTGAAAGTGGCACATAGCAGAGTGTGGCGATGGAGACAGCAGCAATGGGAGGCCGTACAGGGACCCATGAGAGACTCTGGACCTGGCAGCAGCATGAGGAGGCGGTACAGGGGCCCATGGCAGATTACAGGCCTGGCAGCAGCAATGAGAGGCCCGTAATCTGCCAGCACCCTATGACAAAAAATGGAACACACCAGCAGTGTGAGGAGACCTGAAAGTGGCACATGGCAGAGTGTGGCGATGGAGACAGCAGCAATGGGAGGCCGTACAGGGACCCATGAGAGACTCTGGACCTGGCAGCAGCATGAGGAGGCGGTACAGGGGCCCATGGCAGATTACGGGCCTGGCAGCAGCAATGGGAGGCCCGTAATCTGCCAGCACCCTATGACAAAAAATGGAACACACCAGCAGTGTGAGGAGACTTGAAAGTGGCACATGGCAGAGTGTGGCGATGGAGACAGCAGCAATGGGAGGCCGTACAGGGACCCATGAGAGACTCTGGACCTGGCAGCAGCATGAGGAGGCGGTACAGGGGCCCATGGCAGATTACGGGCCTGGCAGCAGCAATGGGAGGCCCGTAATCTGCCAGCACCCTATGACAAAAAATGGAACACACCAGCAGTGTGAGGAGACCTGAAAGTGGCACATGGCAGAGTGTGGCGATGGAGACAGCAGCAATGGGAGGCCGTACAGGGACCCATGAGAAACTCTGGACCTGGCAGCAGCATGAGGAGGCGGTACAGGGGCCCATGGCAGATTACGGGCCTGGCAACAGCAATGAGAGGCCCGTAATCTGCCAGCACCCTATGACAAAAAAATGGAACACACCAGCAGTGTGAGGAGACCTGAAAGTGGCACATGGCAGAGTGTGGCGATGGAGACAGCAGCAATGGGAGGCCGTACAGGGACCCATGAGAGACTCTGGACCTGGCAGCAGCATGAGGAGGCGATACGGGGGCCCATGGCAGATTACGGGCCTGGCAGCAGCAATGGGAGGCCCATAATCTGCCAGCACCCTATGACAAAAAATGGAACCCACCAGCAGTTTGAGGAGACCTGAAAGTGGCACATGGCAGAGTGTGGCGATGGAGACAGCAACAATGGGAGGCCGTACAGGGACCCATGAGAGACTCTGGACCTGGCAGCAGCATGAGGAGGCGGTACAGGGGCCCATGGCAGATTACGGGCCTGGCAGCAGCAATGAGAGGCCCGTAATCTGCCAGCACCCTATGACAAAAAATGGAACACACCAGCAGTGTGAGGAGACCTGAAAGTGGCACACGGCAGAGTGTGGCGATGGAGACAGCAGCAATGGGAGGCCGTACCGGGACCCATGAGACACTCTGGACCTGGCAGCAGCATGAGGAGGCGGTACAGGGGCCCATGGCAGATTACGGGCCTGGCAGCAGCAATGGGAGGCCCGTAATCTGCCAGCACCCTATGACAAAAAATGGAACACACCAGCAGTGTGAGGAGACCTGAAAGTGGCACATGGCAGAGTGTGGAGATGGAGACAGCAGCAATGGGAGGCCGTACAGGGACCCATGAGACACTCTGGACCTGGCAGCAGCATGAGGAGGCGGTACTGGGGCCCATGGCAGATTACGGGCCTGGCAGCAGCAATGGGAGGCCCGTAATCTGCCAGCACCCTATGACAAAAAATGTAACACACCAGCAGTGTGAGGAGACCTGAAAGTGGCACATGGCAGAGTGTGGCGATGGAGACAGCAGCAATGGGAGGCCGTACAGGGACCCATGTGAGACTCTGGACCTGGCAGCAGCATGAGGAGGCGGTACAGGGGCCCCATGGCAGATTACAGGCCTGGCAGCAGCAATGGGAGGCCCGTAATCTGCCAGCACCCTATGACAAAAATGTAACACACCAGCAGTGTGAGGAGACCTGAAAGTGGCACATAGCAGAGTGTGGCGATGGAGACAGCAGCAATGGGAGGCCGTACAGGGACCCATGAGAGACTCTGGACCTGGCAGCAGCATGAGGAGGCGGTACAGGGGCCCATGGCAGATTACGGGCCTGGCAGCAGTAATGAGAGGCCCGTAATCTGCCAGCACCCTATGACAAAAAATGTAACACACCAGCAGTGTGAGGAGACCTGAAAGTGGCACATGGCAGAGTGTGGCGATGGAGACAGCAGCAATGGGAGGCCGTACAGGGACCCATGAGAGACTCTGGACTTGGCAGCAGCATGAGGAGGCGGTACAGGGGCCCATGGCAGATTACGGGCCTGGCAGCAGCAATGAGAGGCCCGTAATCTGCCAGCACCCTATGACAAAAAATGGAACACACCAGCAGTGTGAGGAGACCTGAAAGTGGCACATGGCAGAGTGTGGCGATGGAGACAGCAGCAATGGGAGGCCGTACAGGGACCCATGAGAGACTCTGGACCTGGCAGCAGCATGAGGAGGCGGTACGGGGGCCCATGGCAGATTACGGGCCTGGCAGCAGCAATGGGAGGCCCATAATCTGCCAGCACCCTATGACAGAAAATGGAACCCACCAGCAGTGTGAGGAGACCTGAAAGTGGCACATGGCAGAGTGTGGCGATGGAGACAGCAACAATGGGAGTCCGTACAGGTACCCATGAGAGACTCTGGACCTGGCAGCAGCATGAGGAGGCGGTACAGGGGCCCATGGCAGATTACGGGCCTGGCAGCAGCAATGGGAGGCCCGTAATCTGCCAGCACCCTATGACAAAAAATGGAACACACCAGCAGTGTGAGGAGACCTGAAAGTGGCACATGGCAGAGTGTGGCGATGGAGACAGCAGCAATGGGAGGCCGTACAGGGACCCATGAGAGACTCTGGACCTGGCAGCAGCATGAGGAGGCGGTACAGGGGCCCATGGCAGATTACAGGCCTGGCAGCAGCAATGAGAGTCCCTTAATCTGCCAGCACCCTATGACAAAAAATGGAACACACCAGCAGTGTGAGGAGACCTGAAAGTGGCACATGGCAGAGTGTGGCGATGGAGACAGCAGCAATGGGAGGCCGTACAGGGACCCATGAGAGACTCTGGACCTGGCAGCAGCATGAGGAGGTGGTACAGGGGCCCATGGCAGATTACGGGCCTGGCAGCAGCAATGAGAGGCCCGTAATCTGCCAGCACCCTATGACAAAAAAAGAAATGCCCGTAGCGAATAGGGAAGAATGGAAATAGCGCAGGGCATACATGACTAGGCCCAGAGTGTTTGGGAACGGAAAGGGTTAAAAAATTTAGCTCCAAGGGGTGGGGAATGAGGATTGGGAATAATTGGATTGGCAGACGTGGAGTGTAGGAGGTGTCTGTGGCACCGTAGGGTGGGGGTTGCTGCGGAAGGGGCTTCATTGCAGCTGGATGAGTGCAAGGACCTGAGCTTCATTTGAGCTGGGTCCTGAAAATTCCCCCTCCTGTCTGACCTGCGGCATGGAGGCCCTGGTGGCACAGCTTCGGGAGGCAGCGGAAGAGCGAGGTATGGGCTGGTTGCAGGGCCGGGTCTCTGATCTGTTGGGAGACCCGGTCTTGTCACCAGCAGCGGGGGGGCGGGGGCGCCCACGTGCTCGGAGGTCTAGGCCTCCGGAGCGCTTCAGTCCGGCCCCGCCCCCTGGAGCTCAGCGCCACATTGGGAGCCCCCCTCGGGACCCTCCGGCCCCGCTGGCAGGGCGCTCGCTGGCCTCTGCTAGCGGCGGTGCCGGAAGGAATCCCCGGCGATGGCGGAGCTCGGCGGGCGGGGTTTTGTCGGGTGGCCCCTCCCCCCCGCCCGCACGGAGAGGAGGACGACATGTAGTGTGCTCGGCGGGCGAGGTTTCGCCGGGTGGCCCCTCCACCCCGCCAGCACGGAGAAGAGGCCGTGGAGTGCGCTCGGCGGGCGGGGCTTCGCCGAGTGGGCCCTCCGCCCCGCCAGCGCGGAGAGGAGACCGTGTCGTGAGTCCGGTGGGCGGGGTTTCGCCGGGTGGCCCCTCCCCCCCGCCCGCACGGAGAGGAGGACGTGCAGTGCGCTCGGCGGGCGGGGTTTCGTCTGTTAGTCCCTCCCCCCCGCCCGCACGGCGTGGAGGCAGGAGAGGGAGTGATTTTACCGGCTCCTCTGCTGACATAGTGCCTGTCAGGGAGGGAGCTCGGCGCGGGAGGCGGTCAGCTGCGGCTGCTGGGCTGTCCCCTGATGCGGCTGGTGGGCCCCCTGGACAGTCGGGAGCCGGGGCTCCCGGACGGCGGAAGAAGACGTGCAGCGCTGGGCGGAGTGCTGCTGGACGGAGCCCAGGGCCGGCGACAGGCATGGCTGGTGCCCAGAGGCGGAGTCAGGAGCGGCACAACCCTGCGGGACCCGTGGCTCCTGGGACTGGGAGGCCATCCGGTCGTCGAGTGGTGGACGAGAGGTCGGAGGGCGAGCTGTCTGAACCCGATGCGGGGGTGACGGCTCGTCGCTCTTCATCGATGGAGCGGGAGTGCGCGGCTGATGGGGCATCTCCTGGGCAGCCTGGTGAGTTACCTGTTCCTGTGTCTGTCTCTTTTTCTTCTGCGTTGCGGGATCTGCTGGGGGGCGGTCAGGCCGCCCCGGTGGGTGCGGCCTCGGCAGCGGTCGTTGGCGGCGTTCCCCTGTCTGGTTTTGGTGGGGGTCTCGGGGAGGTACTTTCCGGTTTGCGGGACTTGGTGCGGCGGCTGGAGCAGGGCGGTGTTGGGACCCCTGGGCCTGTTTCTGCGTGGCTCCCGCCGGCCGGTGGGGACGGGCTCGCGGTTCCGGGACAGGACAGCGGGGTTGTGCGGGGCCTGGGGGTCTCTTCTCCGCTTGGTTCTGGGCCTGGGGTGGTTTCCGCGGAGTCTGGGATTGTGGGTTCTGCGGTTCCTTCCGCGTTTTTGGGGGAGGGTTCGGGGGTGTCCGGACCTGTCGGCGTGGCGGACTCTGCGAAGGGGGAAGTGTATGTGTGTTTTGAGGGCCCCTTGGGTGCGCATTTGCAGTCGGCCGTGCGGGAACAAATTTGGAACGGGGAGTATGTGGACATATTCACGCTCTTGCCTTTGGAGCGTTTTCCGTTTGATGGGTCCCGGGTTGATGACGGTAGACGGGAGGATGCGGAGCGGCGGCGTTTTCGGCTTATTCCCCGTACTTTTGCGAATTGGTTGCAGGCTTTCGCAATCATGGCCAGTGTCATTGGGGAGAAAGCTCCGGAGCATTGCTCGGCGTTGTTCTGTTACCTGGACGCCATTGGTGAGGCTCACAGGGTTTACGGCGGGTCTGCGTGGCTTTGGTACGATGAGCAGTTTCGGCAGCGGAGGGCTGTTCGCCCGTCTTTGCGTTGGGACCACAAGGACATTGGCCTTTGGATGCGGCTCATGGCGCCGCCGCGGGCTCCTGGTCCGTTTTTTCAGGGCGGGGCCGGTGGTTCGTTTTCCCCGGGACAATCGGCCGCCAAGCGTAGGGGTTTCTGCTGGCAGTTCCAGGAGGGCACTTGTCGTTTTGGAGGGTCCTGTAGGTTTAGGCACGAGTGTTCCGGGTGCGGTGGATCCCACCCTTTCTCGCGCTGTTTCAGGCGGGGTAGAGGCCCTCCCGGAGAGCCTGCGGGTAAGAGGGACGACGCCGGTGCGGGTGGAAAGGATGGAGCCTTTCTTAAATAGATATCCTAATCGGGCTGCGGCGGTGCTGCTGACGGCAGGTTTTTCAGAGGGTTTTCGCATCCCCTGTACTTTGACTTTGGTCCCCCCCTTAGCTCGGAACTTACGGTCAGCCTTGCAGCATGCTGAGGTGGTTTCGGCTAAGTTGCGGAAGGAAGTGGGGTTGGGTCGTATGGGTGGTCCGTTTACTTGTGCGCCGTTTGCGGATCTGGTGGTTTCTCCCTTGGGGGTTGTGCCTAAGAAGGAGCCAAATGCGTTTCGGTTAATTCACCACCTGTCCTTCCCTAAGGGGGGGTCGGTGAATGACGCTATAGATCCGGAGTCGTGTTCGGTGTCTTACACGTCCTTTGATGCGGCAGTGTTCTGGGTTCGTCGATATGGGCGCGGTGCACTCATGGCGAAGTCCGACATTGAGTCGGCGTTCCGGCTGTTGCCGGTTCATTCGGACAGTTTTCGTTTTTTGGGTTGCCGTTGGCAGGGCGCGTTTTACGTTGATAGGTGTTTGCCCATGGGGTGTTCTATCTCTTGTGCGCTGTTTGAGAAGTTCAGTTCGTTCGTGGAGTGGGTGGTTCGGGATGTTTCCGGGGTGAATTCGGTCATCCATTATTTGGATGATTTTCTTTGCGTGGGTCCGCCGGCTTCCGGGGTGTGCGCGGTTTTGCTTGCTACGTTGCAGCACGTTGCTGACCGTTTCGGGATTCCTTTGGCGGCTGACAAGACGGAGGGTCCGGCTTCGGTGATGACTTTCTTGGGCATTGTTTTGGATGCTGGCGCCATGGAGTGCCGGCTGCCGGAAGAGAAGCTGTTGGCCCTTCAGGGTGAAATTCGTGCGGTTCAGGGGAAGCGTAAAATTCAGCTGCGGCCCTTGCAGTCATTGTTGGGAAAACTTAATTTTGCTTGTCGGATCCTGCCGATGGGTCGGGTGTTCTGCCGCCGGTTGGCGGCGGCGACGGCGGGTATTGCCTCCCCTTTTCATTTCATTCGGCTGACTCGGGAGCATCGGGAGGACTTGCAGTTGCGGCACACCTTTTTGGATTCTTTCAACGGCCGGGCGCTTTGGATGTCGGGCCCGGTTAGTAATTTTGACTTGGAGCTGTTCACGGACGCGGCGGCTTCTGCGGGATACGGGGCCTATTTCCGGGGTCGGTGGAGTGCGGCCTCGTGGCCGGCTTCCTGGCGGGAGGCAGGTTTTCTCAGTAACCTTGCGCTGTTGGAACTGTTTCCAGTGGTTTTGGCGGTTGAGGTTTGGGGGGAGAATTTTCGGAATCAAAAGGTGCGTTTTCACTGCGACAATTTGGGGGTGGTTCAGGTCATCAATAGGGTCTCGGCTTCTTCCCGACCGGTGGTGGCCCTGCTTCGCCACTTGGTGTTGCGTTGCTTGCAGCTGAATGTTTTTCTTCATGCGGTACATCTCCCTGGGGTTGACAACACCTTAGCTGACGCTTTGTCTCGTTTTCAGTGGGACAAATTCCGGGAGTTGGCGCCGGCGGCGGAGCAACACGGGGTTCCTTATCCCGACTGGCTGTGGGAGATTGCCTTGGAGTCATTGCGGGGTGGATCCGGCGGTCGGTGAGTGAGGCGACTTGGTCTGCTTACTCTACGGTCTGGCGGGAATGGCTGGAGCTGTTGGGGCTGGTAGCTATTGATCCCTGGGGGCCGGAGGTGCGTGTGGCGGTGTTGTACTTCTTGGCGCGGAGTTTGGAGCGGGGGGTGTCGGCGTCCGCTGTGGATCGCCGTCTAGCGGCATTGGCGTTTTTCTTTAAGTTGCAAGGGTGTAGGGATTTTACTAAGGATTTTTGGGTTCGACAGGCTTTGCGGGGTTATCGGAGGGCTCATCGTTGTAGGGATTCTCGTCGTCCGGTGTCGTTCGCATTGTTGGGGTCTTTGTTTGAGCAGTTGCGGACTGTGTGTTCTTCGGATTTTGAGGTGGTTTTATTTCGGGCTGCCTTTGCGGTGGCGTTTTTTGGGGCTTTGCGCATTGGGGAGCTCGTTAGTCCGTCCAAGTCGGTTCTTGGGGGGTTGTTGGTGGAGGAGGTTGTGTGCTCCGGTGATTGGGTGGAGGTTCTGGTCCGTCGGTCTAAGACGGATCAATTGGGCAGGGGTGCGAAGGTGCGTTTTTTCGCTCTTCCGGGTTCACTGGTGTGCCCTGTTCGGGCGGTTCGGGAATTTTTGTCCCGTCGCCCTGGGGGGCGGGGGTCCTTTTTCAGGCATGTTGATGGCTCCCCTTTAACGCGTTTTCAGTTTGTGGCGGTTTTTCGCCGGTGTTTGACGGCTGCTGGTTTGGATGCGTCTTTGTTTGCGTCGCACTCGTTTCGGATAGGGGCTGCTACGGAGGCGGCCAGGTGGGGGCTGTCGGAGGATGTGGTGAAGCGCATTGGTAGGTGGGATTCCCAGAGATTTTGCCTGTACGTTCGGCCGCATTTGTTGCGGGCTTAGTGGGCGGTCCTGTGTTTTGTTTGTTTGGGTTGTGGGAGGTTGTTGCGGTTCTGTCCCTGTACTGTATTGTTCTGGCGGTATTGTTTCTTTTCTTTCAGGTGGAGCGGTGTGCCTGGTGTGGATCCTGGGTCACTCGTATGTTTTTTGGGGGGCCAGGCGGGCTGATGTTCGGCCCAATGGCAGGCAGCTGGGGTTGGATAGACGGGAGGTTTGTGTCCGCTGGTTAGGTGTGCCGGGCATGTTGTGGAGTCGTGTTGTGCCAGAGGTGCGGCGTTTTGCGCGGCTGGATAGGCCACCGGATGTGTTGGTGATTCACGCGGGGGGCAACGATTTGGGGGGTAGGTCCATGCGGGAGCTGGTTAGAGATGTCAAGCTGGATTTTCTTCAGTTGCGGCGTGAGTTTCCGGGGCTGGTGGTGGTGTGGTCTGACATGGTCGCCCGCACTTCTTGGCGCTTGGCGCGGTCGGTGGAGCGGCTCAACAAGGCCAGGATTAAGGTCAACCGGGAGGTGGGGCGCTTTTTTAGTCGTAATGGGGGATTGGTGGTTCGGCATGTGGAGTTGGAGGTGGATACTTGGCGGTACCTTCGCAGTGATGGAGTGCATTTGAATGCGGTGGGCACGGATTTGTGGTCCCAGGAGCTGCAGGACGGCATTCTACGGGCGGTTCGTTTGTGGCGTGGCACGCATGGGTAAGGGCTTACCCAGCGTGCTGTGGCGGTTGTTGGTCTTTGGAGGCGGTTCTCATCTTGGAAGGAAAACAATGGTGTGGGACCCCATCCGTGGTATGGGGGGCCCGGTGGATATTCCCAGTTAACCAAGGTTTAGCTGGAAGGTGGTGGTGCTGCACTGCGGACGGTATGGTTGTCTCCGAGCTGCTTGGTTGCGGCTGGAGGCCTAGTGTATAGGGTTGTCCGCAGGTGCATTTTGGATCGTTTGTGGGTGCCTTTGAAGACCAACAACAATTCTTTGGTTTCGTTAAGGAACGGTTGATGTATGTAAATTGTGAAGTTGTTAATAAAAGGCCATGTTGGCCATTTACTCCAAAAATGGTGTCATGTTTTTGTAATGTTTGTTTGGTTAAGGGGGGGGGGGGTTTGGGGTGGTATGGATAGGCAATGGTGGAAGTAGGAGTGGACAAGCCTATCTATGGTGCAGTAGTCATGGAACCCACCAGCAGTGTGAGGAGACCTGAAAGTGGCACATGGCAGAGTGTGGCGATGGAGACAGCAACAATGGGAGGCCGTACAGGGACCCATGAGAGACTCTGGACCTGGCAGCAGCATGAGGAGGCGGTACAGGGGCCCATGGCAGATTACGGGCCTGGCAGCAGCAATGGGAGGCCCGTAATCTGCCAGCACCCTATGACAAAAAATGGAACACACCAGCAGTGTGAGGAGACCTGAAAGTGGCACACGGCAGAGTGTGGCGATGGAGACAGCAGCAATGGGAGGCCGTACAGGGACCCATGAGACACTCTGGACCTGGCAGCAGCATGAGGAGGCGGTACTGGGGCCCATGGCAGATTACGGGCCTGGCTGCAGCAATGGGAGGCCCGTAATCTGCCAGCACCCTATGACAAAAAATGGAACACACCAGCAGTGTGAGGAGACCTGAAAGTGGCACATGGCAGAGTGTGGCGATGGAGACAGCAGCAATGGGAGGCCGTACAGGGACCCATGAGACACTCTGGACCTGGCAGCAGCATGAGGAGGCGGTACAGGGGCCCATGGCAGATTACGGGCCTGGCAGCAGCAATGAGAGGCCCGTAATCTGCCAGCACCCTATGACAAAAAATGGAACACACCAGCAGTGTGAGGAGACCTGAAAGTGGCACACGGCAGAGTGTGGCGATGGAGACAGCAGCAATGGGAGGCCGTACAGGGACCCATGAGAGACTCTGGACCTGGCAGCAGCATGAGGAGGCGGTACAGGGGCCCATGGCAGATTACGGGCCTGGCAGCAGCAATGAGAGGCCCGTAATCTGCCAGCACCGTATGACAAAAAATGGAACCCACCAGCAGTGTGAGGAGACCTGAAAGTGGCACATGGCAGAGTGTGGCGATGGAGACAGCAGCAATGGGAGGCCGTACAGGGACCCATGAGAGACTCTGGACCTGGCAGCAGCATGAGGAGGCGGTACGGGGGCCCATGGCAGATTACGGGCCTGGCAGCAGCAATGGGAGGCCCATAATCTGCCAGCACCCTATGACAAAAAATGGAACCCACCAGCAGTGTGAGGAGACCTGAAAGTGGAACATGGCAGAGTGTGGCGATGGAGACAGCAACAATGGGAGGCCGTACAGGGACCCATGAGAGACTCTGGACCTGGCAGCCGCATGAGGAGGCGGTACAGGGGCCCATGGCAGATTACGGGCCTGGCAGAAGCAATGAGAGGCCCGTAATCTGCCAGCACCCTATGACAAAAAATGTAACACACCAGCAGTGTGAGGAGACCTGAAAGTGGCACATGGCAGAGTGTGGCGATGGAGACAGCAGCAATGGGAGACCGTACAGGGACCCATGAGAGACTCTGGACCTGGCAGCAGCATGAGGAGGCGGTACGGGGGCCCATGGCAGATTACGGGCCTGGCAGCAGCAATGGGAGGCCCATAATCTGCCAGCACCCTATGACAAAAAATGGAACCCACCAGCAGTGTGAGGAGACCTGAAAGTGGCACATGGCAGAGTGTGGCGATGGAGACAGCAACAATGGGAGGCCGTACAGGGACCCATGAGAGACTCTGGACCTGGCAGCAGCATGAGGAGGCGGTACAGGGGCCCATGGCAGATTACGGGCCTGGCAGCAGCAATGGGAGGCCCGTAATCTGCCAGCACCCTATGACAAAAAATGGAACACACCAGCAGTGTGAGGAGACCTGAAAGTGGCACACGGCAGAGTGTGGCGATGGAGACAGCAGCAATGGGAGGCCGTACAGGGACCCATGAGACACTCTGGACCTGGCAGCAGCATGAGGAGGCGGTACTGGGGCCCATGGCAGATTACGGGCCTGGCAGCAGCAATGGGAGGCCCGTAATCTGCCAGCACCCTATGACAAAAAATGGAACACACCAGCAGTGTGAGGAGACCTGAAAGTGGCACATGGCAGAGTGTGGCGATGGAGACAGCAGCAATGGGAGGCCGTACAGGGACCCATGAGAGACTCTGGACCTGGCAGCAGCATGAGGAGGTGGTACAGGGGCCCATGGCAGATTACGGGCCTGGCAGCAGCAATGAGAGGCCCGTAATCTGCCAGCACCCTATGACAAAAAATGGAACCCACCAGCAGTGTGAGGAGACCTGAAAGTGGCACATGGCAGAGTGTGGCGATGGAGACAGCAACAATGGGAGGCCGTACGGGGACCCATGAGAGACTCTGGACCTGGCAGCAGCATGAGGAGGCGGTACAGGGGCCCATGGCAGATTACGGGCCTGGCAGCAGCAATGGGAGGCCCATAATCTGCCAGCACCCTATGACAAAAAATGGAACACACCAGCAGTGTGAGGAGACTTGAAAGTGGCACATGGCAGAGTGTGGCGATGGAGACAGCAGCAATGGGAGGCCGTACAGGGACCCATGAGAGACTCTGGACCTGGCAGCAGCATGAGGAGGCGGTACAGGGGCCCATGGCAGATTACGGGCCTGGCAGCAGCAATGGGAGGCCCGTAATCTGCCAGCACCCTATGACAAAAAATGGAACACACCAGCAGTGTGAGGAGACCTGAAAGTGGCACATGGCAGAGTGTGGCGATGGAGACAGCAGCAATGGGAGGCCGTACAGGGACCCATGAGAGACTCTGGACCTGGCAGCAGCATGAGGAGGCGGTACAGGGGCCCATGGCAGATTACAGGCCTGGCAGCAGCAATGAGAGGCCCGTAATCTGCCAGCACCCTATGACAAAAAATGGAACACACCAGCAGTGTGAGGAGACCTGAAAGTGGCACATGGCAGAATGTGGCGATGGAGACAGCAGCAATGGGAGGCCGTACAGGGACCCATGAGAAACTCTGGACCTGGCAGCAGCATGAGGAGGCGGTACAGGGGCCCATGGCAGATTACGGGCCTGGCAGCAGCAATGAGAGGCCCGTAATCTGCCAGCACCCTATGACAAAAAAATGGAACACACCAGCAGTGTGAGGAGACTTGAAAGTGGCACATGGCAGAGTGTGGCGATGGAGACAGCAGCAATGGGAGGCCGTACAGGGACCCATGAGAGACTCTGGACCTGGCAGCAGCATGAGGAGGCGGTACGGGGGCCCATGGCAGATTACGGGCCTGGCAGCAGCAATGGGAGGCCCATAATCTGCCAGCACCCTATGACAAAAAATGGAACCCACCAGCAGTTTGAGGAGACCTGAAAGTGGCACATGGCAGAGTGTGGCGATGGAGACAGCAACAATGGGAGGCCGTACAGGGACCCATGAGAGACTCTGGACCTGGCAGCAGCATGAGGAGGCGGTACAGGGGCCCATGGCAGATTACGGGCCTGGCAGCAGCAATGAGAGGCCCGTAATCTGCCAGCACCCTATGACAAAAAATGGAACACACCAGCAGTGTGAGGAGACCTGAAAGTGGCACACGGCAGAGTGTGGCGATGGAGACAGCAGCAATGGGAGGCCGTACAGGGACCCATGAGACACTCTGGACCTGGCAGCAGCATGAGGAGGCGGTACTGGGGCCCATGGCAGATTACGGGCCTGGCAGCAGCAATGGGAGGCCCGTAATCTGCCAGCACCCTATGACAAAAAATGGAACACACCAGCAGTGTGAGGAGACCTGAAAGTGGCACATGGCAGAGTGTGGCGATGGAGACAGCAGCAATGGGAGGCCGTACAGGGACCCATGAGACACTCTGGACCTGGCAGCAGCATGAGGAGGCGGTACTGGGGCCCATGGCAGATTACGGGCCTGGCAGCAGCAATGGGAGGCCCGTAATCTGCCAGCACCCAATGACAAAAAATGGAACACACCAGCAGTATGAGGAGACCTGAAAGTGGCACATGGCAGAGTGTGGCGATGGAGACAGCAGCAATGGGAGGCCGTACACGGACCCATGTGAGACTCTGGACCTGGCAGCAGCATGAGGAGGCGGTACTGGGGCCCATGGCAGATTACGGGCCTGGCAGCAGCAATGGGAGGCCCGTAATCTGCCAGCACCCTATGACAAAAAATGGAACCCACCAGCAGTGTGAGGAGACCTGAAAGTGGCACATGGCAGAGTGTGGCGATGGAGACAGCAGCAATGGGAGACCGTACAGGGACCCATGAGAGACTCTGGACCTGGCAGCAGCATGAGGAGGCGGTACAGGGGCCCATGGCAGATTACGGGCCTGGGAGCAGCAATGGGAGGCCCGTAATCTGCCAGCACCCTATGACAAAAAATGGAACACACCAGCAGTGTGAGGAGACCTGAAAGTGGCACATGGCAGAGTGTGGCGATGGAGACAGCAGCAATGGGAGGCCGTACAGGGACCCATGAGAGACTCTGGACCTGGCAGCAGCATGAGGAGGCGGTACAGGGGCCCATGGCAGATTACAGGCCTGGCAGCAGCAATGAGAGGCCCGTAATCTGCCAGCACCCTATGACAAAAAATGGAACACACCAGCAGTGTGAGGAGACCTGAAAGTGGCACATAGCAGAGTGTGGCGATGGAGACAGCAGCAATGGGAGGCCGTACAGGGACCCATGAGAGACTCTGGACCTGGCAGCAGCATGAGGAGGCAGTACAGGGGCCCATGGCAGATTACGGGCCTGGCAGCAGCAATGAGAGGCCCGTAATCTGCCAGCACCCTATGACAAAAAATGGAACACACCAGCAGTGTGAGGAGACCTGAAAGTGGCACATGGCAGAGTGTGGCGATGGAGACAGCAGCAATGGGAGGCCGTACAGGGACCCATGAGAGACTCTGGACCTGGCAGCAGCATGAGGAGTCGGTACGGGGGCCCATGGCAGATTACGGGCCTGGCAGCAGCAATGGGAGGCCCATAATCTGCCAGCACCCTATGACAAAAAATGGAACACACCAGCAGTGTGAGGAGACCTGAAAGTGGCACATGGCAGAGTGTGGCGATGGAGACAGCAGCAATGGGAGGCCGTACAGGGACCCATGAGACACTCTGGACCTGGCAGCAGCATGAGGAGGCGGTACTGGGGCCCATGGCAGATTACGGGCCTGGCAGCAGCAAAGGGAGGCCCGTAATCTGCCAGCACCCTATGACAAAAAATGGAACACACCAGCAGTGTGAGGAAACCTGAAAGTGGCACATGGCAGAGTGTGGCGATGGAGACAGCAGCAAAGGGAGGCCGTACAGGGACCCATGAGACACTCTGGACCTGGCAGTAGCATGAGGAGGCGGTACTGGGGCCCATGGCAGATTACGGGCCTGGCAGCAGCAATGGGAGGCCCGTAATCTGCCAGCACCCTATGACAAAAAATGGAACACACCAGCAGTGTGAGGAGACCTGAAAGTGGCACATTGCAGAGTGTGGCGATGGAGACAGCAGCAATGGGAGGCCGTACAGGGACCCATGAGAGACTCTGGACCTGGCAGCAGCATGAGGAGGCGGTACAGGGGCCCATGGCAGATTACGGGCCTGGCAGCAGCAATGAGAGGCCCGTAATCTGCCAGCACCCTATGACAAAAAATGGAACACACCAGCAGTGTGAGGAGACCTGAAAGTGGCACATGGCAGAGTGTGGCGATGGAGACAGCAGCAATGGGAGGCCGTACAGGGACCCATGAGAGACTCTGGACCTGGCAGCAGCATGAGGAGGCGGTACAGGGGCCCATGGCAGATTACGGGCCTGGCAGCAGCAATGGGAGGCCCGTAATCTGCCAGCACCCTATGACAAAAAATGGAACACACCAGCAGTGTGAGGAGACCTGAAAGTGGCACATGGCAGAGTGTGGCGATGGAGACAGCAGCAATGGGAGGCCGTACAGGGACCCATGAGAGACTCTGGACCTGGCAGCAGCATGAGGAGGCGGTACAGGGGCCCATGGCAGATTACAGGCCTGGCAGCAGCAATGAGAGGCCCGTAATCTACCAGCACCCTATGACAAAAAATGGAACACACCAGCAGTGTGAGGAGACCTGAAAGTGGCACATGGCAGAGTGTGGCGATGGAGACAGCAGCAATGGGAGGCCGTACAGGGACCCATGAGAGACTCTGGACCTGGCAGCAGCATGAGGAGGCGGTACGGGGGCCCATGGCAGATTACGGGCCTGGCAGCAGCAATGAGAGGCCCGTAATCTGCCAGCACCCTATGACAAAAAATGGAACACACCAGCAGTGTGAGGAGACCTGAAAGTGGCACATGGCAGAGTGTGGCGATGGAGACAGCAGCAATGGGAGGCCGTACAGGGACCCATGAGACACTCTGGACCTGGCAGCAGCATGAGGAGGCGGTACTGGGGCCCATGGCAGATTACGGGCCTGGCAGCAGCAATGGGAGGCCCGTAATCTGCCAGCACCCTATGACAAAAAATGGAACACACCAGCAGTGTGAGGAGACCTGAAAGTGGCACATGGCAGAGTGTGGCGATGGAGACAGCAGCAATGGGAGGCCGTACAGGGACCCATGAGACACTCTGGACCTGGCAGCAGCATGAGGAGGCGGTACTGGGGCCCATGGCAGATTACGGGCCTGGCAGCAGCAATGAGAGGCCCGTAATCTGCCAGCACCCTATGACAAAAAATGGAACACACCAGCAGTGTGAGGAGACCTGAAAGTGGCACATGGCAGAGTGTGCCGATGGAAACAACAGCAATGGGAGGCCGTACAGGGACCCATGAGAGACTCTGGACCTGGCAGCAGCATGAGGAGGCGGTACAGGGGCCCATGGCAGATTACAGGCCTGGCAGCAGCAATGGGAGGCCCGTAATCTGCCAGCACCCTATGACAAAAAATGGAACACACCAGCAGTGTGAGGAGACCTGAAAGTGGCACATAGCAGAGTGTGGCGATGGAGACAGCAGCAATGGGAGGCCGTACAGGGACCCATGAGAGACTCTGGACCTGGCAGCAGCATGAGGAGGCGGTACAGGGGCCCATGGCAGATTACGGGCCTGGCAGCAGCAATGGGAGGCCCGTAATCTGCCAGCACCCTATGACAAAAAATGGAACACACCAGCAGTGTGAGGAGACCTGAAAGTGGCACATGGCAGAGTGTGGCGATGGAGACAGCAGCAATGGGAGGCCGTACAGGGACCCATGACAGACTCTGGACCTGGCAGCAGCATGAGGAGGCGGTACAGGGGCCCATGGCAGATTACAGGCCTGGCAGCAGCAATGAGAGGCCCGTAATCTACCAGCACCCTATGACAAAAAATGGAACACACCAGCAGTGTGAGGAGACCTGAAAGTGGCACATGGCAGAGTGTGGCGATGGAGACAGCAGCAATGGGAGGCCGTACAGGGACCCATGAGAGACTCTGGACCTGGCAGCAGCATGAGGAGGCGGTACGGGGGCCCATGGCAGATTACGGGCCTGGCAGCAGCAATGGGAGGCCCATAATCTGCCAGCACCCTATGACAAAAAATGGAACACACCAGCAGTGTGAGGAGACCTGAAAGTGGCACATGGCAGAGTGTGGCGATGGAGACAGCAACAATGGGAGGCCGTACAGGGACCCATGAGAGACTCTGGACCTGGCAGCAGCATGAGGAGGCGGTACAGGGGCCCATGGCAGATTACGGGCCTGGCAGCAGCAATGAGAGGCCCGTAATCTGCCAGCACCCTATGACAAAAAATGGAACACACCAGCAGTGTGAGGAGACCTGAAAGTGGCACATGGCAGAGTGTGGCGATGGAGACAGCAGCAATGGGAGGCCGTACAGGGACCCATGAGACACTCTGGACCTGGCAGCAGCATGAGGAGGCGGTACTGGGGCCCATGGCAGATTACGGGCCTGGCAGCAGCAATGGGAGGCCCGTAATCTGCCAGCACCCTATGACAAAAAATGGAACACACCAGCAGTGTGAGGAGACCTGAAAGTGGCACATGGCAGAGTGTGGCGATGGAGACAGCAGCAATGGGAGGCCGTACAGGGACCCATGAGACACTCTGGACCTGGCAGCAGCATGAGGAGGCGGTACTGGGGCCCATGGCAGATTACGGGCCTGGCAGCAGCAATGGGAGGCCCATAATCTGCCAGCACCCTATGACAAAAAATGGAACCCACCAGCAGTGTGAGGAGACCTGAAAGTGGCACATTGCAGAGTGTGGCGATGGAGACAGCAGCAATGGGAGGCCGTACAGGGACCCATGAGAGACTCTGGACCTGGCAGCAGCATGAGGAGGCGGTACAGGGGCCCATGGCAGATTACGGGCCTGGCAGCAGCAATGAGAGGCCCGTAATCTGCCAGCACCCTATGACAAAAAATGGAACACACCAGCAGTGTGAGGAGACCTGAAAGTGGCACATGGCAGAGTGTGCCGATGGAAACAGCAGCAATGGGAGGCCGTACAAGGACCCATGAGAGACTCTGGACCTGGCAGCAGCATGAGGAGGCGGTACAGGGGCCCATGGCAGATTACGGGCCTGGCAGCAGCAATGGGAGGCCCGTAATCTGCCAGCACCCTATGACAAAAAATGGAACACACCAGCAGTGTGAGGAGACCTGAAAGTGGCACACGGCAGAGTGTGGCGATGGAGACAGCAGCAATGGGAGGCCGTACAGGGACCCATGAGACACTCTGGACCTGGCAGCAGCATGAGGAGGCGGTACTGGGGCCCATGGCAGATTACGGGCCTGGCAGCAGCAATGGGAGGCCCGTAATCTGCCAGCACCCTATGACAAAAAATGGAACACACCAGCAGTGTGAGGAGACCTGAAAGTGGCACATGGCAGAGTGTGGCGATGGAGACAGCAGCAATGGGAGGCCGTACAGGGACCCATGAGAGACTCTGGACCTGGCAGCAGCATGAGGAGGTGGTACAGGGGCCCATGGCAGATTACGGGCCTGGCAGCAGCAATGAGAGGCCCGTAATCTGCCAGCACCCTATGACAAAAAATGGAACCCACCAGCAGTGTGAGGAGACCTGAAAGTGGCACATGGCAGAGTGTGGCGATGGAGACAGCAACAATGGGAGGCCGTACGGGGACCCATGAGAGACTCTGGACCTGGCAGCAGCATGAGGAGGCGGTACAGGGGCCCATGGCAGATTACGGGCCTGGCAGCAGCAATGGGAGGCCCATAATCTGCCAGCACCCTATGACAAAAAATGGAACACACCAGCAGTGTGAGGAGACTTGAAAGTGGCACATGGCAGAGTGTGGCGATGGAGACAGCAGCAATGGGAGGCCGTACAGGGACCCATGAGAGACTCTGGACCTGGCAGCAGCATGAGGAGGCGGTACAGGGGCCCATGGCAGATTACGGGCCTGGCAGCAGCAATGGGAGGCCCGTAATCTGCCAGCACCCTATGACAAAAAATGGAACACACCAGCAGTGTGAGGAGACCTGAAAGTGGCACATGGCAGAGTGTGGCGATGGAGACAGCAGCAATGGGAGGCCGTACAGGGACCCATGAGAGACTCTGGACCTGGCAGCAGCATGAGGAGGCGGTACAGGGGCCCATGGCAGATTACAGGCCTGGCAGCAGCAATGAGAGGCCCGTAATCTGCCAGCACCCTATGACAAAAAATGGAACACACCAGCAGTGTGAGGAGACCTGAAAGTGGCACATGGCAGAATGTGGCGATGGAGACAGCAGCAATGGGAGGCCGTACAGGGACCCATGAGAAACTCTGGACCTGGCAGCAGCATGAGGAGGCGGTACAGGGGCCCATGGCAGATTACGGGCCTGGCAGCAGCAATGAGAGGCCCGTAATCTGCCAGCACCCTATGACAAAAAAATGGAACACACCAGCAGTGTGAGGAGACTTGAAAGTGGCACATGGCAGAGTGTGGCGATGGAGACAGCAGCAATGGGAGGCCGTACAGGGACCCATGAGAGACTCTGGACCTGGCAGCAGCATGAGGAGGCGGTACGGGGGCCCATGGCAGATTACGGGCCTGGCAGCAGCAATGGGAGGCCCATAATCTGCCAGCACCCTATGACAAAAAATGGAACCCACCAGCAGTTTGAGGAGACCTGAAAGTGGCACATGGCAGAGTGTGGCGATGGAGACAGCAACAATGGGAGGCCGTACAGGGACCCATGAGAGACTCTGGACCTGGCAGCAGCATGAGGAGGCGGTACAGGGGCCCATGGCAGATTACGGGCCTGGCAGCAGCAATGAGAGGCCCGTAATCTGCCAGCACCCTATGACAAAAAATGGAACACACCAGCAGTGTGAGGAGACCTGAAAGTGGCACACGGCAGAGTGTGGCGATGGAGACAGCAGCAATGGGAGGCCGTACAGGGACCCATGAGACACTCTGGACCTGGCAGCAGCATGAGGAGGCGGTACTGGGGCCCATGGCAGATTACGGGCCTGGCAGCAGCAATGGGAGGCCCGTAATCTGCCAGCACCCTATGACAAAAAATGGAACACACCAGCAGTGTGAGGAGACCTGAAAGTGGCACATGGCAGAGTGTGGCGATGGAGACAGCAGCAATGGGAGGCCGTACAGGGACCCATGAGACACTCTGGACCTGGCAGCAGCATGAGGAGGCGGTACTGGGGCCCATGGCAGATTACGGGCCTGGCAGCAGCAAAGGGAGGCCCGTAATCTGCCAGCACCCTATGACAAAAAATGGAACACACCAGCAGTGTGAGGAAACCTGAAAGTGGCACATGGCAGAGTGTGGCGATGGAGACAGCAGCAAAGGGAGGCCGTACAGGGACCCATGAGACACTCTGGACCTGGCAGTAGCATGAGGAGGCGGTACTGGGGCCCATGGCAGATTACGGGCCTGGCAGCAGCAATGGGAGGCCCGTAATCTGCCAGCACCCTATGACAAAAAATGGAACACACCAGCAGTGTGAGGAGACCTGAAAGTGGCACATTGCAGAGTGTGGCGATGGAGACAGCAGCAATGGGAGGCCGTACAGGGACCCATGAGAGACTCTGGACCTGGCAGCAGCATGAGGAGGCGGTACAGGGGCCCATGGCAGATTACGGGCCTGGCAGCAGCAATGAGAGGCCCGTAATCTGCCAGCACCCTATGACAAAAAATGGAACACACCAGCAGTGTGAGGAGACCTGAAAGTGGCACATGGCAGAGTGTGGCGATGGAGACAGCAGCAATGGGAGGCCGTACAGGGACCCATGAGAGACTCTGGACCTGGCAGCAGCATGAGGAGGCGGTACAGGGGCCCATGGCAGATTACGGGCCTGGCAGCAGCAATGGGAGGCCCGTAATCTGCCAGCACCCTATGACAAAAAATGGAACACACCAGCAGTGTGAGGAGACCTGAAAGTGGCACATGGCAGAGTGTGGCGATGGAGACAGCAGCAATGGGAGGCCGTACAGGGACCCATGAGAGACTCTGGACCTGGCAGCAGCATGAGGAGGCGGTACAGGGGCCCATGGCAGATTACAGGCCTGGCAGCAGCAATGAGAGGCCCGTAATCTACCAGCACCCTATGACAAAAAATGGAACACACCAGCAGTGTGAGGAGACCTGAAAGTGGCACATGGCAGAGTGTGGCGATGGAGACAGCAGCAATGGGAGGCCGTACAGGGACCCATGAGAGACTCTGGACCTGGCAGCAGCATGAGGAGGCGGTACGGGGGCCCATGGCAGATTACGGGCCTGGCAGCAGCAATGGGAGGCCCATAATCTGCCAGCACCCTATGACAAAAAATGGAACACACCAGCAGTGTGAGGAGACCTGAAAGTGGCACATGGCAGAGTGTGGCGATGGAGACAGCAACAATGGTAGGCCGTACAGGGACCCATGAGAGACTCTGGACCTGGCAGCAGCATGAGGAGGCGGTACAGGGGCCCATGGCAGATTACGGGCCTGGCAGCAGCAATGAGAGGCCCGTAATCTGCCAGCACCCTATGACAAAAAATGGAACACACCAGCAGTGTGAGGAGACCTGAAAGTGGCACATGGCAGAGTGTGGCGATGGAGACAGCAGCAATGGGAGGCCGTACAGGGACCCATGAGACACTCTGGACCTGGCAGCAGCATGAGGAGGCGGTACTGGGGCCCATGGCAGATTACGGGCCTGGCAGCAGCAATGGGAGGCCCGTAATCTGCCAGCACCCTATGACAAAAAATGGAACACACCAGCAGTGTGAGGAGACCTGAAAGTGGCACATGGCAGAGTGTGGCGATGGAGACAGCAGCAATGGGAGGCCGTACAGGGACCCATGAGACACTCTGGACCTGGCAGCAGCATGAGGAGGCGGTACTGGGGCCCATGGCAGATTACGGGCCTGGCAGCAGCAATGAGAGGCCCGTAATCTGCCAGCACCCTATGACAAAAAATGGAACACACCAGCAGTGTGAGGAGACCTGAAAGTGGCACATGGCAGAGTGTGCCGATGGAAACAACAGCAATGGGAGGCCGTACAGGGACCCATGAGAGACTCTGGACCTGGCAGCAGCATGAGGAGGCGGTACAGGGGCCCATGGCAGATTACAGGCCTGGCAGCAGCAATGGGAGGCCCGTAATCTGCCAGCACCCTATGACAAAAAATGGAACACACCAGCAGTGTGAGGAGACCTGAAAGTGGCACATAGCAGAGTGTGGCGATGGAGACAGCAGCAATGGGAGGCCGTACAGGGACCCATGAGAGACTCTGGACCTGGCAGCAGCATGAGGAGGCGGTACAGGGGCCCATGGCAGATTACGGGCCTGGCAGCAGCAATGGGAGGCCCGTAATCTGCCAGCACCCTATGACAAAAAATGGAACACACCAGCAGTGTGAGGAGACCTGAAAGTGGCACATGGCAGAGTGTGGCGATGGAGACAGCAGCAATGGGAGGCCGTACAGGGACCCATGACAGACTCTGGACCTGGCAGCAGCATGAGGAGGCGGTACAGGGGCCCATGGCAGATTACAGGCCTGGCAGCAGCAATGAGAGGCCCGTAATCTACCAGCACCCTATGACAAAAAATGGAACACACCAGCAGTGTGAGGAGACCTGAAAGTGGCACATGGCAGAGTGTGGCGATGGAGACAGCAGCAATGGGAGGCCGTACAGGGACCCATGAGAGACTCTGGACCTGGCAGCAGCATGAGGAGGCGGTACGGGGGCCCATGGCAGATTACGGGCCTGGCAGCAGCAATGGGAGGCCCATAATCTGCCAGCACCCTATGACAAAAAATGGAACACACCAGCAGTGTGAGGAGACCTGAAAGTGGCACATGGCAGAGTGTGGCGATGGAGACAGCAACAATGGGAGGCCGTACAGGGACCCATGAGAGACTCTGGACCTGGCAGCAGCATGAGGAGGCGGTACAGGGGCCCATGGCAGATTACGGGCCTGGCAGCAGCAATGAGAGGCCCGTAATCTGCCAGCACCCTATGACAAAAAATGGAACACACCAGCAGTGTGAGGAGACCTGAAAGTGGCACATGGCAGAGTGTGGCGATGGAGACAGCAGCAATGGGAGGCCGTACAGGGACCCATGAGACACTCTGGACCTGGCAGCAGCATGAGGAGGCGGTACTGGGGCCCATGGCAGATTACGGGCCTGGCAGCAGCAATGGGAGGCCCGTAATCTGCCAGCACCCTATGACAAAAAATGGAACACACCAGCAGTGTGAGGAGACCTGAAAGTGGCACATGGCAGAGTGTGGCGATGGAGACAGCAGCAATGGGAGGCCGTACAGGGACCCATGAGACACTCTGGACCTGGCAGCAGCATGAGGAGGCGGTACTGGGGCCCATGGCAGATTACGGGCCTGGCAGCAGCAATGGGAGGCCCATAATCTGCCAGCACCCTATGACAAAAAATGGAACCCACCAGCAGTGTGAGGAGACCTGAAAGTGGCACATTGCAGAGTGTGGCGATGGAGACAGCAGCAATGGGAGGCCGTACAGGGACCCATGAGAGACTCTGGACCTGGCAGCAGCATGAGGAGGCGGTACAGGGGCCCATGGCAGATTACGGGCCTGGCAGCAGCAATGAGAGGCCCGTAATCTGCCAGCACCCTATGACAAAAAATGGAACACACCAGCAGTGTGAGGAGACCTGAAAGTGGCACATGGCAGAGTGTGCCGATGGAAACAGCAGCAATGGGAGGCCGTACAAGGACCCATGAGAGACTCTGGACCTGGCAGCAGCATGAGGAGGCGGTACAGGGGCCCATGGCAGATTACAGGCCTGGCAGCAGCAATGGGAGGCCCGTAATCTGCCAGCACCCTATGACAAAAAATGGAACACACCAGCAGTGTGAGGAGACCTGAAAGTGGCACATAGCAGAGTGTGGCGATGGAGACAGCAGCAATGGGAGGCCGTACAGGGACCCATGAGAGACTCTGGACCTGGCAGCAGCATGAGGAGGCGGTACAGGGGCCCATGGCAGATTACGGGCCTGGCAGCAGCAATGGGAGGCCCGTAATCTGCCAGCACCCTATGACAAAAAATGGAACACACCAGCAGTGTGAGGAGACCTGAAAGTGGCACATGGCAGAGTGTGGCGATGGAGACAGCAGCAATGGGAGGCCGTACAGGGACCCATGACAGACTCTGGACCTGGCAGCAGCATGAGGAGGCGGTACAGGGGCCCATGGCAGATTACAGGCCTGGCAGCAGCAATGAGAGGCCCGTAATCTACCAGCACCCTATGACAAAAAATGGAACACACCAGCAGTGTGAGGAGACCTGAAAGTGGCACATGGCAGAGTGTGGCGATGGAGACAGCAGCAATGGGAGGCCGTACAGGGACCCATGAGAGACTCTGGACCTGGCAGCAGCATGAGGAGGCGGTACGGGGGCCCATGGCAGATTACGGGCCTGGCAGCAGCAATGGGAGGCCCGTAATCTGCCAGCACCCTATGACAAAAAATGGAACACACCAGCAGTGTGAGGAGACCTGAAAGTGGCACATGGCAGAGTGTGGCGATGGAGACAGCAGCAATGGGAGGCCGTACAGGGACCCATGAGAGACTCTGGACCTGGCAGCAGCATGAGGAGGCGGTACAGGGGCCCATGGCAGATTACGGGCCTGGCAGCAGCAATGAGAGGCCCGTAATCTGCCAGCACCCTATGACAAAAAATGGAACACACCAGCAGTGTGAGGAGACCTGAAAGTGGCACATGGCAGAGTGTGCCGATGGAAACAGCAGCAATGGGAGGCCGTACAGGGACCCATGAGAGACTCTGGACCTGGCAGCAGCATGAGGAGGCGGTACAGGGGCCCATGGCAGATTACAGGCCTGGCAGCAGCAATGGGAGGCCCGTAATCTGCCAGCACCCTATGACAAAAAATGGAACACACCAGCAGTGTGAGGAGACCTGAAAGTGGCACATAGCAGAGTGTGGCGATGGAGACAGCAGCAATGGGAGGCCGTACAGGGACCCATGAGACACTCTGGACCTGGCAGCAGCATGAGGAGGCGGTACTGGGGCCCATGGCAGATTACGGGCCTGGCAGCAGCAATGGGAGGCCCATAATCTGCCAGCACCCTATGACAAAAAATGGAACCCACCAGCAGTGTGAGGAGACCTGAAAGTGGCACATTGCAGAGTGTGGCGATGGAGACAGCAGCAATGGGAGGCCGTACAGGGACCCATGAGAGACTCTGGACCTGGCAGCAGCATGAGGAGGCGGTACAGGGGCCCATGGCAGATTACGGGCCTGGCAGCAGCAATGAGAGGCCCGTAATCTGCCAGCACCCTATGACAAAAAATGGAACACACCAGCAGTGTGAGGAGACCTGAAAGTGGCACATGGCAGAGTGTGCCGATGGAAACAGCAGCAATGGGAGGCCGTACAGGGACCCATGAGAGACTCTGGACCTGGCAGCAGCATGAGGAGGCGGTACAGGGGCCCATGGCAGATTACAGGCCTGGCAGCAGCAATGGGAGGCCCGTAATCTGCCAGCACCCTATGACAAAAAATGGAACACACCAGCAGTGTGAGGAGACCTGAAAGTGGCACATAGCAGAGTGTGGCGATGGAGACAGCAGCAATGGGAGGCCGTACAGGGACCCATGAGAGACTCTGGACCTGGCAGCAGCATGAGGAGGCGGTACAGGGGCCCATGGCAGATTACAGGCCTGGCAGCAGCAATGGGAGGCCCGTAATCTGCCAGCACCCTATGACAAAAAATGGAACACACCAGCAGTGTGAGGAGACCTGAAAGTGGCACATAGCAGAGTGTGGCGATGGAGACAGCAGCAATGGGAGGCCGTACAGGGACCCATGAGACACTCTGGACCTGGCAGCAGCATGAGGAGGCGGTACTGGGGCCCATGGCAGATTACGGGCCTGGCAGCAGCAATGGGAGGCCCATAATCTGCCAGCACCCTATGACAAAAAATGGAACCCACCAGCAGTGTGAGGAGACCTGAAAGTGGCACATTGCAGAGTGTGGCGATGGAGACAGCAGCAATGGGAGGCCGTACAGGGACCCATGAGAGACTCTGGACCTGGCAGCAGCATGAGGAGGCGGTACAGGGGCCCATGGCAGATTACGGGCCTGGCAGCAGCAATGAGAGGCCCGTATTCTGCCAGCACCCTATGACAAAAAATGGAACACACCAGCAGTGTGAGGAGACCTGAAAGTGGCACATGGCAGAGTGTGCCGATGGAAACAGCAGCAATGGGAGGCCGTACAGGGACCCATGAGAGACTCTGGACCTGGCAGCAGCATGAGGAGGCGGTACAGGGGCCCATGGCAGATTACAGGCCTGGCAGCAGCAATGGGAGGCCCGTAATCTGCCAGCACCCTATGACAAAAAATGGAACACACCAGCAGTGTGAGGAGACCTGAAAGTGGCACATAGCAGAGTGTGGCGATGGAGACAGCAGCAATGGGAGGCCGTACAGGGACCCATGAGAGACTCTGGACCTGGCAGCAGCATGAGGAGGCGGTACAGGGGCCCATGGCAGATTACGGGCCTGGCAGCAGCAATGGGAGGCCCGTAATCTGCCAGCACCCTATGACAAAAAATGGAACACACCAGCAGTGTGAGGAGACCTGAAAGTGGCACATGGCAGAGTGTGGCGATGGAGACAGCAGCAATGGGAGGCCGTACAGGGACCCATGACAGACTCTGGACCTGGCAGCAGCATGAGGAGGCGGTACAGGGGCCCATGGCAGATTACAGGCCTGGCAGCAGCAATGAGAGGCCCGTAATCTACCAGCACCCTATGACAAAAAATGGAACACACCAGCAGTGTGAGGAGACCTGAAAGTGGCACATGGCAGAGTGTGGCGATGGAGACAGCAGCAATGGGAGGCCGTACAGGGACCCATGAGAGACTCTGGACCTGGCAGCAGCATGAGGAGGCGGTACGGGGGCCCATGGCAGATTACGGGCCTGGCAGCAGCAATGGGAGGCCCGTAATCTGCCAGCACCCTATGACAAAAAATGGAACACACCAGCAGTGTGAGGAGACCTGAAAGTGGCACATGGCAGAGTGTGGCGATGGAGACAGCAACAATGGGAGGCCGTACAGGGACCCATGAGAGACTCTGGACCTGGCAGCAGCATGAGGAGGCGGTACAGGGGCCCATGGCAGATTACGGGCCTGGCAGCAGCAATGAGAGGCCCGTAATCTGCCAGCACCCTATGACATAAAATGGAACACACCAGCAGTGTGAGGAGACCTGAAAGTGGCACATGGCAGAGTGTGGCGATGGAGACAGCAGCAATGGGAGGCCGTACAGGGACCCATGAGAGACTCTGGACCTGGCAGCAGCATGAGGAGGCGGTACAGGGGCCCATGGCAGATTACAGGCCTGGCAGCAGCAATGGGAGGCCCGTAATCTGCCAGCACCCTATGACAAAAAATGGAACACACCAGCAGTGTGAGGAGACCTGAAAGTGGCACATAGCAGAGTGTGGCGATGGAGACAGCAGCAATGGGAGGCTGTACAGGGACCCATGAGAGACTCTGGACCTGGCAGCAGCATGAGGAGGCGGTACAGGGGCCCATGGCAGATTACGGGCCTGGCAGCAGCAATGGGAGGCCCGTAATCTGCCAGCACCCTATGACAAAAAATGGAACACACCAGCAGTGTGAGGAGACCTGAAAGTGGCACATGGCAGAGTGTGGCGATGGAGACAGCAGCAATGGGAGGCCGTACAGGGACCCATGAGAGACTCTGGACCTGGCAGCAGCATGAGGAGGCGGTACAGGGGCCCATGGCAGATTACAGGCCTGGCAGCAGCAATGAGAGGCCCGTAATCTGCCAGCACCCTATGACAAAAAATGGAACACACCAGCAGTGTGAGGAGACCTGAAAGTGGCACATGGCAGAGTGTGGCGATGGAGACAGCAGTAATGGGAGACCGTACAGGGACCCATGAGAGACTCTGGACCTGGCAGCAGCATGGGGAGGCGGTACAGGGGCCCATGGCAGATTACAGGCCTGGCAGCAGCAATGGGAGGCCCGTAATCTGCCAGCACCCTATGACAAAAAATGGAACACACCAGCAGTGTGAGGAGACCTGAAAGTGGCACATGGCAGATTGTGGCGATGGAGACAGCAGCAATGGGAGGCCGTACAGGGACCCATGAGACACTCTGGACCTGGCAGCAGCATGAGGAGGCGGTACGGGGGCCCATGGCAGATTACGGGCCTGGCAGCAGCAATGGGAGGCCCATAATCTGCCAGCACCCTATGACAAAAAATGGAACACACCAGCAGTGTGAGGAGACCTGAAAGTGGCACATGTTTGGGGCATGATTCATGGCGGATTTAGTCAGTTGTGTCAGGAACTGGTGGTTTGAAATCCAGACTAATCCACGCCTGATTCATTTTCACAAACGTGAGTCTCTCCACACTTTGGGTGGACAGTCGTGTCCTCAGCGGAGTTACAATACCTCCTGCCGCACTAAACACGTGCTCCGATGCCACGCTACTGGCCGGGCATGACAGCCTTTCAAGGGCAAATTCAGCTAGTTGGGGCCAAAGGTCAAGTTTCGTTGCCCAGTAGTCAAGGGGATTGTCTACCTCGGTTGGCAGGGTGCTGTCCAAGTAGGCCCAAGCCTGTTGTTTGAGGTCCTGTTCCAGGTCCACCTGATGCTGCTGCTGCTGCGGCTGGTTAGTAGTTTCCTCACTGCGCTGGTGAAGAAAGCTACTCATCATCGACTGCAGACTGAGGCAGCCGCTGCTGGTGGAGCTGCCACTGCTCCTACCACCCCACTCCTCCCCTGCTGCCATGGCAGCGGAACGCGAGCGCACAGGGCCCACAGTGTCTGAGGATGGACGTTGGCGCAGAAAGGCAGAGACCAACTGACTACATAGGTGGTTTTTATAGTACGTTATTTTGGCCTCCCTCTCAGCAGGTGTGAAAAAGGCCACCATTTTTGAACGGTAGCGAGGGTCTAACAAGGTGGACAGCCAAAAGTCATCCCTCTGTCTGATGGTTATTATTCGGCTGTCGCTACGCAAGCAACCGAGCATGCTATGGGCCATTTGTGCCAAGGAATGCGAGGGACTCCCTGCCTCCATCTCCACAGCATACTGCCATGGTGCGTCTGGGTCCTCTGTCTCCTCCTCCTCCTCCTCTACCAGATGCTCCTGCTCCTCCACTCCTGTCCGCTGAGTGGAAAAACCACCCATTTCACTCAATAATTCCTGAGCACAAATGTCCTCCTCTACCTCCTCCTCTTCTTCCTGTCCTGCCCCCACAGGGGTCATGTGGCGTTGAGATCTGTGCACCACGTCTACCGCACCCTGACCAGCCATTGTTAACAGCATTTGTTCCAGGACGTGCAACAGAGGAATGACGTCGTTCATCCCATAGTCCTGCCGACTCACGAATAGCGTGGCCTCCTCAAAGGGCCTGAGCAAGCGGCAGGTGTCACGCATGAGCTGCCAATGGCTGACATCGAAGTTACACAGGGGAGTACCTTTATCCGCTTGTAACATCAGGAAATCGGTGATGGCCTTTCGCTGTTCGTAAAGGCGGTCTAACATGTGTAGGGTTGAATTCCACCTTGTTGCAGCGTCGCAGATCAGGCGATGCTGTGGAATTCCGTTCTGCCGCTGCAGCTCAAGGAGGGTGTGCTTTGCGGTGTAGGAATGGCTGAAATGCATGCAAAGTTTACGTGACATTTTAAGGATGTCTTGCAGTGGGATGGTGGATTTTAGGAACCGCTTGACAACCAGATTGAACACGTGAGCCATGCATGGCGCATGGCACAACCTTCCTTGACGCAGAGCAGACACCATGTTCTTTCCGTTGTCGGTCAACATGGTTCCGATTTTCAGTTTGCGCGGAGACAGCCATCTGTCGATTTCTCTGTTCATTACACTCAGAAGTTCCTCCCCTGTGTGACTACGTTCACCAAGGCATACCAGGTGCAGCACAGCGTGACACCGTTGCGCCCTGCACATGTGATATGCCGGTCGGGTAATGGGACTTGGCACGGGGGTGGCGGCTGAGGACACGCCGGAAGAAGTGGTGGTAGAGGCGGACATCTTTTGTGGACCAAGGACGTGCAAACGTGGAGGCAAAAGCGGCGTGACCTGTCCAAGTTGCCGGTGCGGCTGTGCCGGCACCACGTTCACCCAGTGGGCCGTAAATGACATGTACTGTCCCTGACCGTAGTTACAGCTCCACACGTCGGCACTGCCGTGCACTTTGGCAGAGACCGACATGCTCAAAGACTGGCCCACCATCTCTTCTACATGTGAATGCAGGGCTGGCACTGCCTTTTTGGCAAAGAAATGACGGCTTGGCACTCTCCACCGCGGCGCGGCACAAGCCATCATTTCTCGGAAAGGTGCTGAGTCCACCACTTGGAAAGGGAGGGACTGCAGCACCAGCAACTTGGACAGGAGGATGTTCAGCTTTTGCACCGTCGGGTGCGTGCTCGCAAACTGTTGTCTCTTGGAAACGGATTCCAAGAAAGACTGCTGACGGAATCCGTGAAGAGGAGTAGCAGGAGAAGGAGCATCTGAACGAGCGGAAGATGCCAACGAGCGACAACTCCCCTCAGCAGAGGTGTTGGAGCCTTGACTGGCTGATAGAGGGCGATTGACGTCGGGTGATGGAGCAAGTAACGGAGCGGGTGATGGAGCGGGGGCTGGGGCAGGCAGAACCGCCGTATCTTTATCACGGTTTTCCCAGGCCACCAAATGGCGACGCTGCATATGCTGCCGCAACGCTGTAGTCCCAACATGGGCCCCCTGGCCACGCTTGACTTTCTGGCCACATAGTCGACATACGGCTACGTTTACTTCCTCGGGCGGCTTGACGAAAAATTGCCACACCGCCGAGTAGGAAACTTTGCCCCCGATACTCCTCACTGGCTGACTGCTACTTCCTCCGTGCACACCGGCACCACTACTGGCCGTGGTGGTAGGCTGCAGTGGAGCTGGTGCTCTACTCCGTGGCCGTTTGCCTCCACTGACACTGCTGCGACCCTGCTGCCTCCTGGGCAACCCACCGACTGTTTTGCTCGCTGCCAAGCTGCCACCCTCTTCTCCTGATGATGCGGAAGCAATAGCCTGATGACGACGAGGCTGCCAAGTGCGATCAGCCTCATCAATTAGGGTCTCCGCCTCACTACTAGCCCCCTCGGCTGCGTGTGGGTCAGGAGACAGACCTGTCTCTAGACCGGCTACCAAGCCACTCTCCTCGCCACTACTTCTTCGCCTGGCTGCTGAAGAGGCGGATGTCTCCCCCCGTTCCTGACCGCCCTCTGTTAGCTCTTCCTCACTGTACAGTGGGGCTGAGCCCACAGCATGCGATACTTCGCTTGGTGAGGGAACACCAAAGGACAGGGGCAGGTAGAGGACACGTGATTTCAGTGGGCTTGCTCCCGGGCCATGCCAACTAACGGTTGTGTCTGACGTACCCACCGACCGTTGGCTGTAGGTGTCAGAGGTGACCTGGGAAGAGGAAGACGACCGAGCCAACCAATCGATGACGGCAGGGTTGTCGGTGGAGACACGACCGCTGGATGACACCGGGAGCAATGGCCTCTGGCTGCGACTAATGCTGCCTCGACCCCTTCCTCTGCTGCCACGTCTGCTCGCTCCTAAAACATTGCCTCCTCTGCCACTCCTCTGCATGTTGTCTGACATACTCTTTAATTCAACGATTATGTGTCCCTGAGTAACAATTCTGTGTCCCTGAGTAACAATTCTGTGTCTGTCCCTGAGTAACAATTCTGTGTCCCTCAGTAACACTTCTGTGTCCCTCAGTAACAATTCTGTGTCCCTCAGTAACAATTCTGTGTTCCTCAGTAACAATTCTGTGTCTGTCCCTCAGTAACAATTCTGTGTCTGTCCCTGAGTAACAATTCTGTGTCCCTCAGTAACAATTCTGTGTCTGTCCCTGAGTAACAATTCTGTGTCCCTCAGTAACAATTCTGTGTCCCTCAGTAACAATTCTGTGTCCCTCAGTAACAATTCTGTGTCTGTCCCTGAGTAACAATTCTGTGTCTGTCCCTGAGTAACAATTCTGTGTCCCTCAGTAACAATTCTGTGTCCCTCAGTAACAATTCTGTGTCCCTGAGTAACAATTCTGTGTCTATCCCTGAGTAACAATTCTGTGTCCCTGAGTAACAATTCTGTGTCCCTGAGTAACAATTCTGTGTTCCTCAGTAACAATTCTGTGTCCCTCAGTAACAATTCTGTGTCCCTCAGTAACAATTCTGTGTCTGTCCCTGAGTAACAATTCTGTGTCTGTCCCTGAGTAACAATTCTGTGTCTGTCCCTGAGTAACAATTATGTGTCCCTCAGTAACAATTCTGTGTCCCTCAGTAACAATTCTATGTCCCTGAGTAACAATTCTGTGTCCCTCAGTAACAATTCTGTGTCCCTCAGTAATAATCCTGTGTCTGTCCCTGAGTAACAATTCTGTGTCTGTCCCTGAGTAACAATTCTGTGTCTGTCCCTGAGTAACAATTCTGTGTCCCTCAGTAACAATTCTGTGTCCCTCCTTTACAATTCTTTGTCCCTCAGTAACAATTCTGTGTCTGTCCCTGAGTAACAATTCTGTGTCCCTCAGTAACAATTCTGTGTCCCTCAGTAACAATTCTGTCTGTCCCTGAGTAACAATTCTGTGTCCCTGAGTAACAATTCTGTGTCCCTCAGTAACAATTCTGTGTCCCTCAGTAACAATTTTGTGTCTGTCCCTGAGTAACAATTCTGTGTCTGTCCCTGAGTAACAATTCTGAGTCCCTCAGTAACAATTCTGTGTCCCTGAGTAACAATTCTGTGTCCCTCAGTAACAATTCTGTGTCTGTCCCTGAGTAACAATTCTGTGTCTGTCCCTGAGTAACAATTCTGTGTCTGTCCCTGAGTAACAATTCTGTGTCCCTCAGTAACAATTCTGTGTCCCTCAGTAACAATTCTGTGTCTGTCCCTGAGTAACAATTCTGTGTCCCTCAGTAACAATTCTGTGTCCCTCAGTAACAATTCTGTGTCCCTCAGTAACACTTCTGTGTCCCTCAGTAACAATTCTGTGTCCCTCAGTAACAATTCTGTGTCCCTCAGTAACAATTCTGTGTCCCTCAGTAACAATTCTGTGTCCCTCAGTAACAATTCTGTGTCTGTCCCTGAGTAACAATTCTGTGTCTGTCCCTGAGTAACGATTCAGTGTCTGTCCCTGAGTAACAATTCAGTGTCTGTCCCTGAGTAACAATTCTGTGTCCCTCAGTAACAATTCTGTGTCCCTGAGTAACAATTCTGTGTCCCTCAGTAACAATTCTGTGTCTGTCCCTGAGTAACAATTCTGTGTCCCTAAGTAACGGTTCTGTGGCCCTAAGTAACGATTCTGTGGCCTTAAGTAATGTTTCTGTGGCCCTAAGTAACGTTTCTGGTGCCCTAAGTAACGTTTCTGTTGCCCTAAGTAACGTTTCTGTGTCCCTAAGTAACGTTTCTCTGGCCCTAAGTAACGTTTCTCTGGCCCTAAGTAACGTTTCTGTGTCCCTAACTCTCTCCCTCAATACAGCTAGGTCTGCCTCTCTTGAATGACTGGAGGCAAATGGAGAATTCTAAAATGGCCGCCATTTATAGCTCGACCATTACACAGTGCTGGCTGGCTGGCTGCTGATTGGCTAATGCGATCACGTCATGAATGAATGCATTATGGGTCAGCGCGCCTTGTCTGCGCACCTTCCCAGACATCCCCGCTCCGTCGCCGCACATGTCGCCGCCATTTTAGGAAAAATTTTGATTCGCGCATCCGAAGTCTGCTAATTTTCGGATTCGTCGCGAATCAAAATTTTCCTAATATTCGAAACGAATTCCACTTCGCCAAGTTCGATTCGCTCATCTCTATTGGTAGCAAAAGTGTTCCTGATCACCGCCACACCAGTGCTGTGTTGCCAATTACCTGCCCCCTGTACTGATCCTGTCCTGTTTATTGACCACATTTCTACTGGCTGGCTGGACCGATCCTTTGCCTGTTTATTGACCACATCACTATCTGCCACCTGAATGGCCCCATCTGTATGTCCCACATTCATGAGAGACCCCAGGACCCAGCTATTCCCTGTGGACAACTGCACTCCTGGAACCACAGGAACTCTTTTGTTCTTCATTTCTTTGGCTTCTTCCTGGCCCATGAACATTCCTGGGGGCAGCCACGTACCAGTAGGCTAGGCTTGCCTGGCTTATAGGAACAGGGACTGCTATAGGTGACACTACACTAAGCTATATTTAATGACCACTCGTACAGAGGCTACCATTACAATACATTGTTTTCTATGCAGTGTTGGTTGATTTTTGTTATACAAAAGATACATTGTCCAGTACACAATCAGTGTGTTTTGGGGTGAAATTTTAAGTATTCCTATACTGTGTGAAAAATATCTTATAACACTGACAACTTTTCTTTCCACATTTTTCAAAAACTTGTGGCAATAAAATGATGTCTTTAAAATACTCATATTGCCTCTTTAAAAATACCTTAGGATGTTTACTCTCCAAAATGTGGTCATTTTGTGTTTCTACTATTCTGGTGCTCCAGGGCCTCCAAAAATGTGATAGGTAGTCAGGAAATTAAATAAGTAATTTATGCCCTTAGAAAGCCTTAATAGAGAACTTTAGCCAGAAAATAGAGTCCTGCTAGATCACTTCACTTTTGAAGGTATAGCAATGTAAAGCATGAAAAATAAGTGCCTATACTGTTTAAAATTCAGTAATACACTGTCTCACCCTGCTCTGCAAATGCTCTATTTTTAAAGTCAAATTTGTCTTTATTACATTTTGCATTACGTTTTACAGAACAAAACAAAAGAAATAATGATAGCATGTACATACAAGTAAATATACAGAAATCATGGCTGTAGAGATCATCCACGAGAATAAGTGCAAATAGTTCCATACAACAAAAAAAAAGAAAGGATCAAAAGCATTTGTTATGGAGGTATACAAAAAAACATAGTTTCAAGGGGAGTATCCCTGGGTGAGACTTGGAGAGCAAAAAGAAATACCTCCATATAACTAAGTATATAAACCCAATTAGGAAACAGATAAAGGAGTACAGTAAGAAAAGAGAGAAGCCAGTTGAAGAGATAGTAAAGGACAGGAAGGGAGAGGGTTGGGAGGTGGGGACGGCAAGGAGCAGAGTCAAAATGTTCATCACCAGGCCCCCATTGGTGCGGCCCGCAGCCAAGTGTGGGCGATAAGGTCAAACTGGTGGTCATTGCAAAATGAATCGGGAAGACGAGGCTCAGCTCTATTGGGACACAACAGGAAAGCACAATTCTCGGAGAGTCGAAGAGGAGAAGAAATGAAGCCAGACTGACCACAGTAACTTGTGTTTATGGTAGGTATCATTGGCAAATGTCAACATTTCCTTCATACGCATGATATTAAGTGCAGAATCCGACATAGGAAGAGGCGGGGGTAGTCATTTTCCAAAAGGGGGATATCTATTGGCGAGCCGCAGATAGGAAGAAACGCAACAAACGTTTTTTCTGTGCTGCCAGTGAGCCCGGTAATATGGAGAGCAGAGCAATCTCCGGTGAAGAGGCCAAGGACTCGCCATACATTCTATTATATACATCAAAAACTAGATGCCAGAAGGGTTGTATCAAGTCACAATCCCACCAAATGTGGAGCTGTGTACCGACAGCTTTGGTACAGCACCAGCAGAGATCGGATATAGAAGGAAATATTTTATGGAGGGAAAGGGGGTCCCTATACCATCGAGAAAGGAGCTTAAAGTCCTTTTCCTGTGCACAACAGGAAATAGATGATTTATGAGTGAAATGGACCGATGTAGACCAGTCCTCAGCTG
Organism: Staurois parvus; assembly: GCF_062004578.1. Lineage (NCBI taxonomy): Eukaryota > Metazoa > Chordata > Amphibia > Anura > Ranidae > Staurois > Staurois parvus. The sequence goes on from NW_028318301.1 coordinate 5,921,750, forward strand.
AAATGTCTCTACCCATGTCACAAACCCACACCCTAGTAAAGGGGGACAGTTCGGAATGAAGAGCATTATGCAGTGCTTTGTAGAGGGAAGCCAAGACATGTCTCTGTGGTTCCAAGTGGGAACACAACCTCTCAAACTCATAGAGTGAACAATGAATGTGAGAGGTAGAATATAAATGTTTGCAGAATGAGGATAATTGTAAAGTGGTCAACCAGTCCCTAGGACCACCCTGAAGAAGCAGAAGACCCGTCTGGGGCACATAAAGTCCCAAAAGTAAAGTACGAGGAGCGCAAAAAAGGGACCAATAGCAGAGGATGCCATCCCTCGTGGAACAGCGGGGTTATCAAATAAGGCTGATAGCGGTGAGGGATCATAAGATAAAAGTGTAATGACACCTCGTTTATACTAAAGCCGTAGCACAGCCACAGTCAATGGGGACAGGCTGGAGAAACGCTGAAAGTCGTGGCCATAACCCCAAGGTTGGATCAACTTGGGATAGATCCTGTTCTATCATGAAAGAGGCCTTTCGGAAGGGTCTAGGAAACCAGTCAAGCATCCATGCCAGTAACGCGGCTCTATAGTATAGTTCAAAGTCAGGCAGACCCACCCCTCCCCCAAGTTTTGGATAAGTAAGTAACCTATACTTTAACCTTTAGAACTCTCGATGCCAAATAAATCTGATCGCAATAGAACGCAGAGAGAGAAAAAACTCCTAGGTAGAGAGATCGGTACAGTCTGGAATACATACAGTAACTTAGGTAAGGTATCCATCTTAAGAGTGTTAATGTGTTCGAACCAAGGTAAAGCAGAAGCGCCCCACAAAGCCAAATCTTTACGTAAACGTGAAAGCAGGGGTACATGATTAAGGGAATATAGAGCTTTAACATCTGAGGAAATCAAGACCCCAAGATACGTAATGGCCTTAGGTCATCATTGAAAAGAGAAATTAGAGAGTAGGTTCGTCAGCACATGGTCAGGTAAAAAGATATTCAAAGCCTCCATTTTAGAGATATTAAATTTAAAGTTACTGAATGAACCAAATCTGTGAAACTCGTGGAATAGACTAGGGAGTGAGATAAGTGGCTGTTGTATGTAAACCAGAAGGTCATCTGCGTATAGGGATGGTTTGTAATGTGAGGAGGCCATGCTGATGCTCAAGATCGAGTCGTTAGCTCATATGGTGTTCACGAGATGTTCCATAACCAAAACAAAAAGAAGGGGAGAGGGGGCAACCCTGTCTGGTCCCAATCGATATGGGGAAGGGCAAAAAAACCACTCCATTCACCAGGACAGACGCTGAAGGATGAAAATAGAGGAACATAATCTTAGTGAGGAACCACGAACCCAGACCTATCTGCTCTAGGGTAAGGTGGAGAAAGCACCAGTCAACGAGGTCGAACGCCATCTCAGCGTCAAATGAATGGAGGCAAGCCTTTAAGCTACATTGCTTGATATAAGAGATAAGATGGATTGTTTTAGAAGTATTATGCCTAGTTTCTTGACCAGGGACAAAGCTGACTTGATCATGGTGGATCAAAGTAGGTAAAAAGGGTGAGAAGTGGTTCGCTAGGAGTTTCGCAAAAAGCTTAACATCTATACGCAAAGAGAGGGGTCCTTACCTGGCTTAGGAATGACTGAATTATTGGCGGACAAAAAAGCTGGAGAGGGCACGTTAATAACATTAAAAGCTAGGGCTAAACGCGGGGCCAATTGGGTGGCAAATGTTTTGAAAATCTTGGGGTAAACCCATCCGGACCTGGACACTTACCAGTTTTAAGGGCCTTAATGGCCCCAAGAACTTCTGTAATCGAGAAGCGCTCCTCCAAATCCAGAGCGTCCTGGACATCCAGGACCGATAACTCTGTCTCAGTAATATATTGGGACATAGTCAGAAGATAGGAATAGGATAGGGAGCAGCAGAATTTGCCGAGGACAAATTATAAAGTTGAGAATAATAATGTTCAAATGTGGAAGAGATTCCTTGTGGTAAAGTTTTGCATTGTCAGGCACTTTAATATGTTGGATCGGACAATGGGACGTCGAGGATGGAGTACACGAGCCAGGTGTTGGCCACATTTGTTAGCTAGGGAGTAATGAGTGTTGCATGCTTTTTCTCATGCAACAAGGGAGGAGGAATCTAAGAGTTGGAGTAAGCCTCTCCAGGCGATAGGTCCACCACGAGCACCGGGTCCAGTGTGCGCTTGTGGGAGGATTCTAGATGCACGATGAGCAAAAATAGCCTACGCATCTCTGCCGTCCAAGCCTTTTTTAAGCGAGACCCATGTTTAATAAGAACCCCACTAAGAACACATTTAAGGGTCTCCCATTGAGTAAGAGGGCCTGTAGTGTCCAATGCATGATTAAGAACAAAGTCTTGGATACTCTTCGTGATCTCCGCAACACATAAGGAGTCTTTGAGTAGGTTATCATTCAAGCGCCACGAGAAGACATTTGTCAAATTATCAAAAGTCAAACTATCACCAGCAGAAACCTTTGCAACTTGAACCCTGCCCCTTTCCACTCTGCAGCTGACCAACTTTACAACAGTATCCTTCCCCTGTCCTGCCCTGACCTGGCCACTACTGTTTATAACAACTCGCCATCAGCCGCTCTAGACTCGCTAGCACCCCCAACCACACGAAGAATTATACCCCAACCGCTACAACCCTGGCAGACTGACCATACCAAAAATCTCAAACGACGCAGTCGTGCGCTGGAGCGACTATGGCGCAAAACCAGATCCCAACAAGTGTTCACCCGATATAAATCTGCCTTCCTCATCTACACTTCCTCCCTTCACGCTGCCAAGCAAGCCTACTTTGTTACCCTCATTTATACCTTCTCCTCCAGTCTTCGCCGGTTCTTCTCTACTTTTAACTCTCAACTCTCTCCGCCCCCACCTCCACCCAGTACCTCACTCACCGCCCACGAGATTGCTAACCACTTCAAAAGCAAGATCGATGCAATTCGTAGGGGCATCGCCACTGCTCAGACTTTCACCCCACCTAGCATCCCTCACACTAAAACCCCCTCAACACTCCTCTCCTTCGACCTCGCCACTGCCCAGACTTCCACCCCACCTAGCATTCCTCACACTAAAACCCCCTCAACACTCCACTCCTTCGACCTTGCTACCACTGAAGAGGTCACTAAGGTCTTCTCTGAAGCCCGCCTCACCACCTACCCCCTTGACCCTGTCCCCTCACAACTCCTACGATCACCATCTTCCTCCATCCTACGCTCCCTCACTCACATATTTAATCTTTCCCTCTCTACTGGCACATTCCCCTCCCCTGTAAAGCAAGCGCACATCACTCCCATACTTAAAAAACCCTCCCTGGATCCCACCGACCTGAACAACCTTAGACCCATCTCCCTGCTGCCATTTACATCCAAACTCCTAGAGCACTTAGTCTATAATCACCTGAGTTCCCACCTCACTGACAACAACCTTCTTTTCTTTTTTTCCATAATGTTTATTAAAGAACTCAGAGCATACAGCGGGTACAAGCATCACGAGAGCAGAAATGCAAACAGTAGATGACAAAGTATATGCAACAGATAGTGTATTACGGAACATTATCAGAACATTATAAATGATAAAAGGTAGAGGAAGGCACAACTGGTCTCAGTTCCTCAAGCAGCTTATTGGAGTCGCAACACTGGCAGAAGTATTTATTTATTTTTTTTTAATTTAAATATTTATTAAATTTTTCATATTAATACAAAAGCCCAAAAAGGGAAATAATTCTCATACAAATAAACATTTATAACATTTCTACCTTTCCCTTACTAAAAACTCTTTTCTTTCCCATCGCACTACCCCCCCTTCCCGCCCCTCATCCCCCCTCCTCCCCCTCTGCAGACTCTAGCCCATTCTAATCTCTTGAGGCTTGTTAATTTTTTGCTAACATCCTAGTTCATATTTTCCTATATTTCTCTTTCAATCCTGCTCTTTCCCACTTTTCCCATCTCCTAAAATAAACTCTCATCCTATCTTCCTGCATATGGTATGATCTTTCCATTCTACCTATCTGGTTTACTCTATTAATCCAGTCTTCTTCCTTCGGTACCTCAGATTTCCCCCAAAACTTAGGTATCAGCCCTTTCGCCGCATTCAAGAAGTACCATATACCTGAATCTTTATATTTATTTACAGATGTCTCCACATTGTGTCTAACCCTATGTCAATTTCAGTTATTTCTTCAATCAATTTGACTATTGTCTTCCAAAATGCCTGGATTTTCGGACATTCCCACCTTATGTGAAACACCGTGCCTATCTCTCCACATCCTCTCCAACACATATTTGTATTTTCCCCATTCATTTTGTGCTCTACATTCGGTGTAATGTGCCATCGTGTCACACACTTATAATTAACCTCAACCTCTCTCATACTAACATTATCGTGTATCAATCTAAACATCTTTCTCTGTCTATCTTCATCAAACCCAACTCCCATATCCCTTTCCCATTTTGTTATAAAAATTAACTTTGTGTTTGTGTCTAATTCTGTGAGTATTCTATACACTTTTGAAATACCGTGCTTCCCATCCTTACGTGTCTCTAACAACCTTTCAAACATATTCCACTCCTGTTTTAATCTCAGGGGTTTCGGTAGATTTCCAATAAAACATTTCAATTGATGATATTTCCACTCATCTATTCTAATAAAAATATCTCCCTTCTTCTCTATTAAATCTTTAAGTGATCTCAGTTCCCCCTCCACCAAAACATCTCTCAGTTGGGTATCCTCCTTTCTAAACCATCTCCCTGATATCTTATTCTTTCCCGGGGGAAAGTACTCAGTATTTGTGAGAGGCATTAATATAGAATTAAATTCCCATTTCATGTTTTTGTGTAAATTGTCCCATACCCTAAAGACATTTAAAGTGTAGATACTTGTGCTTTCTTTAATTCCCCTGAACTGTGGTGGAACCCATATCATCTGACTCAATCTAATGCCACTAAGATCATTTTCAATTGTTACCCAGCTTTTCCCCTTATGGTTAAATGTCCAGTCATATATTCTTGCTAAAACCACTGCTTTATAGTATCTCTTGACATCTGGTAGACCCAATCCCCCTTTCTCTTTAGTCCTACTCAATGTTCCATACGCTATTCTAGGTTTTTTATTCTTCCATATGTATCTTGTTAACATTTTTTTCATTATCTTAAAGAAGGCTTCTGGAATTTTGATTGGTACCATTTGAAATCTATACAGTATTTTAGGCATAATTACCATTTTGACTAGGTTTATACGTCCTATCCAGGATGGATTTCCTCCTTCTAGTCTTTTTAAATCTTCCCTGATCTCATTTATCAAAGAGATATAATTTAATCTATACAAATGCTTAGATGAGGTAGTGAGTTTTATTCCTAGGTATTTTATCTCTTTTTCTCTCCATATAAAGGGGAATTCTTTTTGTAGTTTTTCTTTTTCATTCTTTGATATATTAATATTCAGGATCTCTGTTTTCGTTGGATTAATTTTTAAATTTGATAGTTCACCGTACTCCTTCAGAATCTTCATTATATTTGGGAGAGTTATTCGGGGATTCCCCACATAGAATAAGTCGTCCGCAAAGGCCGCTACTCTATGTTCTGTGGATTCTATCTGAATTCCCTTTACCGATCCACTATTTCTTATTATTGACAACAGAGGTTCGAGTGACAATACATATAGCAGAGGGGACAGTGGACAGCCCTGTCTTGTACCATTAGACATTCCAATGGGTTCTGATCTCTCCCCATTTACCGTGATGATTGCATTAGGCTCCCTATATAATTTACTTATCCACTCTCGCATTCTATCGCCTATCCCCAGCACTTTTAAGTTGTCCATCATAAAGCCCCAGTCCACTCTATCAAATGCCTTCTCTGCATCAATTGACAAGAGCACCACCGGGGCTTTCCCTTTTCTACTTTTCTGAATAAGCATCAGGGTTCTCAAGCCGTTATCTCTACCTTCTCTCCCCGGTACAAAGCCCACCTGATCTCCATGGATCCGTTCAGGCATCAGATCCCTCAACCTGTTTGCTAACACCTTTGCATACAGTTTAGTGTCTGTGTTCAATAATGAGATAGGTCTATAGCTGGAGCACTGAGATGGATCTTTTCCCTCCTTGTGAATAAGTACTACATGGGCCTGTAGGGATTCTCTCCTCACTTCCATCCCACCTCCCAGAGCATTCATATATTTCTCCAGCTTGGGTAACAGTACTTCACTAAATTTCTTATAGTACTTAACTGTATAGCCATCCGGGCCTGGGCTTTTCCCCCCCCCTGTGCTTTTTAATGCTATTTTAATTTCTTCCTGGGAAATTTCTGCGTCTAGGGAGTTCAACTGTGCTTCATTTAGTTTTGGTAATCCCGCATTTTTTAAGTATGTCATCTTTTTTTCATTAGTTCCCTCTTGAGCTACTTTTAGAGGGCCTTGGGGACTAATATTATATAACTTTTTGTAATACTCCGTAAACACTTTAATAATCTCTTTATTTGAGTGGACCAACTCCCCCTTTGAACTTTTTATCTTTTCTATATAGTTCCTATTTTTCTTTTTATTCAAAGCTCTCATTAGATATCTTCCTGATCTGTCTCCCCATCTATATCTCTCGTTCATAACCCTGTTGTATACTCTTCTCTTCTCCTCATCCATCAACCTCTCTAGCTCATCTTTTTTATCCAATAACTTCTGTCTCGTATCTTTTGTTATTTTCTTCTTATGGATCTGCTCCAAGTCCAATATTTCTTTTAAAAGCCCACTGACCTTCTCTCTTCTTTCCTTTTTCTTCCTTGCTCCTGCCGCAATCAAGATTCCTCTTATGAATACCTTGTGGCTTTCCCAGACTGTAGCTATCGATACTTCCTCTGTTTCATTCTCCTTAAAGTATACCTTAATCTCTTTCTCGATTTTCTGAACTACATCCTCATCCAGAAGAAGAACCTCATTTAACCTCCACCCTAATCCTCCAGTCCACCTTCTTCCCCATCCCATTTTCATTACGACCGGAGCATGATCCGAGAACGTCCTTGTCTCTATGTCAATTTTAACCAGATGATCTATAAGTTGATGGTCTATTAAGATGTAATCAAATCTCGAATATATCTCATGTGCATTAGAGAAGAAGGTATAGTCTCTGTCTTTCATATGCATTATTCTCCAGGTGTCCACTAGTTGATATTCATGCATCACTTTTTTCAAAGCTCTCAGAGACCTACTCCCCTCTCTTTGCACGGAAGAGGTATTATCCTTTTGTGGGTCCATACAGAAATTTAGGTCTCCAGCTACTATCAAGCGCCCTGTTTTGAATTCCATTAATTTTTTCAACAGACCCTTCATATACATCTCCGGGTTTTTATTAGGGCAGTATATATTGGCTAAAGTACACTCAATCCCCTGAAGTCTACCTTTTAAGAATAAAAACCTCCCCTCCGGGTCGGTTCTTCTATCCTCCAGCTCAAATCTCATATTCTTTGCCAAACCTATTGCAACCCCTTTTGCTCTTTTAATTGGAGAATCTGCATAGTACCATGTTGGGTAGTGTTTGGATTTCAATTTCACGTTTGCCTCTATCTCAAAGTGCGTCTCCTGTAAAAATACCACTGACGTAGCCCTATGATGTAACTCATTAAACAACCTAAATCTCTTCCCTGGACAACTCAGCCCGTTCACATTATAGGTTATAAACTGTATTTCTTCCATCATTCCCAATTAACTCCATCTCTCTTCCAGATTGCCTCTTCCTCTTTATCCCTTCTGTCATGCAGAGTATTGACCCAATACCTCCTCCCTTCCCTCCCACCCAACTCCTGTCCCCTCCCCCCTCCCTCCCATTCTCCCAACCCGCCCCCCTCCCTCGCCTTTCCCTCCACCCCCCCTCCCGCCCCCCATTTTTTAGGCCTTCAAATTGCCTATCAATCATTTGTGGGTATAAGACCACCTTTGATATTTTTTTTTTTCAAAACCTTGTGGTTGAACTCCTCCCATGTACAGCTTTCCCACCTCCAACCACCCCCGATTACCCTCGTTCTCTCCACATCTTTCCACTTTTGCGGTGCGGTTAAAAGAGATAAAGAGGAATATAAAAAAAAATAAAAAATAAAAAATCACATTATCCCCTCTAACTCCTCCCTACCTCCCCCCTACCTACTGTCTGCCATTCCTCTTCTCCCCTATTGCCTGTCTCTCCCTCTGTTTCCCACCCAGTGATCCTTATTCTGTGCAATTCCAGTCTATCGCAGAAGTCTCTCAAGTCCTCAGGAAATCTCAGATATGCTGTTACACCATTCTTCCATCCGATTAAACACTCTGGGTTACCCCATCTATATTGAACATTCCGTGTTCTCATCTGCTCTAATAGGGGTTTCAAGGATCTCCTTCTCCACAATGTCTCATACGATAAGTCCGCAAATATCTGAATATTTATATCTCCATACTTAATAGTTGTTCTTCCTTTAGTCCTTTTCCAAATCTCTTCCTTATCTCCATAATTATGCAGCTGAACAATTACATCTCTGGGTTTTGCCTTCTCATTACCATGATGGAACTTTCCTGTTCTATATACTCCATCCAATTTAATTACATCTGTTTCAGGTCTGTTCATAATGGAGTTTGACATTTTACAGACTATTTCTTGAAGTTCTCTCCCTTTCAAATTTTCTGGGATTCCTCTTATCCTCAAGTTGCTTCTCCTATTCCTGTTCTCTTGTACTTCTATTTTATACAGCAATTGTTTCTGCGTATTCCTCATCATAGCAGCCTTTTTTTCTAGGCCTGAAATAAATTGGGTGTGTTTATTAATTTTTTCCTCCATTTCTTCCATTTTCTTTAGCAGGTGCCCTAGATCCTGTCGAATATTTGTCATTTCTTGCTTAAAAGTTTTTTCCAAGTTTTTAAACATTTCGGCCATCTCTCTTTTATTCGGCACTTGTAAATCCTTTTCAAGATCTTTTCTCTCTGGGTTTTCTATCGACTGTCGGCTGCTACAATTCAGGCCCAGTGACAATCTGGGGCTATTTTCCAAACTGGTTTCCATTTCCCCTTTTTCATTGCCACTATGGGTCCTTTCTGGAGTCACATTCCCCTGGGAGGTATATTTTTTAATAGTACCCGTCTGGGACCCTTTAAGCCCACTTCCTTTAACGCTTTTATTCTTCATACTTCCTGTACAAGCTATACTCTTTAACCAGAGGGAAACTTTAGACTGTATATTGGGGCATTAATTTTGGTCAGATCTCTCTAATATCACTTAGCAATTTCTCTTTCTCTCTTCTTTCTTTTATTTTCTTTTCACTTTCCAGAACTCCCTGGGAATCCCCCTTCACTCTTTTATAGGCAGCTCATTTCCCACAGTCCAGGACACATATATAATTACACATGGGTTCTTCACTCACCCTCCTTCACTTGCTCATCAAATGAGGCGACCCAGATCCACAGCCGTCCCTTTGTTTCTCCTGGATTGTGTCTCTGGGGGATTCCTGCAGGGTCTCCTGTTGCTTGGAGCTATGTGTCCTCTTCTGTACAGCAGGTTTAGGAACTCTTCCAGCCTCTCCCCTCTCCTGTCAGGGAACCGGCCGGCGTCTCAGCTACCCAGAGCTCCTTTGCGGCCACCAGCGTGCTCCCGCCGCACTGCTCGGTTTCCCCGGCAACCCGACAGCTGATCTCGGGTCTCTGCAGCGTGATCCCTTCTCGGAGCTCCGTGCCCGCTCCTGCTCTCCTCCTCCTTCACCGTGCCGGATTCCCACCTCCAGGAGACCCCATTCAGGTAGGGCACCGCAAGTAAAGTCCTGAGGGTTCTCAGGGTGGTCAGATCGGGGATTGTCGGAGAGCACTCACATCGTGCTCTCCGACGCCGCCATGTTTAGGCTCCGCCCCCCAGCTCCAGCCACCCGTTGAGCAGCTGTCATGTCCACACTGGCAGAAGTATTGATCTGAAGCATCGGTTACCTTATCAAGGCCAATGAAGGGGCAGAGGTGTAGAAAAAGCATAATGGCAGTATTTATGGTGATCGCAGGAAGATACATATAGAGGCAAATAATGCATAGCCCCTTGTGTTATGTTGTAAAGGTAACTCAAAAGTAGTTGTCAGCATCTATGTGATAGATAAGGGGAAGAAGAGACGGCACGGTTGGAGAACAAATAAATGAAGCGTTCCTGCAGGTAGGCAATGAATCCGAGAATACTGAAGAGGAAAAATGAAAAAAGGCTCTGAGTAGGATAGGGAATAAGTAGGGAGAGAGAAGAAGAGAGAAAGAGAAAAAAAAAAAAAGGGGCGGGAAGTGGAACTAAGGAGGAAGGGGGAGAAAGGGGGAAGGGGAGGAGGGGGGTTAATAGCAGAAAAAGGGAATAATAGGAAGGTGGGAGGGGAAGGTAGGAGAGCGAATAAGGTACCTTCACTGAAAAACTGTCAGGGGAAAATATGTGCATGTACAAAAAGGAGTCCTCAAAAGAGGCTAAAGGTGAGCGTATGCAGACATAAATCAATACGAATAACGCTCCCAGCACTGAGGGGTAGCAATATCAGGGGTCCCATATACACTTGTCAGGGAACAAGGAGCTAACAGAGCCCTCAGGGTATGTCAGGGCTTGAGAAGTATTCAAAATCAGTCAGTCAGCCAGGCCCAGGAGAGATCGGTATTCAGGAGTCGTGCAGAAATGTGTCCAGCAGGACCAAGTGTGAGCAAATTTGGTAGGATTATCTAAAGATGAGGCAATCAACTCTTCCATTTCCGCAATCTTGTCAATGCGCAGGAACCAATCTCTTAGTGTGGGTGGATCTCCAAAGCACTGGCAGGCAGAGTTTAGCCGCTGTGAGCATGTGCATTGCCAGGGATTTGGAATAGATATGTTTGGAGAGCGGGGTGTGGTGAAGGAGGAGTTGGGCTGGGGAATATAACAACCTCCTTGACCCCCAACAGTCTGGCTTCCGTCCCCTACACTCCACCAAAACTGCCCTACACAAACTCACCAACGACCTGCAAACCACCAAAGCTAATGGCCACTATTCAGTGATCCTACTCCTCGACCTCTCTGCGCCTTTCGACACGGTTGACCACCCCCTCCTCAAAAAACTACACTCTCTTGGCCTCAGAGACTCTGCTCTCTCCTGGCTCTCTTCCTATCTATCACAGCGCTCCTTCAGTGTTGCCTATAACGCTGCCACCTCCTCTTCACTCCTCCTCTCTGTTGGGTTCCCTCAAGGTTCTGTCCTCGGGCCCCTTCTCTTCTCCATCTACACCTCCTCCCTTGGCCAACTGATACACTCTCACGGCTTCAACTACCATCTCTATGCCGACGACACGCAAATCTATCTCTCTACCCATCACCTCAACCCTTCAGTCTCTGCCCGTAGCACAAGCCTACTGAACGACATATTGTATTGGATGTCACTTCCTCAAACTAAATCTCTCCAAAACCAAGCTTCTAGTTTTCCCCCAAGCCCGCGCCCCCCGACTTTTCCATCAGGACCAACAACGCCACCATCAGTCCCACCCCGCAAGCCAGAGTACTAGGAGTTATCCTAGACTCCAATCTGTCCTTCCAGCCCCAGGTCCAATCGCTGACAAACTCATGTAGACTTCACCTCTCAACATCTCCAAAATATGTCCGTTCCTAACCTCGGAAACCAATAAGCAACTCATTCATTTCCTTATTATATCACGACTTGACTACTGTAACTTCCTCCTCATCGGCTTACCTCACCACAGGCTATCCCCGCTTCAGTCTATCCTGAATACTGCGGCCAGGCTCATCCACATTACTAACTGCTCCGTATCCGCCACCCCCCTCTGCCAATCCCTCCACTGGCTTCCGATTGCCCAACGGATAAAATTTTAAATGCTAACATTGACTTACAAGCTGTTCATAATAATGCCCCAAACTACATCACCGATCTGGTATCCAAATACCCCCCAAAACATACTCTCTGCTCCTCACAAGACATCCTACTCTCTAGCTCCCTGGTCTCCTCCTCCCATGCCCATCTCCAGGACTTCTCCAGGGCTTCCCCCATCCTCTGGAACTCACTACCCCGATCCATCAGACTATCACCTACTCTCCTCACCTTTAGGCGCACTCTGAAAACCCATCTCTTCAGGGAAACCTACTCCGCCCTCAGCTAATTGTCGATCGCCTCCACTCTTCCTACCACTTCATCCCCCACAGCTGTTTCCTCTTGTACCATTATCTCCTCCCTCCTAGATTATAAGCTCCAAGGAGCAGGGCCCTAGAACCCCTCGTGTATTGAATTGTATTGTTACTGTACTGTCTTGTGTACTGTCTCCCATTATAATGTACAGTGCTGAGCAAATTGTTGGATCTATTTATATCCTGTATAATAATAATAATAATAATAAGACGCATGGACTGCAGAATAAAAACTATAATCGCGCTTCAAGGGGTGTTGGACACACCAAACGTCCACTAAGTGCAAATCATGTAAACGTGCTTTAATTCAAGTTAAGACCGATGGGGAGAGAGAAGATTTGCCTGAGGAAGTGTCCAGGCCAGGCGAAAAAGCTATATTGAAATCCCCCCCTAACAATGAAACAAGGACCTCCAAAAATAGACAGCTCGGAAAGAACCGCTGCAAGAAATGGTCCTTGATCCTGATTAGGAGCATAAATGTTTGCCACTGTAGAGACAAAATCTTGATATTCAATTTAAGGAAAAAGTAGTGACCAGCTGGATCAACTAGGGAGTCCAGGACCTCTGGGCCGAAAGTTACATAGTTAGTCTGGCTGAAAAAAGACAAAGGTCCAACCATAGAAAAAAAAAAGTTATAATCCTATACCCACAGTTGATCCAGAGGAAGGCAAAAAAAAAAACAGGCAAAGCATGACCCAATTTGCTCCTGCTGGGAAAAAAAATTCCTTCCTGATTCCCCGAGAGGCAATCGTATATTCCCTGGATCAACTTTACCTATACATATTAGTATCCAGTTATATTCTGTGTATCTAAGAAACAATCCAGGCCTTTTTTTAAGCAATCCACTGAGCTGGCCAGAACCAACTCTTGAGGGAGTCTATTCCACATTTTCACAGCTCTCACTGTGAAGAAACCTTTCTGTATTTGGAGATTAAATTTATTTTCCTGCAGACATAAAGAGTGCCCCCTTGTCCTCTGTGATGACCTCCAGGGTGAATAGCTCTACATCGAGTTCACTATATGAACCACTGATGTATTTATACATGTTGATCATATTCCCCCTTAATCTCCTCTTCTCAAGAGAGAATAAATTCAGTTCCTCTAATCCTTCCTCATAAGCTGATCTCCTCCATGCCTCATATCAGTTTAGTTGCCCTTCTCTGTACTTTCTCCAGTTCCCCAATGTTCTTTTTGTGAATTGGTGTCCAAAACTGAACTGCATATTCCAGATGAGGTGTTACTAATGATTTGTACAGGGGTAATATGATATCTCTCTCTGGAGTCTATACCTCTTTAATACAACAGAGGATTTTGCTTACTTTAGAAACCGCAGATTGGCATTGCATGCCATTATTAAGCTTGTGATCTACAGAACCCCCAGATCCTTCTCCACCATTGATTCCCCCAGTTGTACTCCACCTAGTATGTATGATGCATGCATATTGTTAGCCCCAAAGTGCATAACCTTACATTTATCAACATTAAACCCCATTTGCCACATAGTTGCCCAATTAAACAGTGCATTGAGGTCGACTTGTAAGGACGTTATTCCACTGCACAGCTTGGTGTCATCTGCAAAGACTGAAATGGGAATTTCAATCTCAGACCCTATATCATTTATAAATATATTAAAAAGTAAGGGTCCCAACACTGAACCCTGGGGTACACCACTGACGACCCTAGACCATTCAGAGTATGAATCATTAACCACTACTCTTTGAATACAATCTTTTAGCCAGTTTTCTATCTATTTACATAAGTTTTTTTCCAAGCCAGTAGACTTTACCTTACACATTAGCCGTGTGTGGGGAACTGTGTCAAATGCTTTCGCAAAATCCATGTATACCACGTCCACCGTGGTATATGATGTATAAATATGATGAAAGGCCACCGACACCCCCCTAGACCTTGCTTGTGGGTTAGTACTATGATACCATTGAGTATAGTAATGATTGTGAAGGACTGGGATACTATCTGAGCGGAAATTAGTCTCCTGTAGGAACAGAATCTGTATAGGCACTAGTGAAAAATAGATATAAAGCTGAGAGAGGAAGAACAGAAGAAGGAGATATAAAGCTGAGAGAGGAAGATCAGAAGAAGGAGAAAAGTAAGAAGAAGGAACTAATAGACAGGTGAACTGTCTAAATAACATACATTGTTTCAAGACACAGTACACTGGAGGTCTAGGTGAGGGAAATATTAACTATGAGGGAGGTCACTCCCATAAAAGAGTGATCCTCGCCTACAAAATTTATTCAGTAAACCCTCAAACAGGCAGGAAAAGATAAACCATCTCCCCCGTCAAGTAAGCATAACCCAGTATTAAAGGGGAGGCATCCCCCACAAAGAAAAAGGCATGAATGGGCAGAGAGGGAGAAGGCACAAAGCCCTTGAGACTATGGCCGAAGGTGTCCCCGGGTGCCCCAGGAAATGTTAGTGGCGGGACTGGGAACCAACCTCAAGCCACAATCCCAGAGCCTAAAAAGAGACAGGTACAAATCTAATTCACAAATCAAACAAAAATAACAAACAGTGCGCATACAATAAAATTAAGAGCAAAAAAAACAGCAAGATGTCCAGGGACCAAATAACATACATAAAAGGTCCGTGGAGTTACAAACTTTGGGAATGAGGAGAAGGAGAGAGACCTCCCAAGTTACGTAGATAGAAGATCAGTCGTCTGGGATCTTCTGGGAGGAAGATCTGGAACGCCTCTTCTGCTTTTGATCGGACCGCTGCCAGGATGCAGGAAATTGGAGGCCGGGAGTCAGGAGCTTAAAGGGCCAGTCCGGGAGGGACACCTGGGGCAGTTCAAACGTGCTGAGAGATTTGGGCAAGTCCCAGAGGGTACAGAATTGTGCGGATGTGCTGTTCTGTGAAGCTCTGAGTTGGAAGGGGAACCGCCACTGGTAGCGAATATGCCTTTCCTGCAAAAACTGAGTGAGAGGACGCAGGGCCCTACGCATGGTTAGAGTCTGGCGGGAGAGGTCAGGGAGAAGCATCACCGGCACTTCATTGAATAAGATGATATCCTGTGTGCTGGCTGCCTGCATGATGGCATCCTTGAGCTTGAATTAGTGGACCCTACACAGAAACAAAAGATGGATCAGGGTTCCTGGGGCCCAGCGTGTGATGTACACGATCCAGTTCAATATAGGTATCCTTAGGTTGCTGAAGTAGTTGATTGAATATGGCAGTAACCACTGTGACTAAGTCCTTAGGTTCAATAGATTCTGGCACGCCCCGAATCCGAATATTATTATGGAGGATCCTGTTCTCAATGTCATCTTGTTGGTACATGAGTTGTTGTATTAGGACCGTATGGGAGTTAAGGGTCTCTTCATAGGATTGTAAGGCATTGCATAGGCCATCAGCGGTATTTTCAATCTCTTCCATAAACACAAATATCTTGCTTAAGATCAGAGATCTCTTGTTTGTACGTATGTTCAATACGTTTTACACAAAGTTCAAAATCTGCCTTTGTAAGTAAAGATTTAATGTAAGATTGCAGAGACCACATGTGGGACTGCAGATCCCAGCCATCCTCAGAGCACAGGGATGCTGGAGAAGAGCTATGTGATTTCTGTGAGCTAATGATAGGGTCCACTGGTGGAGAGTGTGCACCCCATGGGCTTACCTAACCATCAGCAGGTGGTCCTGTGTCCAGGGGAGATGAGGAGGGGAGAGAGGTCGGCGCCATCTTGCTGGTCCGGGGAACCTGAGGATCGGGTGATGAACCGGCTCATATCACCGCCGGACCAGCCCCCCGCTGTTCTCCTGGAGGTTCAGTGCTGATTTTTGCCCATGTGAGGGGCTGAAGACTGTCTGAGAGAGGGAAGAATCGCCTAAGAAGAAGGTCCGGGCCGGGAAGTTATGCAGTAATGTTGCCTACTGCTCCATGCGCCAAGCCACGCCCCAATGCTCTATTTTTAGACACTGTGCCAAATTTGTAGAGGCTGATTTGCTGACAGCCTAAAGATTACCGCTGCTCAGGGACTCTAGGCTTCAGCAAAATGGTAGCCTCCAGCTAGAAGAAACAGGAAAAATGCTGGAGGCAATTCACAGCACACACTAATTTTGGTAGCATAATTATGAATGTGGAATGTAAGCTAATTGCTAAAAAACATTATTTTGTATCACATTTTATCAAGTTGTTATGGGTAAAGTTCTGCTTTAAGATGGTTCTTTGAATTTGGGCTTCTCTATGTGGTTAGGCTGCAAAAAAGTCTCCCGCATGTGGTATTGCCATAGACAAGAGGAGCAGTAGAATGTGTTTTGTGATGTAATTCAATGTATGCCTATGCTGTGTGTTAGAAATATTTTCATATTCTTTCTGCATTTTCCAAAAGCGTATTGCAAAAAAATGAAGTATTCAAAAAATTCATTATACCTCTTTGAAAATACCTTGGTGTATTTGCTTTCTAAAAGGTGGTCATTGTGTGGATGTTTCTACTGTCCTTGGGGCTCAAAGGACTCTAGGAAATTAGATGAGTAGTTTGTGACCCTGGAAAGCCTGCAGGTGTTCCTTGGATTTTTGCCTTCTCTATGCAGTTTGGATGTGAAAAACTCCTTCATTTCTGGTATCCCCATACTCAGTGGGAGAAACAGAATGTTTTTGGAGTTTAAATGTAAGTATACCTATGCTGTGTGTGAGAAATAACTTGTTAAATTACAACTTTGTTGAAAAAAAAGCACATTTTATTTAATTCTTTTTTCATTTTCCAAATATTGTGGAAAAAATTTACAATTTACAAAACAATCATCATGTTTCCTACTAAATAACTTGGACTGTCTACTTTCCTAAAAGGAGTCATTTAAGTGATATTTGTACTGTCCTGGCCTTTTAGGGCCTCAAGAAATTAGATAAACAGTCCGTACATCATGGTTGATCAATTATCAGATATATACAACATATTTTGTAGACTTTAAAACTTTCACACAGACTAAATAAAACAGTGATTTGTTTTTTTGGTTTTTTTTACCAAAGAAATGTAGGAGAATACATTTTGTCCTAAATTTATGAAGAAAGATTAATTTATTTGCAAATTGTTATAACAGAAACTAAAAAAAGCTTTTTTTTTTAAAATGTTTGGTCTTTTTTCATTTATATAGCAAAAAATTAAAAGCCCAGTAGTGATTAAATACAACCAAAAGAAAGCTCTGTTAAAAAAAAATACAATTTAATTTGGGTACTGTATTTATTGAGTAATTATTCAAAGTGTGACAGTGCTGAAAATTGAAAATGACCTGGGAAGGAAGGGGGTGAAAATATCCAGTCTTGAAGTGGTTAAAGGAAGTTGGAAAAATAATAGACTTCCTGGCCAGATCGGCAAGTGAAAGTAAAAGAATAGTCTAAAAAGGAAAACTAATGAAGCCAACACATCTACTGTATGTTGGTAAGATGAAATTTTTGTTGTCGGCTTTATTGTATTGAAATGCAATATCAAGTATGGCCCCACAAGGGGATATACTTGAAACCCAGTGCAAAAGAAGCAAGACCAGTATACAACCCTCAGAAGTAAGAAGGGACAAGGGGTGATTGGCAATAAGTACTATTTCCCTGATGAAGAATATATTATAGTTACTGTTCAAAATGTGTTGGATGTTTCCAGCTGAAAGACGTACTGTGAAATTACATCTTTTACAGCAGATGTACCACAAAGTCTTTGATATAGACATTTATGAAATATTGTACACTCTTTATAAGATCTTCGTTTAAACATGCCACGTGTGTGGTGGATATTTTATCATGTATAAATAAAAAAGTTGACTTTGTATCTCTTTTTAAAATAATGTTTATGTCTCTCTGTACTTTTTGGTTGCCAACATAGTCCCAATAGAGGTGTTTCTGGTCTACGTATAGCATAGCAGAGATGGTGACAACCACCACCTACAATTGAAGTGGTGCTATTTTTTGTTATTTATTAAATAAAAAGATGAAAATGCACTCACCATTTATTAAGTAAAGCAACAGGTAATGTACCAAAAATTTCCAGCCGGTGGCATTATATCATGTGTTCCAATAGATAGTCAGTAGATGGTCACAGATGGATAAGTATGCCAAAAAAGCCCTTTAGTCTTTCATAGAATGAAAACTAGTAGGAACTCTGGTGTGTACACTGGTGTGTATGATTAGTGGCCACTGTGGATAGCACGAAGCAAGATCACTGGCCAGAGGGGCCGGCCGTGATGACATCACACTTTAGGCGTGAGTGGGCAAAGCTACATAGTTAATCTGGTTGAAAAAAAGACATGAGTCCATCCAGTTCAACAAAAAGAGAAAAAAGAACACACACACACAAATAGAAAACCTCCATATACACAATCCTATATCCACAGTTGATCCAGGGGAAAGCAAAAAATCCCAATTAAAGCATGGTCCAATTTGTTCCAACAGGGGAAAAAAATTTCTTCCTGATCCCCCAAGAGGCAATCGGATATTCCCTGGATCAACTTTACCTTTAAATATTAGTAGTCAGGTGCCTGACAAAGTGGACTCCGCCCTGAAACATGTAGCTTCGCCCATACATGCCCAAAGTGTTATGTCAACTCATAATGGCCAGCCTCTCTGACCAGTGATCTTGCTTTCTGCTATCCACACTAACTTCCAATCATACACACCAGTGTGAGTTCCTCATGGTTTTTATAATAAGAGAGGCTATAGTGTTTTTTGGCATACTTATCCATCTATGATTATCTAGGACTGACTATGTCTCTTAAAAATCTCCTCAGCTTTCATTTCTCATGCCAACGGAAGGTCAGATAAACCCAAAACGAGTGTGAAAGAGGACCTAGTTGATGGAGAGTGTGATGAGGCTGAAGCATTATGGGTGGAACTGCACATGCGGGTGCGTACTACAAAGGTAATCATTGGAGTTTGTTATAGGCCACCAAGTGTTAATGAGGAGGTCGAAACTCAGCTCCTTGCATCCAAACCTGACATAAACTTGTGAACAGTACAATCCGCAGTAAGTTGATTGCAGTCCACACTGAAACCGAACCTTCACATCCACACCTCACATGTGTGAATCAGCTCTTAGTCTGGATGGGAATATTGTCATCGATGAACACAACACAGAAATGGGAGTTCCTCAAAAAGTATGTGAACACACTGCAAAATATATTTCCATGGACAACAAGTTTAAAAAGCTAAAAATAAAATGTGGCTTAAGGCCAAAGTTAAAAAAGCTATAAATAATAAGAAAAGAGCTTTTATAAAATATAAAAATGAAGGAACACTATCATCATTGAAACATTACAAAGAATATAACAGAATTTGTAAAAAGGAAATCAAGACTGCAAAACTTGAAAATGAATGACAGATTGCAAAGGATAGCAGGACAAACTCCATAAACGTCTTCCAATATATTAATAGTAAAAAGGTTCGGTCCGAGCATGTAGGCCCTTTACAAAATAATATGGAGTGGGTGACTGGGGACAAAGAGAAGGCAAATTTATTTAATACCTTCTTCAGCTCTGTGTATACAAAGGAGCATGGGGAAGCTCTTGTCCATAATGGGCATGGTATTGACACAGCTCCAGATTGGCTCACAAATGATATGATCCAAAAATATTTAGACAGTATAAAGGTGAATAAAGCACCTGGACCGGATGGCATACACCCACAGGTCTTAAAGAATTGAGCTCTGTCATTTCAAAGCCATTGTTTCTAATTTTTAGGGATTCTTTAATGACTGGCATAGTACCACTGGATTGGCGTAATGCCAATGTGGGGCCTATTTTTTAAAAAGGATCAAAATCATTACCAAGTATTTATAGACCTGTTAGTTTAAGTTCTATAGTTGAGAAGATACTGCAGAGTTTAATAAAAGACCACATAGATGAGTTCTTGCTTGAAAAACATATTTTAAGAAACAGACAGCATGGATTCATGAAAGACAGAAGTTGTCAAACAAATATAATTTATTTTTATGAGGAGGTGAGCAAAACAACCTTGGACGGCTGTGGAGGTGGTATGCTTGGATTTTGCAAAAGAGCTTGATACAGTTCCCCACACACGGCTAATGTGTAAGGTAAAGTTTAGAGTCTTGGAAAAATTAGTATGTAAATGGCTAGAAAACTGGCTAAAAGATTATATTCGGAGAGTAGTGGTTAATGATTCATACTCTGAATGGTCTAGGGCTGTTAGTGGTGTACCCCAAGGTTCAGCGGTAGGACCTTTGCTTTTAATATATTTGTAAACTATATAAAGGTATAGGATTAAAAGTACTAATTCAGTGTTTGCAGATGACACCAAGTAACGTCCTCACAGGATGTCTCCAACTTGCAAGCTGACCTCAATGCGCTGTTTAATTGGGCAGCTATGTGGCAAATGAGGTTTAATGTTGATAAATGTAAGGTTATGCACTTGGGGGTTAAAAATATGCATGCATCATACATACTGAGGGGGGGGGGTAAAACTGGGGGAATCAATGGTGGAGAAGGATCTGGGAGTTCTGGTAGATCATAAGCTTAATAATGGCATGCAATGCCAAGCTGCAGTTTCTAAAGTGAGCAACATCCTCTCTTGTATTAAAAGAGGGATAGACTCCAGAGAGAGAGATATAATTTTACCTCTGTACAAATCATTAGTAATACCTCATCTGGAATATGCAGTTCAGTCTTGGGGACCAATTCATGAAAAAAATATTGGGGAACTGGAGAAAGTGTAGAGAAGGTAACCAAGCTTAAAGAGGCATAGAGGAGCTCAGCTATGTGGAGAGATTAAAGGAACTGAATTTAGTCTCTCTTGAAAAGAGGAGATTAAGGAGGGATATGTATAAATACATCAGTGGTTCATATAGTGAACTCGTGTAGAGTTATTCACCTTGAGGTCATCACAGAGGACAAGGGGGCACTCTTTATGTCTGCAGGAAAATAGATTTTATCTCCAAATACGGAAAGGTTTCTTCACACTAAGAGCTGTGAAATGTGGAATAGACTCCCTCAAGAGTTGGTTCTGGCCAGCTCAGTAAATTGCTTTAAAAAAGGTCTGGACTCTTTCCTAGATACACAGAATATAACTGGGTACTAACATTTATAGGTAACGTTGATCCAGGGAATATCCGATTGCCTCTTGTGGGAGCAATTTTTCCCCAGCAAATTGGATCATGCTTACTGGGTTTTTTTTTCCTTCCTCTGGACCAACTGTGGGTATAGGATTATAACCTTTTTTTTAATGGTTGAACTAGATGGACTTATGTCTTTTTTCAGAGGACTAACTATGGTCTATGGTCAAACACTGGACATCAAGCAGCATCTATTACTATATAAAAAAAAAAAAAACCTGCCTGATGAAAAACAATGTTCATTGTGCTTGGTACACTGTAGTGCCAAAAATACATTTACTCAAGGATAGAGATGAGGAAAGCAAAGGGAAGCTGTGACTATCACCACAAGACTCCTGTTATGAGCATTTTGTTAGCCTTTTAGACTGGAAGGATTTTACTAATGTGCCTAGGCGCATTTCTGTGGGCTAACATCTACTTTTCAATAGCGACCTTCTACTTTTAGACGGCAAAGACATTTACTAAAGAAAGCGTCAACAAGTAGATGCAAAATCGAATTTACTAACCAAGCACAATCCAGGAATCAGTCTCAGAAAGCAGACTTGCTAAGAAGTACGTCTAACTGAATTAAAAATCACTGCAGAGACATGTTCACATTGAAATTTGCTTTCACAAATATCGGGACTTCACTTTAAATAATATCTTACGTTTCAAAAACAAAAATTTAAATGTGTAAAAAATAGTTTTTAAAGGAATTCATGACAGTCAAGAACTAGATGCTTTTTCCAGCGTCTATGCACAGATATAAATGTGCATGTGCAGAACACATTTTAGCTGTCTGCTGTGGGCACTTTTTTTAGACGCTGTTTAACCTCCCTGGCGGTATGATCATGTCAGGAATTTTGTGCTGAAAGCGGTACCATTTTTTTGCATGGAAATATGTAGTTTTTAATTGTAGGCTGTAATTTTTAGGAATAACTCACTGAAATCTGTCCGAACAAGAGTCTATTAAACATTCCGGATATGATAAAACTTGAAACACAAAATCATAAATTATAATTTAATTAATAATCATAAAAAATAATAATATAATAATAATCAATTTAATTCAATAATATAATCAAACCAAAAACACTGAAATTTGAAATACAGAGGCAAATTCGCACATCGCTGAGCAAAGTCGCAAAATCGTTTTCAGTGTCTGATGACGAATTTCCCCACAAATCATTATCACTCAATTCTGCAAGTGGTTCTGATTTACTATCGCTGTTCTAAAACCGCTTTTGATGTAAAGGGACGCTTTTTGGCCGCCATGGACTTTTCTAAGTTTCCAGGCAGAAAGAACAGTCAAAATGCAGGCAGGGCACAGGACAAAGCAGTGGGGACAAAATGTATGTGAAATGCAGTGAAAAAGCAATGACAGCAAAAATGTCATTTTTTAAAAATTTCAAATTTCCCGCCGGTTCCGCCGCCCGAACGTTCCGACGTCACGGGGACCGGAACACGGAAGTCAGATGCCGGCATCCGCCGGAGGAGATGGACGGGGACGCTGCAGGGGACACATCGTGGGAGCGAAGGACAAGGTAAGTGCTGCAGGGACCCCCAGAGAACGCTGCATGGTAAGCCCGAGTGTAGCTCGGGGTTACTGTTCTTGGTATAGAAATTCTACCCCGAGCTACACTCGGGAAAACCGCTAAGGAGGTTAATAGTAAATCTCTGTGTGGAGTCCTCCTGTGTGGAGTGCCGTCCTGACAGATGGCACTCGATCGCGTCTACTGTGTTTAACAAACAGCACTATTTGTAGCAAGGCATATCTTTATGTATTCTAATTTGATTTCCTTAGTTCTATTGATTTTGTTTTTGTTTATTATCCTTTATAATTATTTCTGTAATGGTTTTACATATTTCGAAGGTCTAGATAATATATATTTTGAAAGCTGAATCTAAAAATAAAGGTCGGCAATTAAAATAAATTTTTAAAAAATGGTGTGGGGTCCCCCCTCCCACCCATACCAAGCCATTGGGGTCTGGTATGGATCTTAAGGGGTAACCCCAAGCCAAAATAAAAAAAATGGTGTGGGGTCCCCCCCAAATTAATACCAGATCCTTATCCGAGCATGCAGCTTGGCAGGTCAGGAAAGGGGGGGGGGCGAGCGAGCGCCCCCTCCCTCTTGAACCATATCGGGCCACATGCCCTCAACATGGGGGGGTGCTTTGGGGCAGGGGGGCTCCCCCCCACAGCACCTTGTCCCCATGTTGTTGGGGACAAATGCCTCTTCCCCACATTCTTTTAGATTTTTCTTTTATTAAAGGACTTGTCAAAGACCGTGTCCTGTCTTTTTTTACACTACACTTTTTGTTTTTTTGAGAATGAGTAGCGGTACTATTTACCCCATACTCATTCACGTAGGGGGGGTCTGGGGGCCCCCTTGTTAAAGGGGGCTTCCAGATTCTGATAAGCCCCCTGCCCGCAGACCCCCACAACCACCAGCCAGGGGTGTGGGGAAGAGGACCTCGTCCCCATCAACATGGGGACAAGGTGCTTTGGAGGGGGGAGCCCCCCTGCCCCAAAGCACCCTCCCATTTTGAAGGCATGCCGCCTGGTATGGTTCAGGACGGGGGGCGCTCGCCATTTTTTTTTATTTTGGCGTGGAAGTTCCCCTCTAAATCCATACCAGACCCGAAGGGCTTGGTGTGGATGGGAGGGGGGACCCCACGCCTTTTTTTATTTATTTTGGCTCCGGTTTTTAAATGTAATTCTCCCTTTTTTTTTTCTTCACTATAGCTCAGAAATTCAGCTTGCAGTTCCCTCAGCTAAAAGAGAAAGTTTTCTTTGAGTTTATATCCCTAAAGGAAACAATGCTTACTTTGAGTTTATTAAAAGATACAAGGTTTTCTGTAACTTCGGGTAAAGTGATAGATACGCTTGTGAACTATAGTGAAGAAAAAAAAAGGCTGGCATTTGCATTTAAAAATCAGCGCTGACATACACTTTGTATTGCAAAAAAAAATTATTAACAACTGTGTAAACCGAGGCATTATTTTCAATGGATTTTCATTTGTAAACCGAAAATTACGTTATCCGAGGCGTTGGTAAACCGAGGTACGCCTGTATTAGTATTGCAATCCTTTGTATTGGGCTACATAGAACCAACATACATCTGAATTGGCAACATAGTACAACATTTGTGGCACATTTGAGATATCTGGCTAGTTACACTGACCTTGCCCAGGGACTTAGGGTGGATTCACACCACAGAAATACAGGCTGGATTAGTGTTCAACAGCTCAGCTAGGGTTGTCAGTTTGAATCCCAACCACGGCAATGAATTTGCATGATCTCCGTGTGACTACCCTAACATAGATGTGCTGGTGGCAGCATCTTTGCTTTCTGTCTAAATGATCCCTAGAATGTGAATTAGAATGAGGCCTTGTCTGTTCAAAACACCTTTAAAGCTGCACCTTATGTGAATGTCAAACGATGGGATGAGATAAGGACCTAGACTAATGATTGATTTGATAATGCTGGTTTGCACTCCGCTCCCTTTTGGGAAGGATTTGTCAAGCCAAGAGCTGAGAGAGAGGGAAGAGAGAGAGAAAAGGATTAAAAAAATAAATAAATAAAATAATGGCGTGTAGTCCCTCCCCAAATCCATAACAGGCCCTTATCCGAGCATGCAGGTACCGCATGCCTTCAAAGATTTATTTCCTTGAATTGCCTGCTTGGTTCACACTAAATGCGATTTAAAATTGTGCTTTTTGTTGGCAATTTCACCGTGTTTTCTGTAGATTTGCCAATGAGTTATTGCATTTTCAATTGTGTTTTGCATTGCGATTTCTATTTTAGTCTATATGTGAAATCACAACAAAATGCATAAAAAGTTAGACAAGAACTACTTTTGAACTTGCTTCAGCAAATCGTGTATGTTAAGAAACTCACATCCACATTCATTAGATCCGATATCAGGTACAATTTCAGTTCCAAAATCGCACCTGAAATTGCATACCCTGGATACGACTTGGCATGCAATTTGCATGCACTGCGACTTGCAAATCACATGCCAAATTGCTCCCGATGTGACCGGGGGCTAACATCACAGTCACATCTAATCCGATTTGGAAATTGGGCAACTTACAGTGAAGTCGTACAATTTCAAAATCAGATTGGATGTGAATGGAGCCTATAATGGACAATAGGGTGCGACTTGGCCTACGATTTTCAAGTCGCCTGGCATGCAAATCGCATGCCAAATTGCACCTGACGTGACTGGGGGCCACCCCGGTCACATCAAAGTGGATTTTGAAGTGGTGCGACTTACACTACAGTCATATGTGACTTACAGTAAAGTCGCATGATTTCAAAGTCGGGGGACATGCTGATTTAAAGTACGATTTGCAAGACATCTGACACAGATCTCTCTGCAAATCACATGAAAAGTAGTGTATTCATTACTTTAGAAATTGTTACGGATCCAACCAAGTTAGAACCACACCAATATGAACGCTCTAATAGCGGTCACATTGAGTGTGACTTGGCATGTGATTTGCATGACATGCGACTTGCAAATCATATGTCAAGTAGCACCCTATTGTCTGCTATTAGAGTGGTCACGTAGGTGCGTTTCCGACACTGATTGCTAAAGTAGTACATGTACTACTTTTGTGGCGATTTGCATAGATATCTGTGTCAGATGTCTTGCAAATCACAAGGAAATTGGCATCTTCACTGTAAGTCGCACGATTTCTAAATTGGCTTTGATGTGACCAGGTGTAAGGCCTTTTTATTTTTGTTTTCCTGAGTGTTTTTCCGATTTATGGGAAATCCCACATACTAGCAAAAGTGAATTGAGATTTTCAGTATTGCATGCGAGATGTGGTCATGTGACTGCCTTAACTCATGCGATAATCTGGACTGAATTGTGCCCATAGTGCCAATAAATATTGCCATGGGGTTCCCCTTCACATCCCTGTTCAATGTTCTGTTGTATGCTGCACAGGTACACTTCACTGTGGCTTTCTTTCTGACTCTGATTTGTGGAGCCTGTATACCAAGGGTTAACGTAGGTGGGAAGAGAATTAATCAGGTGCAAACACTTTCTCTGACCAAATGAATGACAGTGGTGGGTGTGGTCTATGTTATATAAAGAGTTGCAGTAGTGGGTGATTTTTGCCTTGTAATAGGCCAGGTTATTTTCAGCAAATCCTTGCCTCTGGTGGTTTGGGGAGGAAGAGATATTGTGGTGAATTGCCCCAGACCACACTCACGCTGTGTTTTGATGTGGGCTGTAAATGTTTTGCATATTTTTCCTTCTAAGGTGTGTTTGTGTGTTATTGTTCAATGATTGTGTGTTTATTATCTTTGTATTGTAACCCTAGCACATGTCAATTGCTCTTCCAAATCTGCGCTTGGCTATAGTTTGCTTGCTTATTTAGACTGAAATGCAGTTTTCAGACAAACCTGATGATAAATGTATGTGTGGGGGATTTGGGGAGGTGGGAGGTGTTTTATTTTGGTACGTATGTATTTTTATATTGACATTTTGATCTGCAGCCTGTTTTGTGGATAGATAAGCCTACTAAGTGATTCATATTAACCGTTTGTTTCCTGCTGTAACCTGTGAAAGCACAGTTCATTAGAAGTATACTCCTTTAGATTGTAAGTTCTTATGAGCAGGACCGTTCTATTTTAGCAATATCAATCCTGCTTTTTTTTTCCCATCAAGAAATTGACTACCTACTTGTTACTGCTGTCCAAATAAATGTGGAATATGTATTTGATCAATAAACGTTTGGACTATGTTTATTTTTGGGGGGGTTATTTCATGTTCAAGTTCAATATACTAGCACCCCTAACACTTATATTTTGCAAGCTACATAATATGCCAAAATCTAGCTTGTCAGAGTGCACATATGCAAGTATGTCCATACTAACAAACCAAAAGCCCCCTATTGCACCACAAGACCATGTTATGTACCAATGAATAGGTCGTGTTCAATGTGCAACTAGCTATTCTTTTTCTACAATCCTCTTAACAGTAATAAATTAGGCCCCCAATTTATGTTGACTTTTGGCCTTTACTGGCAAACATATACTGTATTCACCACTGCCAAATACACAATAGAGCTGCAAACATATATTCACCAATGTCATATACACAGTAGAGCTGCAAACATATATTCACCAATGTCAAATCCACAATAGAACTGCAAACATATATTTGCAAATGTCATATACACAATGGAGCCGCATGGCAAATTGCTATGGTGCACAAATAAATGCCAAGACGGCTGTTGGAGGAGGCGCTAGAGCAACTGTCACACCGGAAATACGTCATGACGTTTGCGGAAGGACGTATGCACACATCCGGAAGTGGTAGTGGGGAGTGTTAGTGGATGGGAGTGTATTTAGGAGAGTTTAGTGGTAATTTGCAAGTCTATTTTTTGGCTTTGTGAATTGTTCTTTTGTGGAATTCCAGACCACATCTGGACATAGTGAGATCACTGTTCTCGACCAAGGAGCTGATCCTCATTTGCAGGGGAAACTTTACTAACAATTGTATTTTTAGTTGAAAACATGTCCAATTCCTAGATACATTGAGGTACATAGCAGAGGTTCAAGGTTCTTCCTAACTATACAGGTGGCACAGACACAAGCATACACCCAGGGCCACTGTTAGATATCACGGGCCCTGTACAGCACACCTGACAGCCCCCCGCCGCCAGAGAAAATATCCAAATTATATTTATGGTAAAAATACACTAAAAACATTATTAATGGACAATCCCAACCATATTCCTGTGAAATCTTAATGATAAAACAGTACTGAGTTCATAAATAAAGCTGTGTGTATAATTGAGGTCTTGGAGCTCATTCACATGGGTGCTGTGGCCTGTAGAGTGTGAACCAGTGGTTTGTTTTTGTGGCTGTCACCGTTTGCAGGCAACCTATGTTACACTATGGAAATGCTCCAGGTCCTAATTTGACAAGCATATGGGTGCAGGTGTACAGCCCTGAACACAGACGGCGAGCATTCAGGGCCACTTCCCCACGACTTCACACCTGTCAGATTAAAACCTGTGTTCATACAGCTGCTGTGTCCCCATAGTGTAACAGGTGGCTCCAGCCACATGAACAACCCACTCATTCATGCTGTACAGGCCAGAGGACCTGTGCGAATGTGGCATTTTTTTACTTTTTTTTTCCTCAGCTCATTAATTTCAATGGGCTGCCTAACATGTGGGAACATGCAAAAATACTGCAGGCATATTATTTTAAAAGTGTGTTGCACCTAACCTCACAGTAGTGTGGTGCTATGCGTTTTGGTGGCTGTGAATGCATCTGTGTTTACTAGACGTGTGGAAGTGCAATTAAGTTTTCATCATGGTACCTGCACACATCTGCAGAGGGCATTGCATTTCTTTGCTGTGCAGGAAAATGCATGCTCTTGCATGCGTTTCTGCACCATAAATGGTGTGAACAAGTCCTAAGGGCCAGTTCACACTATAGAAACACAGTCTAGATGCATTTTTGCATGCACTTTTTTGATGCATGTTTAGCATGTTCCAGTGCATTTTGGATGGGTTTTTGACGTGTTCCAGTGCATTTTGAATGCATTTTTTATGTGTTCCAGTGCATTTTGGATGTGTTTTTGACGTGTTCCAGTGCATTTTTTTATGCATTCCAGTTAATTTTTTCCCCTCTCTTTTTCTTCAATTTAATTAGGAACATGTGTGTTTTAGTGCATTCCAGGGTGTTTTACTGCGTCCAAGTACAGTTCTTTGCATAAACAATGCTGCCTGTTCAACTTTTTTGGCAGCACCTGCAACGCACTGGAATTGCAAGCGCTGATGTGAACTATGACATTGACAACCATATAACCTTCTTTCTGTGCATTTTGGATGCAGAAAAGCAACTAAAACACATGTAGTGTGAACTGGCCCTAAAGGTTATTATAGGTAAGGGAACTGGTCTGACCAGGAATTGTGAATTCAATCAGACTAGTGGTGAGATACAATCAGGAATCGTATAATAATGCCAGATCTGAGCTGGAGGTGATAGGAAATGAGACACATTAACTTGATCAGTAAATAAATAGTTAAATAAAAAGAGTGTGGCGGTGAGACATAGATTTGCAGATGGAACAGGTGATGACAGGGTGGGTGGGGGATGGGGTCAAGTTGTATAAGGAGTATGAGAGAGGTTTAAGGGCTCATTCACACTTGATTTTATTTCTAACTCTTGCCAAACGGCCCTATAGCATTTGACAGGCATTTGAGAAGCGCTTTTAATGCTCCCCAAATGCCCTATGCATGGTTTTGAGGCATTTGATAGGCATTTGCCAATGGTATTAAATGGTATTAGCGCTCCGCAAACGCGATGCAACCGCACCGTAAAATCCTGCCAGGCGTTTGAGGAGTGGCACCATAGACTTGAATGGGAGGCTTCAACTCCTGACTCGACATGAGGCGCCAGTTTTGCCACAACGGAACTCTAACGCTTCAGTGTGAACAGCACTGTGTGCTGCCATGTGCAGAATATTTATAGGCGTTTAAGAAGCATTAAAACACTTCCCAAACGTCTGTCTGACGCATGCTGACAAGCTTGTGTTAACGTAGCCTAAGAGAAGAGAAATAAAGTTGTAATGAAATATAAACAGGAGGAAAATGTAAAGTTTTAAACTTGTCAGAAGAACAGGATGCAGGTAAGATTCACTGCCATTGATTAATCAATATTCCTGGCACTGACAGAACCCTGGAAATTGATCTCCATATTTTGGGCATTCACAAATGTCAAGGAGTTTACAATCTAAGGCCAGAAACTTAGACATATACTAGGCCCAATTAACAGCATGCCTTTGGAGTGTTGACAGAAACACACCCATGCAGAGAAAGCATGTCAGCCATGACTGGGATTAGAACCTGTGACCCAAGTGCTGTAAGTCCTGAGTACTAACCACTAAGCCACTGTAGGAGACAGAGTTTGAGCTGGAATGTAGACTAGTTACATGATTGAAGAGAATGAAGATATATAATTATATTGGGAAATTAGAACTAAACATTCAAATTATTTGAGATAAAAGTGTGAAAATGTTTGACATTTGAAAATAGAATGTATGACATTCATTAGGAAATGCATTAGTTGACCGATCATTTTTGGAGAAACAGCATAAGAAAAAAAAATTATAATATAGGTGTGCTTTTTATTTTAAATTATAAGTATTCTCATATGCAAACAGAAAAACGCCAACATGACAAAGCCCGCGGTTGTGCTCCACCTAGCGAACATGTCTGGTATTGCATCTAGAAATGTGCCTGACGCGATTCCGGATTTACTAACAGGGAAAGAGTCTGCAAAGTAGACTCTTTTCAATGAGCTTGCTAGATGCCTTTCTGGTGACTGACAGGTCTAGATTGATTGAATTAAGTCTGCCTGAATGTTCAGCATCTGCTGGTAGCCTCAATTCTTAGTAAATCAGGGCCGAAATATCACAGTGGATCAAGGTTGTAATAATTTGCTGCCTTTACAGTAATTAAAAATACAGTACTGGATCTGTTTTATCTTCACAGGTACACAGATATTTTATGTTGAACTTGCTTCAACAGCCTCCCTAGTGGGGTCCCACCTCCAACCCCAAGGCCCCCTAGCAGCCAAGCAGGCTGGTATGGCTCTAGTTAAGCCATTGCACTGCACCACCAAATCACACACCTATAGGGTTATAAATACTTATATCTGTGTTACATTTTGTTGGCTGCCTCAGTCTTCAGAGTGCAGAGACCACCTTTTCTAAAAGATGGACTATTTTCAGACTCATGTAGGTAGTTGAGGTTCATGTAGCTTTCATAAAATGCAAAATCAAGAGGCTTCCACTACTTGTGCACCAGAAATGTATTAACTGAAAAATGTTTGCAAAGGTAGTCTCTTAGTAGAGACAATCTGCAGTTCTGCCCTGTGGACAATGGACAAATTAATGCAGGGAAAAATATATATAAACTGCATGAAACTCTCTGGTGAATTAAAAGTCCTGCTTTGAGTTGTCTGTTAATTATACTGGATTCTTACAGCTGAACTACAAAAATCACAGATGTGTAAGTCTCATTTTTTTTTCATGCTTTGGTTTCTTCCTGTCTTATATGATGCTCAGGATATAATTAACTGTCTTTTCAGTTTCCGTGAAAATTGCAGTTAAAATTACATTTTGACTTATAGGATTTTCTATGAGGCTCCTGAAATTCTTCAGATATGTATCGATCAACAATTATACATCCTTGGTTAAAGATGACATCAAAGTCTGTGAGGTTGTGAAGAAATAAAGAACAAAATCAATAGCTTTGACAATACAATTCTGGATTCTCTGCTGTACATACAATATTGTTATAAAAGAAATGAGATAGAGATGACAAAAACATCCAGTGCATTTACTTTTTGTGGAAAGAAATAAAAGAAAGAATTTGTCAAGTCTGAGAGCTCATATAGAAAACATTATTGCACCCACTGGCAAGAAATGATGGAGTGTCATTATGAGAGTCATTAAAAGAGTTTACTATAGCTAGCAAAATTGCACTGCTTTACCAACTTCCATTGTATAAAATAGGATGGCCATGATACCATCAATCCTGAAATGCACTGTACCGGAGGATATCATTAACCAGCAAAATACTTAAAGAAATTCTTTCCTATAAAAAATAATTAGAATTTCATAGATATAGATGATAAAATATTGCAGTTTCATGCTGTACTGCTATAAAACAATTCAAATGAATGTGCCCTCACATGGCTCTATTATTGGACACATTAGATGGTTTTAGAACTAATCTGACAATGTATGGAATATCCTCTATTTTTAAGGTATACAGATATCCACATATATATTCACAGGCTCAGTAATATTATGTGGTTGTGTAATCAGGGGCGGACTGACAACTCATGGGGCCCCCGGGCAATAGGGGATCATGGGGCCCGTGTCCTTGCCCAAACTCAAAAAAGCCTATGAAAAAGGTACCAGGGGCATCTCATGGGGCCCCCTACTGCCCCCGGGCCCTCGGGCAGTGCCCGAATTTCCAAATGGTCAGTCCATCCCTGTGTGTAACGGATGTCTCTGTATATTTTTATCTATTATTCTGCTTTTTTTTTCATGATCAGGAAGTCCATTAACATTTGAACTGTGCAGATCCGTTTATCATTTTCTTCACCCCACTTTGTCACTCAATAGCTAGCATTAAGATCTATATCCAGATATTCCATTATGAAGGGAAAGTGAAAAGTAAGGATGAGGTTGTGGTTTACTTGAATACAGGGTTCAACCCACACTTTGCATGTTTGGCATTTGTGGTGGTTCACCAGCAGCAGGAAGTAACTAGTTTATTGGCAATATTAATATCCCCAATAAACTAATACTTCCTGCCGTGCAAGTTGCACATCATTATTGTTTGCTAAGATAGCAGGCCTGAGACCTGGCCCAGTTTGTAGAGCACTACATGAGAAAGGTAAAGCACAAACTACCACAACCTTCCGATATGTGGTGGTGGATGCTGTTTCTCAATGACCAAAAAGTATGAACTGGTATACCCCAAGGAGGAGGCCCTGCGGCCCTCACCATTGTCAGCCCTACAAACTGCACTGAGGGAATTTCCTCAGGATGTAACCACCTTAAAGCAAGAAAGAGCCTCGTCCAAAAAGGACACTCCCCAACTCCACAGGGATGAGAACCCATTGCACAGGGACCCCTAGGAGGACTGGAAATGCTGGTGGTGCAGCCATTATGGACACATTTCCAAAAACTGTGGGCAGTCTCGGCTCAAAAAGCTGATGTTAAACTAGTGCCCCCAGGGGCAGATGGGCAACCCCCGGGGACCAGCACTTCAGAGTCCTAGCAAACCAGAAGATATGGCCTCCCCTGCCCAGTGCTATCTGCCCTGGTTGACAGACAGGAAGTCTTATGCTTGATTGACACAGGGTCAGAGTTTACTGTTAAGGAATATAACTTTTATGCACAGAGATTTGAGGCTCGGGAGCAACTGGGCCCCTACTGGATATCTCTAGAACAACCAACAATCTACCCATCCTAGTGGAAGACATTACCTGGGTGAGGATCCAAATAGAGGACCAGGTGGTGGAATGAGTTCGGATAGTGGTGACCCACTACCCAGTAAACCCAGCATTGCCTGTTGTGTTGGGAATTAGTATGTTAAAATACCTGGACTTGCCTCGCCTGCTGGCCAAATACAAACACTCTGGCTGGAGGGCCCACAGCTTTCGATTGCGAGCAGTATGACTTAGAGTGATCCAGGCCTTTAAAGCCCAACGGATGGTGGCACGGAAACGGTTGGTACAAGTGGGAGTGGTGAGCACTCGTCCCAAAAAGAAGCTACTGCTAGCACCCCTATAGGAGGTAGTGTGGTCCCATCCCATTGGGGCCCACTGAAAACTACAGGGAGCCACTGTTATGGTTGACCTTCGCAAGGATACAGTGACATCTGGGGAATGGCTGGTGGGCCAGACCTTGTCCAAGGTCCATCGAGGATGAGTTTTAGTGCAACTCATCAACCTGGGCACTGCTCAGACATGCCATTCTTGCTGACCTATGCATGGTGCCTCACCATTGCATCGCTGAGACCCATCCAGGGGTGAAAGCTGTGTGTGCCCCCTACAGGCAGCTATGGCATCCTGGGACAAAGCCCAATACAAGTCACTACTGGAACAGCTGGCTCATCTGCTTTTAAAGACTTTCCCCTACCACAACATAAACTACTCCACCAACTATTGGTGAAACATCTCCTAGTGTTCGCCACTAGTCCAGAGGATTACTGGTTCACTGGGGCCATTGAGCATCCCATTCACACACTATCTGAGAGTGGTACCGCCATGTTCCCCCAGCTCTGTGCCAAGAGGTCAAGGATTTGCTTCGTAATATGTTGCAATGTGGGGTGATTCTGGAGAGTTGCAGTTCCTGGGCCGCCCCCATCATCCTGGTGCACAAGAAAGATGGTGGCTTGAAGTTCTGTGTGAACTATTGTAAACTCAGTGACTGCACCTACACGGATGTCTACCCACAGTCTCAGGTAGAAAATTCCCTAATGGCATTAGGACAAGCAAAAGTCTTCTCCACTCTAGACCTGGCTACGGGCAGGTCCCGGTCCGAGACCAGGACCGAGAGACGACTGCCTTCATCACACCTTTGGGACTGTATGAGTTTAATTTGATGCCCTTTGGCCTCAGGAATTCCCCCAGTACCTTCCACTGTCTAATGAAAAGGCATCTTGGAGACTTCAACTTTGAAACCATAGTAATTTATCTCGATGACTTCATTATCTTTATCAAGACATTTGAGGACCACGTCAAACATCCAGACTGGGTGTTATTGAACAACACAAAACGCACCCAAGGTAACAAGTGGGAGCTCATCCCATACTGTGTGGTGGGGCAACCTTTCCCACCTACCCCAGTCTATGACCTGGTTTCCAAGCTGCCAACTCCCTAAAGAAATGGCTGCACAGAAACATGCTGAGACCTTGCATACTGGATGGTGATCGCTCCAAAAGGCCTGCCCAATGGCTCAGATGTTGGGAGCCATCCACTATGGCTATTGCCATGGGACCTGCTGATCCAGGGAAAAGTCCTACTTGGGGCCCAGATGAAGAAGAGCCAGAGACTAATGATGACCGCTCACCATCTGTGGCTCACTACCTGAAAATGAACCTTTGGCAAGTGACTCTGTTGAAAGCCAGGAGAACCCGTGCCCTGTGTGGCCTGATCGTGGGCAACTCCCTTCCAGATTCTCTGTTTAACTGTGGTTGTTGGTTCTGTCTTAACCTGTTTTATTGCCTTTTGTGTTGGCATTTTTTTCCATGAAAATGTTTATTAAAGCTAATATCAACATACAGAGAAAGCAAAATGTTTGCATTTTACAGAAAAACAAGAAGTACAGCAATAGGCACATTTAAAAGTTAAGAAATGGGTAGCATCCAAATGAATGACACAGCTATGACAGAGGTATCAAAAGTAGAAAATGCAGCAATTCTCCTGGAGTTAACCTCGTTGGAGCTATATACATAATCGCAAGACAGGACATTATCTAGCCTAGACATCTCAAGCAGTCGTACTCATCTTAAAAGTAAGCAGACTGCAGCAGTTACGAAAAATGAGATATAAGAGAGAAGCAAATAGAAGGAGGAAGAAGACACTGAAAATCAAGAGAGATTAAAAAAGAACAGAATCAGAAAAAGTACCCAGTCCCCATTCCAAAAGAGCTCTAAGATTCTCTGGCCAAGTCGGATACATGTAAATTTCAGATAAACAAACGAACAGTAAGGCCATATGGTTGCTCAGTTATCAGGGAGAGTGCACAGCATTCCTAACAAAAAACGAGTCTCCATAGGGTTTTAAATAGTGCCAACAGTTTAGATCAGGTTGTTTGTCAATCCCTTCCAGAGATCACAATATTCCCCAGTGGCCTGAAAATGGATCCAACACGCCCAATGTTGGGAGTACAGTACTCATGAATAGAGTTAGGGGAAATATGGATCAATTCCTCCAACTCAGCTAGTCTATTCACCCAAACAATCCATTCGCGTAAGGTGGGTATAGTTGCTGTTCGCCAGAGTGTTGGGATACACATACGTGCTGTCATGATCAAAAACATGGGTAAGGATCTGCGATAAGAAGATCCCATAACTGAAGAGTGGTGGAATAGGTATTGAGGAGGACTAAAATCTAGGTCAGAGGATGTGATGCGAACAATTAAGTTATGCACTTCTTTCCAAAAGACCTGAATCAGTGGGCATGTCAACCAAACATGCAACATGTCTCCTTCAGCTAATCCACAGCGCCAACACCGGTCAGAGGTATTTGGAAACATCTTTCTAAGAATAACAGTTCGATACCATCTAGAAAACACTTTAAAATTGTGTTCTTGAGCTGTTACAGTACTAGATCCTTTATATATTACTGCAAGTGCTGTTTGCCACTCTTCCTCTGAGTGTGCAAGACTGAGGTCCCTTTCCCAATAAGCTACACATTTGAGAGTCTTAGGGGATTGATCTTTAAAGAAAAGCTTGTATATCGTAGAGATTAAGTGACATTGGGGAGACTTCGAGCAACATAGTTGTTCATATCAGGAAAGCGATCTGCCAAATGCATGCCGTCCTTGAGACCAATCCAAATAGTGCCGCAGCTGAAAGTACAACCACCAAGGCAAAGAAAAGGAGGGAGAAGAGCCTGCCAACTGAGATTTAGTCTTAAATACTTAAATTGAGCGGGCTATAAACGATCCACTGGGCAACCTGGGAACCGGATTCCACCCTCAATCCCGGGTGGAAAGTCTGGGTTAAAATTCTGGGGTGTTAATGGACCCATGTTGGAAGAAAAATCACAATCTGAGATACATGCCTCCCGGAAGCTACTCAGAGAGACCGTTATGATTGGATGGCCTGTAGTCACAACTCGCATATTGCTTGCTCCCAGCCAAGGTAGTGAAGCCAGGGTACTGGGGACACATGCTTGTTCAATGGTAATCCAATCTTTCTGAGTCAAATGAAGACACCAATCTACAATTTTCACTACGTGGCATGCTCTGTAGTATAATTTAAAGTCTGGTAGACATATATCACCCTTAAGTCGGTGAAGAATAAGAGTATTTTTCGGTTTGCCTGCTGAATGGAAATTGGCAAGCACATTTCCGAACCAACTCGGGATCTAGAGTAATGTTGAAAGCGTAAGATTTGGAAAAATTAATCGCTAAATTAGATAGAGCAATGGAAGGGAGGAGAGAGGGCCAGACAAAAAAAGAAGCATATCGATGGCGAAAGCGGCAGCTTTGTACATCTTATTCTTAATGTGAATGCCCTTGATGGACTCCGATTGCCTCAGGCAGTTTGGTTCCAAGGTCAAGATGAAAATAATCAGTGACGGGACAACCCTGATGAGTACCATTGTGGATGCGGAAGGCGTCCGACAGGTGACCAGTAACCTTGACTCTGGAGGTAGGGGTGGAATACAGTGCAGTAATCCGGTTGCACATCTGGGTCCCCAAACCCAAGTGGGTTAAGACTGACAGTATGTAATCCCAGGCCAACCTGTCAAACGCCTTCTCAGCATCCATAGACACAAGGAAACCCAGGATATTGTGACATCTAACCCAGTGCGTGATATCTACAGCCTTAATCATATTATCTCGGGCCTTTCCACCCAGAACAAAGCCCATCTGATTTAGGGTAATCCAGGAATTAAGAAATGGTAACAATCTATTCGCCAAGGCCTTCGCGTAAAGTTTAAAACCCACTTTAAGTAAGGATATGGGTCTGTAGTTACGCACATTTGTAGGGTCTTTCCCTTGTTTGTGAATAACCGCCACATGAACCTCCAACAACTGATTAGAGGCCGATGCATCCTGCAACCACGTGTTGGAAGCAGATAGCAAATGGGGAAGTAACACTTCACCAAAGCATGTATAGTACTGCACAGATAGTCCATCCGGACCAGGGCTTTTTCCTGCTTTCATTTGCTGGAGGGCCCTCTCCACCTCCGTGAGGGGTCTCTCCAATTCGACCATTACTTCGTGGGAAATAGCCCAAGGTTAATACTTAGATAAATAGTCCTCAAAAAGTTTGTGCTCAGTAGCAGTCGAGGGAGGTCGTAAGTTATAAAGTTTCTCATAATAGATCTCAAACTGGGAAGCTATTGCCTGTGTACTATGATGATGGTTACCAGCCTGGTCTCTAATGCTGTGTACAGTCATGCTTGCTTTATGGGCCTGAGCCATTTTAGCTAAAAGCTTGCCAATCTTATTGGCATGTTCATAAAACAGCCTTCATCTTAAAATGAACTGACGTCTAGTCGGTTTTCCCAGCTCCTCCAATAATGAGTCCCTAGCTATGGTCAAGAAGCCATAACTGAGGACAGTTGCAAACTTTTAGGTTTAAGTTCAAGTCTATGTATTTCACTGGTCAGGGAATCAAGCGATAAAAGCGCCCCTAAGGACACATTTGTGTGCTTCCCAAGCTGTCATTTTAGAGACGTCCTCAGTGGCATTGTCTTGAAAATACTCTTTTATCTGAGTGTTGATCATGGCAATCTCAACTACATCATTCAAGGTCCAATTTTTCATCCTCCAATCCCTCTCAGTGAATTGTAGCATAAGTGAGATTGGATTATGGTCCAATAGATACATTGGATCAATGGAGGCCGCTGCCAAATAGGTCAGATCTGGCTGCGATAAAAAAAAATAGTCTATCCGCGAGTACTTACCATGAGGTGCCAATTAGAAAGAGTAGTCTTTGACAGAGGAGTATAAAGTTCAACAGGTATCGTGAAGCAAGAGGGAGGAAAGACTATGTCTGATTTTTTTTTTAGCAGTTTGAAAGGTGGCAATGAATGACCCATTGAAGAATCCAGTAGCAGATTAAGTGGCACATTAATATCCCCCCCCCCCAGAACAAGCAGCCCAGATCTAAATGTCAATAACACATCCAAGGTATGGGTTAAAAACGACAGATGCTTCTCATTCGGACAGTAAATATTTGCGAGAATAATTGGCCTGTGGTCCAGCTTACCCTTCACAAAAATGTATCGGCCTTCTGGGTCTACTAGCTGTTCCTCAATTTGGATAGGAAGGTCCTTGGCAAAAATAATAGCCACTCCTTTGGTTTTAGAATCCACAGAGGAAGCGCGATATACAGTCGGGAATCTATGATTAGAGAGCTTCAGAACCACCGGACCCCTGAAGTGTGTCTCCTGCAGGAACACTATTTGTGCTCTTTTCCTATGTAAATCTTGTAATAGCTGTGATCTCTTCTCCAGGATGTATAGTGAAATCAATTTGACCTGAAACTGTGGCACCATCTGGTGATTACCCCTACAGGGAGCCATATTGTCGCCACAGCTTGAGCAACTTCCTAGTTGTCCGAGTTCCTGTGTGTTGCTATTGCCTGTATCCTGCATTGACTACTTGTGTACCGACCCGGCTTTGTTCTCTGACTGTGCTAGTTTTCCACCAATCCTGACCTCGGCTAGTCTATCGGATTTATGTTTGTCTCCTTCCATTGTACTCTG
This sequence comes from Staurois parvus, assembly GCF_062004578.1. NCBI lineage: Eukaryota > Metazoa > Chordata > Amphibia > Anura > Ranidae > Staurois > Staurois parvus. The sequence continues at coordinate 5,960,953 of NW_028318301.1, forward strand.
CTCCAGCAAGTGATCTCCTCATCCTCAGCTGAGCGTCCCCGGGGGCTGCGACCTGGTCCCAGATTGCTGCAAGTCCATCCCCACCATCAGGGGCTCTGGTGAAGAAGCAGGCTGGGGCTTAGACTCCGCACCCTGGGGAACCCCAAGTTGACTATCAAGGGCTCACTACCACAGGTGCTGACACACAGCAATATGACCTCAAGTGAGGGAATCACTGCCCGCAATCGGGGAATCTTAGAATAAGCATTCAATTCTATCTAACATAATGAAGTCATAGGGTAGCCATTCTAATCATCGAACCATGGGTAACAGACATGGCAAAACAATAGAGGCATGGCATAAAACATACAGAACCCGTCGACTACACCTCACGGACCACAGATAGAAAACAGTAATAAACAAACTAAGCAAGCCAAAATCAGGTCTCTGCTAGTATGTGAACAGAAAGCGCTGAGGTTGCATGGCGCCAAATTGGTTGCCAAGAATACTTAAAGATATCGCTCAGAGAATTCATGAGCCAGTTGCCCACTCAAAGATTGTTTGGCAAATGATCAGTTCTCCATGATACGTCCACTGCTACTCTAGAGCAACATTTTGTAAAGTGCTCATGTTCAGTACCTCAGCCAGAACCTAGACTACAGTCATACCACACAATAGTCATGCTAGGCTCTCACGTGAGGTGTCTCCAGTTCCTCCCCAATGGTGCTTAGGTGTCTCAGCCATGGAACAGAGAACAGATAACTCTAATAAAGCAGTCACTCTGTTAGTATACTAGTTGCCTATTCACAGCGGTGTTTCCACCTAACGAGATAAGCAAAGGATGAGTTCCAAAGAGGAGGCGCACCAGGATGGGGAAGGGACGACAACGCCCTAGGAGGCCCAAAAATAATTCAGCATCAACTTTTAGACTAAGTGAGGGTTGCAGATCAGGTTAAACCAACACATGTAAATATACAATAATGGCAAACCGAAGTCTGCAAAAGGCATCTATCATGTATGATGACAAAGTAGTGATCATGACAATATGGGGCACTTCATCCCTCCAACAACCTCCCCAGGCGGGTAGTAAACCCACAAGGAAAGGATGCAGGAGAGTCCCCAATGTCACCATCACAGAGACTTTAGGGGTCTTCATCCAAAACACATATAGTACAAACAGGAAATCTGCTGATAGATTACAGAGTGTAGCAAATTAAGAGGCATGTGGTTCATCTCGTTGCTCAGGTGGAGCTCATCTAGGATAAGGCCCAGGCAGCTGATCTTGCCTACGAGGAGTACGTTGTTCCATCTGTGGAGGGGGGTCAAAGAGAGTCTCAACTGATGGGGCCAAAAAACCTTGTACCATTCTGGTACCAATGGACAGAAAGAGACAAAAACCAAGGGTAAAGAACCCATAGGTTAAGAGGGTCCAAATGAGGACAAACTGCAGCTTCTAAATACAAAATTACAAGACATTTATTGCAGTACAAAATACGGATATGAAACAAAACTTAGCAAAACAGGCTAAGAAATAAATACCTCACCATCAACAAAAGAGATAATTAAGAGAAAAATGACATGATCATCCAAAGTGACGCCGTGCACGCAGTAGCCCCAAAACCTGATGGAAGAATAGTAGGTCTATAGATGGTGCGTATAATCCAAAAGAAGGAAAAGATACCAAGAGGAACTGTAAGAGAGTGAAGTACATGGAAGACACACAAATCATGAGAATTAACATTTCAGCTACAGTATATCCCATACATCACAAAATTGACAGTGGCCCACATGGAGGTATATAATTGGATGGAGGTAGCTATGACGGATCCATCAATGATAGGTGTGTCCCTGATGGCCCGTGGCCAGAGAGGCATCCCTGTGCTCTAAGGACCCGAGGTTCTGGCTCTGTCGCTGCTGCTGCTGGAGCCTGGTCTTCTCCAGCTCGTGCCGACGATCAGCTTCCCTCTGCGCCTGGCGCTCCTCTCTGTCAGCTACTGCTTGGCGTTCCGCAGTTTCTCTGTCAGCCTGGCATTCAAGGAACCACAGGTATGCCTCAAGATCTGTCTCCATGAGGCGTTTCAGGGCTTCCTGCATCTGAGGAGAGTCTCTGCTGGTTACTGGCACTCCGGTGTTGGCCCGCTCAGGCGGTGGTGTGACGATACCATTCGGTGACCCTCCAGTGTCAGTCTCTGTATACCCATCCTGCGAGGCTGTCTCTGAGCCACTGGGAATGTAGGTAGCGGGAACCCCGTCATGCTCAAGTTCCCCCGAGTTCTGATCTGCTCGGCTATCATGCTCCTGTAGATCCCGAATCAAATCTTCATGGGTTTTGCGACCGACGTCCATTCCCCGTGAGGCACATTCCGTACTCAAATCACTTTTGCTCATTTTCTTGTATTCTGCGTCACCAGTATATTACACAGTGATTGTTATATATTGTTTATTATTGATTTATGCACTTTACTGATACATGCACTTGACTTAGTTAACAGCTTAAGGACCGCCCTATAGTAGATATACTGCTACAGGGCAGCCCCTGTGCACAGTATAACATATATATGTCATTCTGCATTTCATGGGCCCTACCCGTGCCGCCATTGGCGGCCAAGGGTGTCAATCACTGGGTCCGATTACCCGCTGGTGCCCGGTGATTACCGGCGATCATCAACAGGGAGGAGGGCTGCTTTGTTTACCAACAGTACCCCTCCCTGTCGGTTTGGGCAAACTGCTCTGGATGGCTGATCACAGCCATCCAGAGCAGTGGGCTTACAGTGAAGAACACACATCCCACCCCCTAGTAAAACACTCCCATCACGCAGTTAACCCTTTGATTGCCTCTCATGTTAACCACTTCCTGACCGCCCTATAGCAGAAATACTGCTACAGGCTGGAACGGGTGCACAAAATCACGCATATATATATACAGGATTCACACTCCCATGGTTTTCACACCCCTCCCACATAGCGTCAGATTGCCTGTCAGTACAGCAGTAATCACATTTAACCCCTTGATTGCCAGGAACACGCTCATACACAATAAACCTCCATTGCTAGTATAGTGTCTGAACGGATCAATATCTTTGATCAGATGAGCACTATACCAGCATTCACATTAGTATAGTGTTCCCAAAAACACAGCGTTAGCGGGATCAGCCACGGCACCTGCCAGCACCTACATTTAGCCCCTATGCTTAAACCCCCCCCCCCCCGCTTCTACCCCCGCAAGCAGAGTGTCAGTAGATCCCTGTCACTTGATACATTGCACACAAAACTGCAGTGTTTTCAGGATCAGGCCTGATCTCTGTTGCACTTGCCGGTAAATTTTGATGACTCTCATATGTAGCAGAGCACCAGTACTAAAGCCGCTCTACCTTTTGGTGAACTGGCGAGCACCAGCTGCAGACATCATCCTTATATAAGCCAGTGATCAGATTTCATGTAAAAGCAATCCTAGTGGCTAATTAGCTGCAGGATTTTTTTTTGTACAAGCAGTGGGAGATAATGCCCCCCTCCGCCGTTGCCTTCCATGGTCTTCTCGAGCAGTCCTATGCCATTGGGGTGAACCTGAAAATGGAGCCGGTGTTTCTACCAGGTGACCATAGAGCTGATTGGAGACCGAAATGGTGCTAATAATCTCTATAGTCTAAGAAATCGGAAGCTACAAGCATTTCGTCACTTCAGTTTTGCAGGATATAAACAGCACCATTTGTAAATTGGGAAAGCATCTGATCACACCGATCTTGGTGAGATTAGATAATGTAAGGGCAGAGGAGATATCTAGAGTCTAATAGTCCCCAGATTTCTCTGGGGACTATTACATGACAATGCCCATTGAAGTTATAGGGGATATTTGCATTCCCTGTGATAGCATTAAAAGTGAACCAAAAAAAGGGACAGTGTAAGAATAATAAAAAAAAATCCAAATAACTTAAAAAAAAAAGTACCCTCCCCCCCCCCACATGTGCGTGAACGTTGACCCTGTGCCGGTATGTAAACAGCGGTTGCACCATGCATGTGAGGTTTCGCCGCGAACGTCAGATCAAGGGAAGTAATTCCAGCACTGGATCTCCTCTGTAAATCTAAAATGGTAGCTTGTAAAGGCTTTTAAAGCGTTGCCTATGGATATTAAAACTTAGGCAGTTTGTCGCCATTGCACGGGCATGCACAGTTTTAAAGCATGTCATGTTTGGTATCTATTTACATCATCTTTTATATTTTATCAAATAATTGGCCAATATATTGTGTTTTTGTGCATTAATAGTAACAAAAGTGCATTTTTAAAAAAAAAATTGCATTTGAAAAATTGCTGTGCGAGTACTATGTGACATAAGACATTGCAGCACCCACCATTTTATTCAATAGTGTGTCTGCTTTAAAAAATATATAATATTTCGGGGTTCAAAGTAATTTCCTAGCAAAAAATACTGATTTTTTTCATGTGAACAAAAAGTGTCAGAAAAGTTTGGTCTTCAGGTGGTTAGAAGAGCGAATGATGTGTGGCATAAACTTTTAATGCTGGGTATAAAATGCCCCCACCCCCCAAAACAACCCCTTTTTGGAAAGTAGATACCCCAAACTATTTGCTGAGAGGCATGTTGAGTCAATAGAATAATTTATTTTTTACCACAAGTTTTTGGAAAATGATAAAAAAAAAATGTCACTTAAATTATTTATTGCTCACACATGCCATGGGTATATGTGGAATTACTCTCCAAAATACATTCTGCTACTTCTCCCGAGTATGGGGGTAACATATGTGAGAGACTTTTTGACAGTGTAGCCAAGTACAGGACCCCAAAATCCAATAAGCAGCTTCAGGCTTTTAAAGGGCTTTATTTCCTCATTACACTTCCTGACTACCTATCACAGTTTTGGAGGCCCTGAAATGCCAGGATAGCACCAGACCCCCCCCCCCCAAATGACCCCTTTTTGGAAAGTAGACACCCCAAGGAATTTGTTAAGAAACATGGTGAGTATTTTGCAGATTGATTGTTAACCACAAGTTTTTGGAAAATGAAGAAAGAAAACAAAAACATTTTTCTTTTCCTAAGTGAGAAAAAATAAGATATACTTTCCAAAAAGGGGTTCGTTTGGGGGGTTTTCGTGCTATTCTGGCATTTCATGGCCTCTGAAACTGTGATAGGTAGTGAGGAAGTGAAATGAGGAAGTTATGCACCTTCAGGCTTCCAAAGTGGCCATTGGATTTCAGTCTCCTGTATGTGGCTAGGCTCCAAAAAAGTCTCACACATGTGGTATCCCCATACTCAGTAGAAGTATCAGAATGTATTTTGGGGTGTAATTCCACATATACCCATGGCTAGTGTGAGCAAGATATCATTTACATGACAACTTTGTGTAAAAAAAATCCAAAAACTTGTGGAAAAAAATAAATTTTCCATGGACTCTATATGCCTCTCAGCAGATAGCTTAGGGTGTCTACTTTCCGACAAGGGGTCATTTGGGGGTGTTTGTACTGTCCTGGTATTTTAGCACCTCAAGAAATGTGATAGGCAGTTAGAAAGCAAAAGCTGTGTAAATTCCATTATCTATACCATAGTTTGTAGATGCTATAACTTTCACACAAAGCAATCAATATACACTTATTGGGATTTTTTTTACCAAAAATATATAGCAGAATATATTTTAGCCTAAATTTATGACGAAATTTGAATTTTTTGGATATTTTTTATGACAGAAATGAGAAAATATTGTTTTTCATAAAAATGTTTGGTCTTTTTTTGTTTTTAGCACAAAAAAGAAAAAGTGCACAGGTGATCAAATACCACCAAAAAAAAGCTTTATTTGTGTGAAAAAAAGGACGTAAATTTCATTTATGTACCGTATTACATGACCGCGCAATTGTCAGTTAAACTAGTGCAGCGCTGTATAGCAAAAAATGGCGTAAATTGCAGTATCTATAACTATAGTTTGTAGACGCTATAACTTTCATACAAAGCACTCAATATACACTTATTGGGTTTTTTTTTCACCAAAAACATGTAGCAGAATACATTTTGGCCTAAATTTATGACTGACTTTGAGTTTACTATATATTTTTTATAGCCGAAAGTAAAAAATATTGTTTTTCTTCAAAATTTTTGGTCTTTTTTTGTTTATAGCACGAAAAATAAAAAGCACACAGTTGATCAAATACCACTGAAAGAAAGCTCTATTTGTGTGGAAAAAAAGGATGTACATTTAGTTTTGGGTACAGCATTGCATGACAACGCAATTATCAGTTGAAATACTGCAGCGCCGAATAGCAAAAAGAGGCCTGGTCATTAAGGGGGGTAAATCCTCAGGATGGCAAGTGGTTAAGGATGATACTGAGGGAGGTGTGTTGTACAGTTTCATTTGTATGGTGTCACTGAAGGGAATTTATGTACATTATTGTTTAGGGGAGTTTTGATGTAGTATTGCAAGTGCCACACCATATTGTCTCTAATTACCTCTTATTGGGTCTTACCAGTTCATAAATATGATATTCATGTATATATACTGGTATAGGATCTAGGTGATAGTTAGGTGAGTGACTAGAGCTGCACTCATTTACATTTTTAATATAAATGCAATGCTATATATGGTGAAGAAACTCATCTCAGTTAGAGAGGTTATAAAAGACAACCACATGGACATATTACAGTGCAGCTCACCAGACTCTTGCAGTGCTCTGATTAATGACTTGGAGGCAATGCCGGAGATAAACCTCAGACTGGACTTTGTAAAAAACAAGCTTATGAAAGAATAGACGTACATGAATGATTTTGCAAGTTGCATAGTTACATAGTTGGGAAACTTGAATAAAGACACCAGTCCATCCAGTTCAACCTGACTGTGTGTGTCTACCATTTTCAATATCCCTGTACATTGTGTTCACAAAGAAACACATCTAGACTCCACTGACAACACCAACTGTGGTAGGGAGTTCTACATCCTTACTGCTCCAACAGTAAAGAACTCCTTGCACAGTTTGAACAGCTTCTCTTCCAACTTCTTTGCTTCTTTGTGTGACCATGTGTCTTCTTTAGAGACCTAAGATTAAATACGCTGCTCAAAAAAATTAAAGGAACACTTTTTAATCAGAGTATAGCATCAAGCCAGTTAAAGTCCTGGGATATTGATCTGGTCAGTTAAGTAGCAGAGGGGGTTGTTAATCAGTTTTAGCTGCTTTGGTGTTAATGAAATTAAGAACAGGTGCACTAGATTGGCAACAATGAGACAACTCCTAAAACTGGAATGGTTTAACAGGTGAAGGCCACTGACATTTTTTTCCCTACTCATCCTTTCTGATGGTTTTTCATTAGTTTTGCATTTGGCTAAGGATAGTGTCACTACTGCTAGTATGAGGCGATACCTGGACCCTACAAAGGTTGCACAGACAGTCCAACTCCTCCAAGATGGCACATCAATATGTGCCATTGCCAGAAGGTTTGCTGTGTCTCCCAGCACAGTCTCAAGAGCATGGAGGAGATTCCAGGAGACAGGCAGTTACTCTAGGAGAGCTGGGCAGGGCCGCAGAAGGTCCTTAACCCATCAGCAGGGCCGGAATCTGCTCATTTGGGCAAGGAGGAACAGGATGAGCACTGCTAGAGTCCTACAAAATGACCTCCAGCAGGCCACTAGTGTGAATGTCTCTGATCAAACAATCAGAAACAGACTTTTTGGGGGTGGCCTAAGGGCCCGACTTCCTCTAGTGGGCCCTGTGCTCACTGCTCGGCACCAGAAAGCTCAATTGGCATTTGCCATTGAACACCAGAATTAGTAGGTCTGCCACTGGTGCCCTTTGCTTTTCACAGATGAGAGCAGGTACACCCTGAGCACATGTGACAGAAGTGAAAGGGTCTGGAGAAGCCGTGGATAATGTTATGCTGCCTGTATCATTCAGCATGACCATTTTGGTGGTGGGTCATTGATGGTCTGGGGAGGCATATCCATGGAGGGATGCACAGACCTCTACAGGCTAGACAATGGCACCCTGACTGCCATTAGGTATCGGGATGAAATCCTTGGACCCATTGTCAGACCCTACACTGGTGCAGTGGGTCCTGGGTTCTTCCTGGTGCACGGCAATGCTTGGCTTCATGTGGTGAGAGTATGCAAGCAGTTCCTGAAGGATGAAGGAATTGATACCACTGAATGGCCTCCATACTCACCTGACTTAAATCCAATAGAACACCTCTGGGATAACATGTTTTGGTCCGGAAGAGCTCTTAGCATCTATTAGGACCAGCAGAGGGTGGAGCCTGTGCATGGCGCCAAACGGGAGTTCAGTTTAGAGCTCCTGACACCAGACCCCTCTGAAGTACCGACGACAGGGGAAAGGATGATAGGGGAGCCGCAGATGTTACTTACATGAGAGCGGTCCCCTAGGAGAAAAGAGAGCCCCTGGAACCTGCCCGGGAGTCTGCCGAGGGGAACCGAGTGGTGAGAGAGAGGACCCGCGGCTGAGTGAGAGAGCTGAAGATCTCTGCGATGGGATGGGAGCTGTGAGGACGCCGCGCGGTCATGTGGCCCGGCACAGAGGAGTACTGGGAAAAGAGAAGCCAGCCGGCGTGTAGGAGTGAAGTGAGTCCTGGCTCCTGTCTCTCATGCACATTCCTCGCAAGCATCGGTTAGCTGAACCACAGGATCAGAGTGCAACAGAGAGTCCCCCTCCCCCCTGAATACACCTGTCACCTCGGAGAGAATACTGAGGCCAGCAACCCCCCCCAAAAAAAAAAAGAAAAGAGGAGGAAAAAGAAGAAAAAAAAAAGAAGGAAAATCTGGGAAGCTGCCTCACTCAGAGTGGAAGACAAAGGAGCCAAGAGGGTGAGTGAGAGTGGCAGGAGAAATAAAATGTACTGTGTTGATTTATATTAAATCTTTGCTGAAGTGAATGGGAAAGTAATCTGGGGGGGATTATTGCACCCAGGAGGGTCCACCAAAAGGTCTAAGAGAAGAAGTGAAAAGAGGTTAAAAACTAAAAAAGAGAAGCCCTGAAAAGGAATTAGACCCAAACAGAGGATTTTCAGGTGAAGAAGGGGGCAGAAGAAAAGAAAAAGAGAGAGGAAAAGGGATAAGAAGAGAAAAGATTTAAAGGACCTTTTTTTCTTCTTCTTCTTCTCCTCTCTTCCGCCCAAGCATTGGAGAGGAGGGGAAGAGGAAAAATAAAGAGAAAGATATAATAATAAAATGAAGACTAAAACAGCAAAGGGAGGAGGCTCAAAAGTCTCTCAAACAAGTTCAATGAAAAAATGTATACCTTCACAGGGAAAAAGTACCCCTGAGAGACAAACAGGAATAAATGGCAGTGGCGAGATGGAACACAGTATTGGAGAAAGTTCTGGACTATCCCTGGGATTGGCAAATATTAGCCAAAATATGGAGGACCTGTATATAGAAAGAACAAGGGTACTGGAAGTTACAGAAGAACAATACTCAGAGCCCCACCTCAGGTTGAATCTAGGGTGGAATAAGACCACAAATGATTCATAGACAAATAAAAGGCCTAAATGGGGAGGGGGGGCTGGGGAGGAGAGGGGCAAATTATAGGTCTATGGCGGGGTTAGAGAGGGCATTGGGGGGGGGATGGGGGATGGGGGAGTGGGGGGGATGGTGGGCGAAGGGAATGGGATAGGTAGGTTAAGACTCTGCGATATAGTAGGAGATATATTAGTTTGGAGAAGTCTTAGAGAATGAAGGGGAAGATATGGGCAAGAGAGGAGGAGAGTGGAGATGGAGCAAAGGACAGGAGAATAAGGGAAGAATGGAAGAGATTCACTTCGTGACTTATAATGTTAATGGATTAAATAGCCCTGGGAAGAGATTTAGGATATTTAAAGAGATTCAGTATAGATTGTCCTCAGTGGTTTTTTTTTTACAGGAGACACATTTGTGGCAAGAAACAAATGTGAAATTAAATTCCAGATATCCATTGTGGTTTTATGCAGATTCCCCAATTAGAAGAGCTAAAGGGGTGGCAATAAGCTTTGCGAAAAATATAAGGTTTAAGTTGGAAGACAGATTCGTAGATCCTGAAGGGCGATTTCTGTTCCTGAAGGGAAAACTACAAGAAATAGATTGTACATTAGCAAATATTTATTGCCCGAATAAAAAAACTGAGACATTCCTAAAAGATACTCTGAAAAAATTACTGGATTTCAAAAAAGGCAGTTTATTTGTGGCAGGAGATTTCAATCTTTGTATGGATCCTCAGATAGACATGACGTCTCCTGTGCGGAAAGAGGAAAGTAGATCTTTGAAAAAAATGATATAGCAATGCCAATTTGTAGATATATGGAGTATTAAAGCATATGAAGGACAGAGATTATACGTTTTACTCACATGCACATGAGAGGTATTCAAGATTGGATTATATATTGCTGGAACACCAACTTATTGAGTCTTTGGTTAAAGTAAAAATAGAAGTCAATATCGGACCATTCTCCTGTCACAATGCAATTATTATGGGGAAAGGAGCTGAAGGGGGGAAAGGTTTGGAGGTTAAATGAGACACTTCTCCAGGATCAAGAGACGGATCAAAAAATTTAAAAAGAAATAGAGCAATTTTTTAAAGAAAATTATTCAGGGGAAGTGTCTGTAGCAACGGTGTGGGAGGCTCATAAGGCCTATACTAGAGGAATCCTGATAGCGATAGGAGCAAAGAAGAGAAAAAATGAATACGCTTCTTGGGGAACTCTGTGAGCTAGAGCAGCCACACAAATATAGAGTAATAAAAAAGATTATGCAGAGGGTAACAAATAAAAGACAAGAATTAAATAATTTTCTGGAAGAAGATAAGAGAAGAGTATTTAATAAAATGATAAGTGAGAGATATAGATGGGGAGACAGGCCAGGAAGATATTTAATGAGGGCTCAGAGAAAAAAAAAGAGGAACTATATAGAGAAAAATAAGGGATCCCAAAGGAGAATTGGTGTATTCAACTAAAGATATAGCTAAAGCGTTTAAAGAATATTATAATAACCTATGTTATATTGTTCCCCACAGTTCTATAAATAAAGATGGGGTAGGAAAAGTAGAAAAAAGACAGACATACTTAAAAAAGGCAGGATTACCGAAAATAAGTGAGGAACAATTAAAATCCCTCGAATTAGAAATAACGCAGGAAGAAATACAAACAGCATTAAAAAGTACTATAGCTGGGAAAAGTCCAGGACCAGATGGATACACTGTGAAGTATTATAAAAAAATATAAATAACTATTAGTGCCTAAACTGAGGATATATATGAATGCATTGGGTGGTGAGATGGAAATGAGGAGGGAATCCCTACAGGCGCATGTGGTTCTCATACATAAAGAAGTTATAGATGATACTCACGATTTCCTTATTAAACACAGACACTAAATTATATGCAAAAGTTCTGGCAAATAGGTTGAAAGACCTTATGCTGGAATGGATACACATAGACCAAGTAGGCTTTGTCCCAGGGAGAGAGGGTAGAGACAATGGGTTGAGATCTTTGTTTCTCATACAAAAAAGTAGGAAAGAGAAAACCCCTGTGGTGGTACTTTTGATTGATGCTGAAAAGGCATTTGATAGCGTAGATTGGGGATATATGATGGATACATTGGAAGTATTGGGGATGGGTCTTAGACTGAGAGAATGGATAAGAAAATTATATAGTCAACCCTCTGCAGCAATCATGGTTAACGGGGAACTATCAGAATATTTTGGGATGCAAAATGGAACAAGACCGGGATGCCCTCTGTCTCTACTTCTATATGTTTTGTCATTAGAATCTCTATTGGCTACAATAAGGAATAATATAGATATAAAAGGAATCTGGATAGGAGACAGAGCATAAGGTGGCAGCTTATGCAGATGATATGCTGTTCTATGTGGGAAACCCAAGGATAACATTGCCA